>NW_006793375.1:1512243-1528419 GCF_000442215.2 Lipotes vexillifer
GGGAAAGAGAAAGTGATGAGGGAGGAAACTAAGTTAGTAGCAGGATGGGGTCCCAATCTCAAGGTGATCAGGGCCGTGAGTACGAGAAAGCGGCCTTCAGGCTCTCTGATATGCCGTCTTAACAACCTTCAGTGTCATCCAGTAATGCGTATTCATTGAGCACCTCTGTGTGCCAGGCAGCACCTGCCTAAAATGGAGAATTCCTTGCTTAGAAACAAATTGAATTGATGAAAACATTTACCTGCATAAGACTATGTGTAGCAGATGTACTGCAAATTCACCAGCAAATTTCGTGAGAAAGTCTCCTGTAAATCATCAGCAACTCACCTCAAGCCCTGAACCTTGCTGCTTTTCTGCCTGAGAGTTGGTTTTTTTGTTTGTTTGTTTTATTTTTTGGCACTTTAATAACTTTCTCAACTTGCATACAAGGAAGCTTAGAACACTCCAGGGGGACGCCTCTCAACCATCCAGGGATGGGAGTTAGTGGATAAAGACGCCGGATTTCCGGTTACTTGGTGGGATAAATCTGATAAGAATTCTATATGGTTTTTCAGAGGATCCCCAGCAGGATTGAACCATACTTGCCATCCATGCTAACTGGCTCAGTAATAGACTTTATTGGCTTTTCTCCTTTCCTTGTTTACACTCCATACTCTCTCACTTGTCCTTCCTGAGGCCCCCTCCCAAATGAGCTGTCTGCATTCCAAATACTTGCTATGGGGTCTGTAGTTTACTGAAGTAAATGGCCCAAACCTAAAACTAGATCAGGGAAGACTGACACAAACGTGATGCCTGTCACAGCATGCACCGTTTAGAACCAGGATAGCAACCAACCACAGGTCCTCCTGAAAATTCCTTTCCTATTGACAAAAGCCCTATATCTGGCTGGTTTCCTCATCATCAGTGAGAATGGAGTGTCAACACAGTTCAAAAACCAATCTGGAGAAGTAAGCATCAAATCAATTTGGGATCTATATTACCCATGTCATTTAATACCCATTACTTCCCTTTTTGCTCTGCACATCTAATTTTAAATTGACAAAATTACAATTGTGTAACTGTAACAGAAACTAATTTCCAATCTAATACTATGCAAGAGTCATCCTGCATATACCAACCCTCCTTGGGTCAGGGAAATAACGAGAGCAGCTTATTTGTAGAAACATCATAGAAACTGTTCCATGCTAGCTATGAAGTTTGTGAGGAAGATTGAATCACAGTTATATTTTGAGCCTAAAAGGATATAGCTATTATGAAGGTACAAATTACTCCTTGTTGGAGAATGGAGGGAACGAAAATTGCCCACCCAACTGAGAAGGCATCTTGAAACCGAAAAACGAGGGAGGCAGCTCCATATTATTAATGAATCAGTTTATTATAGGGTAACCTACTCACAGGGTGGGAGCGGGATCAGGCAGACAATGATCCGGAAGCATTTGCAGCTGCACTCCACACGGCCAAGGGGCCACTGGGACAATTTTATAGTTAACCTAGGGTATGGGGGTAGGTGTTTGGAAATAGGACGTGCATTCCTAAGTCAAAATTCATGAATGGGTAACTAGTCTAGTGGGTGCTGGGAATAAGTCAGCAAAGATTTTCATCATTATTTGGGGACTAACAGAGCATAGAGGCCACCTGGTCCTAATGATTATTAAACAATATCTATTAGCTACAAAGCCCCTGACAGAGAAGGGCTTTACTGCACAGTACAGTCCTGGGTAGGGTCAGTGAAAGGACACGAGAAACTGTAAGGGCCCAAGATGGCCTCAGTTGTGCTAACAGCCATACACTCCTGTTGACAGGACATCAATTAAAAATGTTAATAGCGGGGGGTAGTGGTGGGATGAATTGGGAGATTGGGATTGATATATAGACACTAATATGTATAAAATAGATAACTAATAAGAACCTGCTGTATAAAAAATTTTTTTTTAATGTTAATAGCATTACACTAGAAGACCAATGAAGATTTTGTTTTACTAGCGTGTGGTAGGCAGCCTTCTAAAGTGGACCCCAGTGATTCTTGCCTCCCGGTATTCATATTCTTGGGTAACCCCCTCTACTGGACTGTGGGCTGGACCTAGCGACTTGCTTCTAACATACAATATGGCAAAAGGGAAGGGAGGTTACTTTCATGATGAGGTTATAAAGGATGGAGTTCTGTCTTGCTTGCGCTTTCTTTCTTGCTGGCATTCTCTCTGGCTCTCCTCACTGCTTGCCTTGGTGGAGAGGGCTGCCTGGCAAGGGGCTGAGTGTGGTGTTCGGTCAACAGTGAGGGACTGAGGCCTCAGTCCAACAGCCCAGGAGGAACTGAATCTTGCCAACAACTACTTGAGTGAGCTTGAAAGTGGATCCTTTTCTAGTTGGGCCCTCATGTGAGACTGCAGTCCCAGTTTACACCTTGATTTTAGCCTCCTGAGAGACCCTGAAACAGAGGTCTCAGCTCAGTTGTGCCTGGACTCCTGACCCATAGAAACTGTGAGATTAAAATGTTGTTGTTTAAGCCACTGAATTGGGGCGGGTGGGAATTTGTCAGGCAACGGTAGATAACTCATATGTGGTGTCTTTAGGAGAGAGAGGGAGAGAGAAGAGATAAGTTGTTTACTTTGGGCCTCATGAATCTAGAATTTGGTAAGATTTGATGATTTATTTTTGGACTTTTTAAAGAGGAAAGTTTAATTAAGAAAACTAGTGAGATATCTGTGAGGATAATCAGTATAAGAGAACAAGAACCATAATATATTTTTTAATCTATTCATTCAAATAAGATCCCTGCTTCAACATGTATCAAGTAGCTATTGAAAATCAGTTTACCTATGCTGGAGTCCAGGGGTCAGCCAACTATTGCCCATGGGTTAAATCAGTCTTGCTACCTTCTTTTGTAAATAAAGCCATGCCCATTCTTTTACATATTGTCTGTGGCTCTCTTATTCTCTACTCTTACAGCCCCAAAAGCCTAATATGTTTACCACCTAGCCCTTTACAGAACATTTTTTTAATGAACTCCTGATCTAGTCATATAATTCAAAGTAACCACTATCCAAGGCAGTCTGAATTAATAACTTTTCTCTAGATTTTGGTTAACATAGAAAATAAAACTGGATAGTTCATAATCCAAAACATTCCACTGTAGGGTTTTTATTTCTGGAATTACCTACATTCTCTCTCAATTTTGTGTTTCCAATACAGATATAGGGTCCCAAAATGATTTGCATATTTTTAGCAGTCAGTCAACAAATGATTGTAAACTGTTCCCCATGTGTGAGATGCTGAGAGGTACACAAAGATAATTGACATTTGGTTCATTCCTTTCAGAAACCTGCTTTATAGAGGTAAAGAAAGACAAGAAAATAGATGATGGCCATGTAGTCTAGCAATCCTGGGTTGGCGTGGTGGTAAAATCCATTAGCACCAGTGTTCGACTTTGAGGGTCCAAATCAGGTCTTGCCTCTTCCTAGCTGTACACTTCGGGCAAGATACTTAATCTCTCTGTGCCTCAGATTTTTCAGCTGAAAAATGGGGACAATAATGAAGCCCATCTCATAGATTTGGTGTAAAGATTGAGATACACATGAAATAACAAGCGTGTAGTGCTTAGAACTGGGCCCGGTACCTTGCAAATGCTCAAACACGTCAGCTCTCATCACCATGGTGGAGTTGACTTCTTGGACTCACGTCCTGCCATTAGAGTCAATGCCTTGAATACTGCAAATTAGTTAGATTAATTAATAGTTTCATCCAGTTTAGGATCTTCATTAAAGTTAAATGTGGGAGTCAGTCTCGTGTGACTTCTTTCTGGATGGAAGCACTTAAGAGATTTCGAGCAACTGCTGTATTTTGAAATCAGTGCTATCACTGAGGGCTAATTTTCCTGCTACTGGTCTTGTTTTAAAATTGCCCTTTGGCCTGAAATGGCTCGATTTTACCTTTAAATCCCAAACCGAATTTTCTGAGGACTGGGAAAAATTATTCCTGTGGAATTTTAGATAAACAGGATGCAAACTATATTCTCTCAGATGCTATTTAGAGAATCATTGATGTTTTTATAATTCATAATTGAATTTGATCTTCTCTATAAACTTTGGTTGAGCTTTATCCAGTATTATGACTCATGGTGGTAATATTGAAGGCATTTCGTTTATGAGTAACAGTATGAAAATGATAAATTTGCATAACTTTGCCCAATTTTTTCTAACATTCTGAGGCGTGTTGTCATCATGAACAATTAGTATTATGTATGTTGTGTAGGGTACATTGATCTTTCAAAAATATTTCAATATATAATTCATTCTGTCTCCACATACTATAGTTATGCAGATACTGAGTTCAGAGAGCTTGAGAGATTTTCCTAATGTCAAAAAACCAGTTAAGAACAAAGCTAGATTACTCAGCCATAAAAAAAAAAGAAACAAAATTGGGTTATTTGTAGTGAGGTGGATGGACCTAGAGAATGTCATACAGAGTGAAGTAAGTCAGAAAGAGAAAAACAAATACCGTATGCTAACACATATATATGGAATCTAAAAAAAAAAAAAAAATTGGTTCTGAAGAACCTAAGGGCAAGACAGGAATAAAGATGCAGATGTAGAGAATGGACATGAGGACACGGGGAGGGGGAAGGGTAAGCTGGGACAAAGTGAAAGAGTGGCATAGATATATATACACTACCAAATGTAAAATAGATAGCTAGTAGGAAGCAGCCACGTAGCACAGGGAGATCAGCTCGGTGCTTTGTGTCCACCTAGAGGGGTGGGATAGGGAGGGTGGGAGGGAGACGCAAGAGGGAGGAGATATGGGGATATATGTATAGGTATAGCTGGTTCACTTTGTTATTACAGCAGAAACTAACACACCATTGTAAAGCAATTGTACTCCAATAAAGATGTTAAAAAAGAAAAAGAACAAAGCTAGACCTGGAACAGGATTCTTGGTCTAATCTTATTTCCACTGTAATGTCATATATTCATTCTAGTTTTAACACTTGAAATATTTTTATTGTATTGTAATTCTTTCAACGTTTTATTTCCTAGTGTCTTAGATCTAACCATTAATTAGAATATTTGATTGACCAGAATGCTTCCTACAATACCTATTTCCAGGAAATTTATGCCTCTGGAAAGGGTTTGAATCAGATGTTCTCTTAGACACCTCCCGATTCTTTTGTCTTTGATAATTGATAACAGATTTCTGTCTTATTCACTGTTAAGACGATTTTTGCCATGCAGCAGTGCTGTGGATGGTCAGAGAGTAACTATATGACCCCCTCCCCTAATTTGAGGATCTGTTGAGTTCAGTATTTGCCTGGTTGTCCTTGCTAATTCTCCAGTGGTGATTGAATCTGTTTAGAGTAGTTTGCAAAGGGTAGATGACAGAATACTAATCATAGAAATTTAGAGCTGAGACAACTTTCTAGATCAACTAATCAAATTCCCTCATTTTTCAGATGAGGAAAGGCAAGGAAAAGGGGAAGGCTGTGTATGTCTGCCTGCTTTAAACCATGTGGATTCCATGCATTTTGCAAGCATAATTAAGCATGGTTGGGGAGGGGGTATTCAGAAGAGATAAGTAGCCACTAGCTCAAGATACAGATTAGCAGGCTTCCATTTGGGGATGAACATATGTCTTGAAAAATTCAGTTAATACAGTCAGTCACTACTCATAGCAAATTACTTTAATAAAACCAATACTCAACTTAGACTGGCCTAATTGTCTGGAACTTCTATTGCAGAAGGGAAAAAAGGACTGAGGAAGTTTCTGAATGTTGGAACCAGAGCAGTGATGTGAGATTAGTGGCTTCTTCTGGGGCAGGGTACAGAATAAGGGATGTAGAAAATGCTGGTGCTAAACACTGACCGCTTTGCCATTTTTCCTGGTTCACTTGGGCTACTGACCACATCTGAGTACCAATATGGTAGACTGCCAATGTCTGGATGGGAATCATAGGACTTGTTCGGAAGACTACCTACTTGCCAGACACCTCCAGTCTATCCTTAATATTTTCTTCGCAGTGTCTCACCCCCTCTCTCCAGTCTCTTTCTCTAAGAGGAATTCTAAAGAAGGGAAAGTTACGGAGATATTCATCCATTCTTGCAACAAATGATTATGAGGCCCTTCTGTGTGCCAAGAGCTGTCGGGTCCTGAGAATACAACAGTGAACAACACATGCTCTCTGTTCTTAAGGACCTTGAATGCCCATTGACAAGTAAATAAGCAATTATAACACAGTGCAAGAATTGTTAAAATAGCAGGAAGTACAGGTGCTAGAGGAGCAGATAGGCAAAGAGCTTATCTGGGCTTAGGGTGTACCTGGTTTGAAAACATGTCTCAGAGGAAATGTCCAGTAAGTTGAGACTTGAAGTGAGCACAAATGGAAGACCTCATACTGTAATTAATGAGGAAGATCTAACTGACATTTTCTGAACTCCCTGAAGAATATGGCTTCTTTGTAAACACCGGCAGAATATTCACCAAAATCAACCAAGTATTAGACTACATAGATGATCGGAATAAATTGCAAAAATTGGAAATAGTACAGCAAACATTTTCTCATGATAATATTGCAAAACTAGAAATAACATAAACAAGAACAACAAAGCTCAGAAAATAAAACGTCTTTTCTTTCTGGGGGAAAAAGGAATTTCTCATAATCCTTGAATCAAAGGGGAGATACAAACTGAACTTGCGTAGCATCTAGAAACTTGTAATAAAGCTATGTATTTTAATTTGTAAGACATAACTAGAGCTGTACTCAGAATTTTTATATTAATTTAAAAGGAAGAAAATTAAGACTCATAAGAGACTACTTTGTTCAACTTAAACATATATATTTCAAAACCTGGATGGAATGGGCAATATTGTAGAAAAATACAATTTACTGAAAGTGATCCCAGAAGAAATTTTTTTAAAAAATCAAGTAGACCATTTCCCTGGAAGAAACAGAGACATTTCTTCAAGGGCCACATTCTTCAGCATATAGATAACCATATGATAAGTTAATATGAAGTATTTTAGTATTAGATTTTCTAATAGCAAATTATTGCATTCTTGAATAAAATCCCACTTGGTCATAACTTATTATTTTTAATGCCTTACTGAATTGTTTGCCACACAAAATTATTGTGTCCATTTTCCTAAGTAAGACTCGTCTGCAGTTATCTCTCGTTTGTGTGTGTGTGTGTGTGTGTGTGTGTGTGTAATCTTTTTGGGGAATTTTGGCATCACTGTTAGGTTTGCTTTATGATTTAGAAGTTTTTCTTTCATACACTAGGTTCTGCAATAGACAAAACAGATTAGAATTATTTACTCTTTCAAGGTATACTAGAAATCCTCTGTGAAACCATCTGGACCTGTGAAATCTAATATGAAAAACTATAAGGTCATCTACTGATATGCTAAACAGATATTTGTAAAATTCAACATAAATTCTTAATAAAATATTTAATAATACTAATTTTTGGAAAATATGTATGCAAAAGCCAGAACTATGTTTAATGGGGAAACACTGGTTGAATTACAACTAGTATTAGGAACAAAACTCTGGGATGCCAACATTACCATTATCATGCAACATTGTACTAGAGGTTGACATTAAAGCATTTAGGCAAAAGAACTTAGCTAGAGGTATAAAAATTGCAAAGGTGGTGGTAATCTAACTACTTGTGAATGACAGAACAATATACTTGGAAAACCCAAGAGAATCAACTGATAAGTCCACAAGAATTAAGATAATTCAGTAAGATAGCAAAATATAAAATTAATGTATAGAAATCAAAAACTTTTATTCATATACAATAAAAATATTTGCAATAGAAAAAGAATAAAATATTTGAGTAAACTAGAAATATGTAAGAATGCAAAAGTTGATTTGAACAAATGAAAAAACATTCCATGGACTTGTGTAGGATGGTACAATATCATTTAAGTTTTAATCCTTTTATGGGTTAAATTTGTAACTATAATGTGTTCCTGATAAAGAGATGAAATGTTGACCTGTTGACAGGGATACAAACTTAGGACCTGTGCCTGTGGAAGATGGGGTCAGGGGAGACTTTTTTTTTTTTTTTTTTTTTTTTGGCGGTTCGCGGGCCTCTCACTGTTGTGGCCTCTCCCGTTGCGGAGCACAGGCTCCGGACGTGCAGGCTCAGCAGCCATGGCTCACGGGCCCAGCCACTCCGCGGCATGTGGGATCTTCCCGGACCGGGGCACGAACCCGTGTCCCCTGCATCGGCAGGCGGACTCTCAACCACTGCGCCACCAGGGAAGTCCAGGGGAGACTTTTTTATTACCTTATATGGGTATTCATGCAAATGCATTACCTGTTCAGAAAATTAAATATTTTTATTAATCAGGTACAACTAAACACCTAAAGCCTGAACATTCATATATATTTTGTTTGGTGCCTGAAATTGTTACCAGGATAATTTCTCTATTTTTAAGTCATTATTCACATCTAAAATACAGTTTTGAAGCTGAGTTAGTTTAAGCGAATTGTGTTGTTCATCTTTCTGTGCAGTAATATATAATTTGAAGTTAATGTGAAAAAATCTGAGCTGAGCTCTCTGGAACTCTGAAATCAAGTTAAATCTGTCCCTTTTTTTTTTTTTTTTTTTGCGGTACGCGGGCCTCTCATTGTTGTGGCCTCTCCCGTTGCAGAGCACAGGCTCCGGATGCGCAGGCTCAGCGGCCATGGCTCACGGGCCCAGCCGCTCCTCAGCATGTGGGATCTTCCCAGACCGGGGCACGAACCCGTGTCCCCTGCATCGGCAGGCAGACTCTCAACCACTGCGCCACCAGGGAAGCCCAATATAACATTACCTGGGTTGGAAGATGATGTTTCATATAAATCTATAACTTGGTGTTTTATTTGGCTTCTGTAGAATTCTTGCATTGAACAGTTATTACATATTTGTCAACTAACTAGTTCAAAACAATAAAGAATTTTAAAGATCAAATTTTTGGAAATCACCAGAAACTTATCAAGTTATCCAAACAGTTATCCAAATGTCTTGGATAACATTTTTTAGCTCTACTTTTTTTTTAGAGTAAGTGATCAAAATCCATGTATACCTGACGAGATAGAGAAGAAGACTTAGGAATATATGTTTGGAACCAGATGAGGCAGGTCTCAGAACTTAATAATTAGGGAGAAAGATGACATATTGCATCTTGAACTTTATTTACTTTAAAAGTTATTTTAATCCCTCAGCATTAAAAATAAAGTTTATTTAAAGCTGCTTAAATATTTTTAAATTATTAGGCAGTGAACTCACTGTCCTGTAATTTATGCTAGCTGTTCTATATCTACACTGTCAAACATAAAGCCATTATGTGCTATGTTTTCTCCTATATAGCCTTAATTTAGTTTTAGTTCTACAGATAAATAAGGACCACCAATCCTTATACTCTTTTTTTTTTTAACATCTTTATTGGAGTGTAATTGCTTTACAATGGTATGTTAGTTTCTGCTTTATAACAAAGTGAATCAGTTATACATATACATATATTCCCATATCACTTCCCTCTTGCTTCTCCCTCCCTCCCACCCTCCCTATCCCACCCCTCTAGGTGGTCACAAAGCACCGAGCTGATCTCCCTGGGCTATGCGGCTGCTTCCCACTAGCTATCTACCTTACGTTTGGTAGTGTATATATGTCCATGCCACTCTCTCACTTTGTCCCAGCTTACCCTTCCTCCTCCCCATATCCGGTGGGAGGTGATACCTCATTGTAGTTTTGATTTGCATTTCTCTAATGATTAGTGATGTTGAGCATCCTTTCATATGTATGTTGGCAATCTGTATATCTTCTTTGGTGAAATGTCTATTTAGGTTTTCTGCCCATTTGTGGATTGGGTTGTTTGGTTTTTTGATATTGAGCTGCATGAGCTGCTTGTATATTTTGGAGATTACTCCTTTGTCAGTTGCTTCATTTGCAAATATTTTCTCCCAATCTGAGGGTTGTCTTTTCATATTGTTTATGGTTTCCTTTGTTGTACAAAAGCTTTTAAGTTTCATTAGGTCCCATTTGTTTTTGTGTTTTTATTTCCATTTCTCTGGGGGGGGGTCAAAAATGATCTTCCTGTAATTTATGTCATAGAGTGTTCTGCCCACGTTTTCCCCTAAGACTTTTATAGTGTCCAGTCTTACATTTAGGTCTTTAATATATTTGGAGTTTATTTTTGTGTATGGTGTTAGGGAGTGTTCTAATTTCATTCTTTTACATGTAGCTAACCAGTTCTCCCAGCACCACTTATTGAAGAGGCTGTCTTTTCTCCATTGTATATTCTTGCCTCCTTTATCAAAACTAAGGTGACCATAAGTGCATGGGTTTATCTCTGGGATTTCTATCCTGTTCCGTTGATCTGTATTTCTGTTTTTGTGCCAGTACCATACTGTCTTGATTATTGTACCTTTGTAGTATAGTCTGAAGTCAGGAGCCTGATTCCTCCTGCTCTGTTTTTCTTTCTCAGGACTGCTTTGGCTATTCGGGGTCTTTTGGGTTTCCATCAAGATTGTTAAATTTTTTATTCTAGACCTGTGAAAAATGCCATAGGTAGTTTGATAGGGATTGCACAGAATCTGTAGATTGCTTTGGGTAGTATAGTCATTTTCACAATGTTGATTCTTCCAGTCCAAGAACATGGTATATCTCTCCATCTGTTTGTATCATCTTTAATTTCTTTCATCAGTGTCTTATAGTTTTCTGCATACAGACCTTTTGTCCCCTTAGGTAGGTTTATTCCTAAGTATTTTATTCTTTGTGTTGCAATGGTAAGTGGGAGTGTTTCCATAATTTCTCTGTCAGATTTTTCATCATTACTGTACAGGAATGCAAGAGATTTCTGTGAATTAATTTTGTATCCTGCTACTTTACCAAATTCATTGATGATTAGCTCTAGTAGTTTTCTGGTAGCATCTTTAGGATTCTCTATGTACAGTATCATGTCATCTGCAAACAATGACAGTTTTACTTCTTCTTTTCTGATTTAGATTCCTTTTATCTCTTTTTCTTCTCTGACTGTTGTGGCTAGGACTTCCAAAACTATTCTGAATAATAGTGGTGAGAGTGAGCAACCTTGTCTTGCTCCTGATCTTAGTGGAAATGGTTTCAGTTTTTCACCATTGAGAACGACATTGGCTGTGGGTTTGTCATATACAGCCTTTATTATGCTGAGGTAAGTTCACTCTATGCCTACTTTCTGGAGAGTTTTTATCATAAATGGGTGCTGAATTTTGTTGAAAGCTTTTTCTGCATCTATTGAGATGATCATATGGTTTTTATCCTTAAGTCTTGAGATGATCATGTGGGTTTTCTCCTTCAATTTGTTAATATGGTGTATCACGTTGATTGATTTGCATATATTGAAGAATCCTTACATTCCTGGGATAAACCCCACTTGATCATGGTGTATGATCCTTTTAATGTGCTGTTGGATTCTGTTTGCTAGTATTTTGTTGAGGATTTTTGCATCTATGTTCATCAGTGATATTGACCTGTAGTTTTCTTTCTTTGTGACATCCTTGTCTGGTTTTGGAATCAGGGTGATGGTGGCCTCGTAGAATGAGCTTGGGAGTGTTCCTCCATGGGCTATACTTTGGAAGGGTTTGAGAAGGATAGGGGTTAGCTCTTCTCTAAATGTTTGATAGAATTCGCCTGTGAAGACATCTGGTCCTGGGCTTTTGTTTGTTGGAAGAAATTTTTTTTTTCCCGGTACGCAGGCCTCTCACTGTTGTGGCCTCTCCCGTTGCGGAGCACAGGCTCCGAACGCGCAGGCTCAGTGGCCGTGTCTCTCGGGCCCAGTAACCCTGAAGCATGTGGGATCTTCCCAGACCGGGGCACGAACCCGTGTCCCCCGCATCGGCAGGTGGACTCTCAACCACTGCGCTACCAGGGAAACCCTGTTGGAAGGTTTTTAATCACAGTTTCAATTTCGGTGCTTGTGATTGGTCTGTTCATATTTTGTATTTCTTCCTGGTTCAGTCTAGGCAGGTTGTGCATTTCTAAGCATTTGTCCATTTCTTCCAGGTTGTCCTTTTTATTGGCATAGAGTTGCTTGTAGTAATCTCTCATGATCCTTTGTATCTCTGCAGTGTCAGTTGTTCCTTCTCCTTTCTCGTTTCTGATTCTAGTGATTTGAGTCTTCTCCCTTTATCTCTTGATGAGTCTGGCTAGTGGTTTATCAATTTTGTTTATCTTCTCAAAGAACCAGCTTTTAGTTTTATTGATCTTTGCTATCGTTTCCTTCATTTCTTTTTCATTTATTTCTGATCTAATCTTTATGATTTCTTTACTTCTGCTACCTTTGGGGTTTTTTTGTTCTTCTTTCTCTAATTGCTTTAGGTGCAAGGTTAGGTGGTTTATTTGAGATGTTTCCTGTTTCTTAAGGTAGGATTGTATTGCTATAAACTTCCCTCTTAGAACTGCTTTTGCTGCATGCATCCCATAGGTTTTGGGTCGTCGTGTTTTCATTGTCATTTGTTTCTAGGTGTTTTTTGATGTCCTCTTTGATTTCTTCAGTGATCATTTCGTTATTAAGTAGTGTATTGTTTAGCCTCCATGTGTTTGCATTTTTTACAGATCTTTTCCTGTAATTGATATCTAGTCTCATAGTGTTGTGGTCGGTAAAGATACTTGATACAATTTCAATTTTCTTAAATTTACCAAGGCTTGATTTGTGACCCAAGATATGATCTATCCTGGAGAATGTTCCATGAGCACTTGAGAAAAGAGTGTATTCTGTTGTTTGGGGATGGAAGGTCCTATAAATATCAATTAAGTCCATCTTGTTTAAAGTATCATTTAAAGCTTGTGTTTCCTTATTTATTTTCATTTTGGATGATCTGTCCATTGGTGAAAGTGGGGTGTTGAAGTCCCCTACTATGAATGTGTTACTGTCGATTTCCCCTTTTATGGCTGTTAGTATTTGCCTTATGTATTGAGGTGCTCCTATGTTGGGTGCATAAATATTTACAATTGTTATATCTTCTTCTTGGATCGATCCCTTGATCATTATGTAGTGTCCTTCTTTGTCTTCGATCCCTTTCATTATGTAGTGTCTTTCTTTGTCTCTTATAATAGTCTTTATTTTACAGTCTGTACTGTCTGATGTGAGAATTGCTTCTCTAGCTTTCTTTTGGTTTCCATTTGCATGGCATATCGTTTTCCATCCCTTCACTTTCCGTCTGTATGTGTCCCTAGGTCTGAAGTGCTTCTCTTGTAGACAGCATATATATATATATATATATATATACCATTCAGCCAATCTGTGTCTTTTGGTGGGAGCATTTAGTCCATTTACATTTAAGGTAATTATCGATATGTATGTTCCTATTCCCATTTTCTAAATTGTTTTGGGTTCGTTATTATAGGACTTTTCCTTCTCTTGTGTTTTTGTCTAGAGAAGTTCCTTTAGCATTTGTTGTAAAGCTGGTTTGGTGGTGCTGAACTCTCTCAGCTTTTGCTTGTCTGTAAAGGTTTTAATTTCTCCATCAAATCTGAATGAGATCCTTGCTGGGTAGAGTAATCTTGGTTGCAGGTTTTTCTCCTTCAATCTTTTTTTTTTTAACATCTTTATTGGGGTATAATCGCTTTACGATGGCGTGTTAGTTTCTGCTTTATAACAAAGTGAATCAGTTATACATATACATGTGTTCCCATATCTCTTCCCTCTTTGTCTCCCTCCCTCCCACCCTCCCTATCCCACCCCTCCAGACAGCCACAAAGAACCGAGCCGGTTTCCCTGTGCCATGCGGCTGCTTCCCACTGGCTATCTACCTTACGTTTGTTAGTATATATATGTCCATGTCTCTCTCTCGCCCTAACACACCTCACCCTTCCCCCTCCCCATATCCTCAAGTCTGTTCTCCAGTAGGTCTCTGTCTTTATTCCTGTTTTACCCCTAGGTTCTTCATAACATTTTTTTTTCTTAAATTCCATATATATGTGTTAGCATACGGTATTTGTCCTTCTCTTTCTGACTTACTTCACTCTGTATGACAGACTCTAGATCTATCCACCTCATTACAAATAGCTCAATTTCGTTTCTTTTTATGGCTGAGTAATATTCCATTGTATATATGTGCCACATCTTCTTTATCCATTCATCCGACGATGGGCACTTAGGTTGTTTCCATCTCCGGGCTATTGTAAATAGAGCTGCAATGAACATTTTGGTACATGACTCTTTCTGAATTCTGGTTTCCTCAGGGTATATACCCAGTAGTGGGATTGCTGGGTCATATGGTAGTTCTATTTGTAGTTTTTTAAGGAACCTCCATACTGTTCTCCATAGTGGCTGAACCAATTCACATTCCCACCAGCAGTGCAAGAGTGTTCCCTTTTCTCCACACCCTCTCCAGCATTTATTGTTTCTAGATTTTTTGATGATGGCCATTCTGACTGGTGTGAGATGATATCTCATTGTAGTTTTGATTTGCATTTCTCTAATGATTAATGATGTTGAGCATTCTTTCATGTGTTTGTTGGCAGTCTGTATATCTTCTTTGGAGAAATGTCTATTTAGGTCTTCTGGGTAGAGTAATCTTGGTTTTAGGTTTTTCTCCTTCATCACTTTAAATATGACCTTCCACTCCCTTCTGGCTTGCAGAGTTTCTGCTGAAAGATCAGCTGTTAACTTTAGGGGATTTCCTTGTGTGTTATTTGTTGATTCTCCCTTGCTGCTTTTAATATGTTTTCTTTGTATTTAATTTTTGATAATTTGATTAATATGTGTCTTGGCGTGTTTCTCCTTGGATTTATCTTGTATGGGACTCTCTGTGCTTCCTGGACTTGATTAACTATTTCCTTTTCCATATTAGGGAGGTTTTCAACTATAATCTCTTCAAATATTTTCTCAGTTCTTTCTTTTTCTGTTCTTCTTCTGTGACCCCTATAATTTGAATGTTGGTGCGTTTTAGTTCTCCCAGAGGTCTCTGAGACTGTCCTCAGTTCTTTTCATTCTTTTTTCTTTATTCTGCTCTGCAGTAGTTATTTCCACTATTTTGTCTTCCAGGTCACTTATCCGTTCTTCTGCCTCAGTTATTCTGTTATTGATCCCATCTAGAGTATTTTTAATTTCATTTATTGTGTTGTTCATCATTGCTTGTTTCCTCTTTAGTTCTTCTAGGTCCTTGTTAAATGTTGCTTGCATTTTGTCTATCCTATTTTCAAGATTTTGGATCATCTTAACGATCATTATTGTGAATTCTTTTTCAGGTAGACTGCCTATTTCCTCCTCGTTTGTTAGGTCTGGTGGGTTTTTATCTTGCTCCTTCATCTGCTGTGTGTTCTTCTGTCTCCTCATTTTGCTTATCTTACTGTGTTTGGGGTCTCCTTTTTGCATGCTGCAGGTTCGTAGTTCCCATTGTTTTTGGTGTCTGTCCCCAGTGGCTAAGGGTTCAGTGGGTTGTGTAGGCTTCGTGGTGGAGGGGACTAGTGCCTGTGTTCTGGTGGATGAGGCTGGATCTTTTCTTTCTGGTGGGTAGGTCCACGTCTGGTGGTGTGTTTTAGGGTGTCTGTGGCCTTATCATGATTTTAGGCAGACTCTCACCTAATGGGTGGGGTTGTGTTCCTGTCTTGCTAGTTGTTTGGCATAGGGTGTCCAGCACTGTAGCTTGCTGGTTGTTGAGTGAAGCTGGGTCTTGGCGTTGAGATGGAGATCTCTGGGAGATTTTTGCCGTTTGATATTCCATGGAGCTGGGAGGTGTCTTGTGGACCTGAAGTTGGCTCTCCCACCTCAGAGGCACAGCCCTGATGTCTGGCTGGAGCACCAACAGCCTTTCATCCACACGGTTCAGAATAAAAGGGAGAAAAAGTAGAAAGAAAGGAAGAGGATAAAATAAAATAAAGTAAGATAAAATAAAATAGTTATTAAAATAAAAAGTAATTATTAAGAAAAAAAGTTTTTTAAAAAGTAAAGAAAAAAACAAAAACGGATGGACAGAACTCTAGGACAAATGGTGAAAGCAAAGCTTTACAGACAAAATGTCACACAGAGGGCTTCCCTGGTGGCGCCGTGGTTGGGAGTCTGCCTGCCAATGCAGGGGACACGGGTTTGTGCCGCGGTCCAGGAAGATCCCACATGCTGCGGAGCGGCTGGGCCCGTGAGCCATGGCCGTTGAGCCTGTGCTCCGCAACGGGAGAGGCCACAACAGTGAGAGGCCTGCATACCGCAAAAAAA
>NW_006793375.1:1528819-1536127 GCF_000442215.2 Lipotes vexillifer
TCTGTTCTTTGCTCAGACAGGACGGGGTTAAAGGAGCCGCTGATTCGGGGGCTCTGGCTCACTCAGGCCGCGGGGAGGGCGGGGCACGGATGCGGGGCGAGCCTGCGCGGCAGAGGCCGCCGTGACATTGCAGCAGCCTGAGGCGCGCCGTGTGTTCTCCAGGGTAAGTTGTCCCTGGATCACGGGACCCTCCAGTGGCGGGCTGCACAGCCTTCCGGGAGGGGAGGTGTGGACAGTGACCTGTGCTCGCCCACAGGCTTCTTGGTGGCGGCAGCAGCAGACTTAGCGTCTCCCGCCCGTCTCTGGGGTCCGCGGATTTAGCCGCGGCTCGCGCCCGTCTCTGGAGCTCCTTTAAGCGGTGCTCTGAATCCCCTCTCCTCGCGCACCAGGAAACAAAGAGGGAAGAAAAAGTCTCTTGCCTCTTCGGCAGGTCCAGACTTTTCCCCGGACTCCCTCCCGGCTAGCCGTGGCGCACTAACCCCTTCGGGCTATGTTCAAGCCGCCAACCCCAGTCCTCTCCCTGCGCTCCGACCGAAACCCGAGCCTCAGTTCGCAGCCCCGCCCGCCCTGGCGGGTGAGCACACAAGCCTCTGGGGCTGGTGAGCGCCGGTCGGCGCCGATCCTCTGTGCGGGAATCTCCCCGCTTTGCCCTCCGCACCCCCGTTGCTGTGCTCTCCCCCGCGGCTCCGAAGCTCCCCGCTCCGCCTCCCGCAGTCTCCGCCCGCGATGGGGCTTCCGAGTGTGTGGAGACCTTTCCTCCTTCACGGCTCCCTTCCAGAGGTGCAGGTCCCATCCCTATTCTTTTGTCTCTGTGTTTTCTTTTTTCTTTTGCCCTACCCAGGTACGTAGGGAGTTTCTTGCCCTTTGGGAGGTCTGAGGTCTTCTGCCAGCATTCAGTAGGTGTTCTGTAGGAGTTGTTCCACGTGTAGATGTATTTCTGGAGTATCTGTGGGGAGGAAGGTGATCTCCGCGTCTTACTCTTCCGCCATCTTCCTCAACTCCCAGTTCTTATACTCTTGAAGTTCATGGTATAGATGTACTACAGTGAGCTTATTCGTTCAACTATTGGTGGACATTTGCGTTATGTTCAGTTCTAGAATATCGTAAATAATACTACTGTGAACACTTACATACATGTCTCTATGTGGACGTATATCTTATTCTCTTGGGTAAATGCCTAGGAGTGGAATTGTTGTGTTCTATGATGTGTCTCTTTAATTTTACCATACACTGCCATATTATTGTCAAACAGGCGTTCACGTTTTGCATTCTTACCAGTAACACACGAGGATTTCAGTTGCTCCACATTCTCACCAACATTAGGTATAATCAGTCTCATTAACTTTAACCATTCTAGTAGATGTATAATGGTGTCTCATTGTGATTTGATTTTGCATCACCCTAATGACTAATGATGTCAAGCATCTTTTTTTGGTGTGTATTGGCCATTTGTGTATCTTCTTTGTAGTGTCTGTTAAAACTTTTTGGCCCATCATGGTATTGGGTTGTTTCTCTTGTCATTATTGACTTGTACCGCTCTTTTTATATTTCAGATATAAGCTTTCTCTTCAGTTACATGTCTTGCAGATATTTTCTCCCAGTCTATGGCTTGCTTTTTCATTTGCTTAAATGACAATTTAAATTTAATAAGGTCCATGTTAGTATTTTTTATTTTATGGTTTGTGCTTTTTGTGATTTGTCTGAGAGAACTTTGTCTAATCCAGTAGTTCAGATTTTCTCCTGTGTTTTGTTAAAGTTTAATAATTTTAACTCCTAGATTTTTAGATCTATGGTTATTCAAGATTCATTTCAAGTATCATTTTCTTTGTGACTCTTTGAGGAAGAGTTCATCAAACCTTCCTTCCGTACTTTCATAGCACCATATATACATTTATCTCAGAGTACTTAATTGCAATTATTTAAATGTTTACTTTCCCCAGTAGACTGTGCGCTTCAGTGCATAGTGATAAGTCTTACTCATTTATGAATACCAAATGCCTAGACCATGCCTGATATATAATAGGCCTTCAAATAATACTTGTGAAATGAATGGATGAATGAATAAGTGAAAGAATGCAATTATACAATATTACTTCCTTAAATCACATTTTTACAAAGCACTTTTGCGTCAGTACCTCATTAACATCTCACAAGAAACCTGTGAGACAGACATTGTGTTACCTCCCTGTTTATAAACTATTATTGGTTCTCTAAAGCCTAATGAATTAAGATCAAACTATTTAGCTTGATATTCAGAACTGTCTATGATATTATTCCCCCTATCCTTTCCAGCTTTGTTTTCTGCTATCCCCTTTCACATAGCCAATGGAACAGTTGCCCTGGGCCATGTTCTTTATCTGTGCCGTTGATTTCTGCCTCTTCACATTCATTCATCTCTTCCACCTTAAAATTCTCTCTACCCCATCTCTGCTTGAGAATATCCTACTCATCTCAAAAGCCAGTACTTTGATGTACCTTCCCAGGATCTGACCAGGTGAATGACCAGCTAAATGTGACTGCTCCTTCCTTTACACAACCACACACCTCCATCTTTTTTACCTTAAGTTAAAAAAAAAATGGTGTTTGTCCTTAGCTTTAGACCATTTTTCTCTTGGTACCTATCTCCTGGCTGTGGCGTGCTTGCTCTCCTCGATTCGTGGGTTCCCCTTGCTTCGCTGATGCTCTTCCCTCCAAGTTGCCCTCTTCGGCCTCATATATCCTCAGACAAAGAGTCATGAGATCTGGATTCCAACTCTAGCTGTGTCAGGCAGTGGCGGTGGGACTTGGGCCCTTAACTGTCTCCTTTGCAAAGGAGATCTAGTCCTGCCTGCCTTTAAAGACTGCTCTATAAATTAAATAATACAATGGCTGGGAAAGTCACTTGTAACTTTAACATGCCACAGAAATACAAGCTATTATAACCATTATTGAAATCAACGTTTAGCTTGATTCCATGCATCTCTCAGCCCTCACAGTTGAAGACAGATGTATTTGGGAGGAATGTTTTAGGGCGGGTGTACTTATGGCATTTGCTTAAAATGGCCCTTAACTCCTGAGCCTCCCTTTGGCCTAGGTGAGCCCTGAACACCACCTTCTTGTTCCTCCCTACATTTTGCTTTATGTTCAGGTAGACGCTTTTGCATCCCTCTGTGCGACACTCAACATCTGTGCACGCTTCCTCCTGACAGGCTTTCTACAGCTAATGTGAAGGGGAATGATGACTTATTTCGCCTGATTTCCTCAAGTTGTTGTAGTTGTGAAACCTGGCCTGAATGTGGCTGTCACTGTCTTTTATGAGGGGCAGGGATCCAGATGGCAGGAAAGGAAAGCTGAAGCCCAGAGTGAACAGTCCCTTCCTGTTTTCAACACCATCAAAGGATTGTACCTCCCCAGGCAAAACTAACTGCGAGGTTATAGCAACTGGGCTGCCCACTTCCTTTGACTAATGGACCCTCTCCCCCTTCGTTAAACCTTCCCCTCTGGACTGTTATCACCCTCAATTGCCTTTGTCACGTGTCTTCCTGCACATCCCAGTTATCTTCTTCCAAGTCCTCTGGATTGGTCTGAGATTGAGTCTGGTTCCCCAAATTAAGTGCACCTACTTTCCCTCCTCCCTCTCACGGGGAAGGTTCAAGTTAGTTACTTAAGGACACGAGGAGAGGCCATGGTTAAAAGCATAGCCTCTGGTGCAAGATTTTCTGAATTCAAATTCCAGCTCTGCCATACTCTCTGATGATTGCAAGTTATTGAACTTCTCTTGCCTCAGTTTATAAAACTGTAAAATGGGCTACTGAGAGTCCCTACCTCATTTCTTGTTGGATTAAATGAGTCAATTAAAGGGTTTAATGAGTTTATCACATAAGGAATTTGTTAAAGTGCCCAGTACCAAGTAAGCAGTCAATACAAGTGCTATATGCCAATTAATTGAATTGAACCTAGAACAGAGACATAAAGCACATTGCTTCACACCTTTAACTGTCTATGTTCTAATCTTGTTTTTGCCATTTCTTGGCCACACAATCTAAGTCTAGGTAATTAATCTTTGTAGGCTGAATTTCTTCATCTGTAATAAAAGTACCTTCACCGTATTGGGTTGTGTTAAGCGTTAAATAACATATGTATTCAATTACTTTTAGCACGGTGCTTGGTACATAATAAGCATGCATTTGAATTGAGTACTTTTATTTCTTAGATGGCTAGAATTCCCCTTCCTAATTATTTAATCATGGTCTTCTGGAGCGTTGTCCAAATGTCTCCACTTCTTCCAGAGGGATGGCTTTCATCGTATATTTGTAAAGTCCGGTCAGAAGGTAGAAGAGCTATTTTTGCATAAACTAGATCTGTGATACCTCTCAGCTCGCAGAGGTATTGTACCAGGAAGACAAGCGAGGGAACAGGCAAGCAAATGGGCAGTTTAAATTAACCCAACAAATGAAAGCCCTTTAATTAGTTTTCAAAGCACATCTATCATCTCACACTGCAGGAAAAAACAGCCATCTAATACTGCACCAAGTCCGGCAAGCCCCAGGTGGACTCTGTTCCAAAAGCTGTGATGAGTTCTTGTTCTAGTCTTTCCTTTAGGTTAATTCCAAAGAGGCAAGATAATGGACTGAGAGCTGCGTTTTGTTTGGATCTGTGTTCACAGCTTTTTTCTTTGAAAAGTGATGCTGCCATTTGCACACATATTTGTGTATAGTGTCTAATTATGGGCTCAAAGAAGAAAAGACCCAAAAATAGAGTTTATGGTTATTTCTCCATATTTTTCAGTTTTCTATTGCTAAGAGTATAACTTAATTCCTATCCCAGAGGAAGAGACTAGGAAATATAACCCAATAAGAAAATGAATCATGTACAGCCATCAGGAATGGAGAGGAGAAAAATGAGGGCGTCAATTAAGTGTTCACCTTTACTCTAGTGCAAGAAAAGGAGGAATATTTATTAGATGCTTTGATCTGTAGGTAAAAAGAGTCTATGGCTCACATCAAGGAAAATATACATCCTCCACCTTGCAGTTACCTTTTATCTACCCAAGCTGAGTAAGCAAACCATGGGCAGAGCAGGCATGGAATTTGCTGTTCACCTTTACCTGCCTATGCCATTACTGTGGATCACAGAAGTCATATCAGTTGTATAAAATCGATATTTTTCATTAATGCTCATAGAAGAAAGTTGCTCGGGCCATTTTTATTTACGCCTCCATCAGAATTCTTCACCTGAAGATGAAGGCTTAAGCATTAATATGTTTTCAGAGATTGAACAATAAACAGTATTTACAATACCCATTAAAGTGCTCTGATTAGTACTAGAGGTTAGCACTAGAAAGGTATAGGATAAACAAGCAAGCAAGAAATTGCTTTTATCAAACTATAAAGCCAAAAGCCAATACTGCACTGAATTATCTTCTCCTGTTAATTCCTTTCCCTCAAACCAGCATTTAATTTGACTAGTAATGTTTAAGGACAGAGCAATAGTTTAAACAATTTAGAACCACTCACTTAGGTAGGAAATAAAGTTTATTGTTTGGTAGACCAAGGAACCTTCTAGGTGTTTAGTTTTTTAAAGCATACTAATTAAAAAGATAAATAAAATCCATCCTCTGAAACCTTATGTCAGCAAAAGAAACACTGTAAGTTAGGATTATAAAATTAATTTACTCTGACTTGATGTCCTGGGCTTTTCCTTTTGAGATTTTGGCTCTAGGGAATGCCATACCTCTTTACCTTGCTTGAACTAACAGGCTTTGAATTCACTTTTTTTTTTTTTCCCTTAGAGAATTCTCTATTTTTTTAGAAAGTTTGGAATATTATTTGAAAGAAGGATTTTCCAAATGTCTAGCTTGCCCCATTAGTTTATTAAAATCCATTATCCTTAATTTCTCTATTGCTAAAAAAATTCACTTCCTTTCTTTGATTATCCCACTAGTCTGTCTCAACTCCAGTTTTCCATCAAATAAAGCAGGAGATGTGAGCTCTGATGAGGAGAGGCCCCTGAAAATCAGAAAGAAGAGTGCCATTTGGGCATGATCATGAAGAAACTCTCTGGAAAAAATCTAAGAACTGGAAGGGCTGTCCCAATGGCCACAGAAAGAGAAGGGCAAAGGAGGTCAGGAGTGTAGAGAAAATCCAGTATTTTGGTGGCACACCTGGGTAAGCAGAGCCCAGTGGGAGTGATCTGCACCAGAGCAGAGGGCCCGCAGAGCCGTTTCTAGAAGCTGTAGGGGGTGGAGAAGTGTATTCCTCGCTTAATGGCTTCCTACTTTTGCTCTGTGTTAAACACACATAGGAGCCATACTCCTAACCTCTTTCTCTTCTGAGAAGATTCCTGAATCTACATATTATACTTTCTTGTAATCCTGGAAATTAATTTTTTTATCACCACTTCCCACCTTCCATTTTTCTAACACCTTGTGACACCTATGCTGTGTAGGCTTTAATAATGGATTTCATGACAATGATGTATGATGTCAGCATGTTCCCATTTCATTGATGGAGCTGTCAAGGCACTCCTGATCTTGGCCATGTTGCTACAGAAATGAGAAAGAGCCCTTCAAAGTCAAGGAAGAAAGGGAAGCACAAAAAGCAAGATGACATTCCTGGTATGATTCAAATTTGAGGAAAAATGACTGTCAAACCCAGCACCTGGTGAACTCTCTTATACTCCCACTAGAAGACTCAATATTCTTTTCCTTGCCCTAATTGTATTGTGATAATTACTATCAAGATGGTATCAACTGGACCCTCCTCTTCTTGAGATGACCTCATGATCTCTAATAACCTGAGTTAATCCCTGCGTGTTTCTCAGGCGTTTTAATTTTCTCTACCCAATCCTTGCTTGGCCTTTTAAAAGAATGCAAAGAGAAGAAACCAGAATTATTAGTTTTCTAATTGCTGTGTAACATACTCACAAATTCAGTGGCTTTTAAACAACACCCACTTATTAGCTGATTTCTGTAGGTCGGAAGTCGGGCCCAGCATGGCTGGGTTCTCTGCTTAGGGTCTCACAAGGCTGAAGTCAAGGTGTCATTTAGCTGTGTTCTCATCTGGAGCTAGGAGTCCTCTTCCAAGCTCATTCCTATTATTGGCAGAATTCAATTCCTTGTAGTTGTAGGACTGAGGTACCTGTTTCCTTGATCACTGTCAGCCAAGGGGCTCTCTCAGCTCCTTAAGGCAGCCCATACTCCTTCTCTTGTGACCTCCTCTATCTTTAAGCCAGAGTTTAATCTTCCTTGTGCTTTAGATCTCTCTGACTTCCTCTTCTGCAACCAGCCAGTGAAAGGTTTCTGCTTTTTTTTTTTTTTTTTTTTTTTTT
>NW_006793375.1:1536403-1562162 GCF_000442215.2 Lipotes vexillifer
CGGCAGGCGGACTCTCAACCACTGCGCCACCAGAGAAGCCTGGTTTCTGCTTTTAAGGGCTCATGTGATTGGATCTGGGCCACCCAGATCATCTCCATATGTTAGGGTCAACTTTGCCATACAGCGTAACACAGCCAAAGCAGTGACATCTCGTCACATTCACAGATTCTGGGGGAAAGGGACATGGAGTCTTGGTGGGGAAGGGCATTTTTAGAATTCTGACTACCACACCAGGTCAAAGAGCATATGAAAAAGGGTCCCAGGACTGACTTTCCTTTGAGCCAAATAATTCTCAAGAATGATTTTATTAAAATCCATGATGTAGAAAATTTTTTTAAAAAACATAAGCAAAATAAAAATAACTATCTGCTCAGTGGACGTATTAATAGCAAGAAATCCATGTAGTTATAACTTGAATTGTGCAAAAGAAAAAAAATCATGACCAAGTGTAAATCATTGCACATTCTTATGTGAGCATTTATGGGAAGCTAACATTCTGATGGCATTGGATAATAGGGTGTGATTCCCCTCTGAATCTAATGAGTCACAAGACAAAGGACAGTCAGTCAGCCCTGTCCTCTGTCTGCATCGCATCAAATGACTGAGGGGCTTGGTCACTGAATGATCATACGTAGTTGTACCTTGAAATGTCTCTTTGCTGAAAAATTGTTCCTGACATGATGCTGGCACATGCAAAGGAGTAGAGATGAAGACTTATTTCTTCCAGTATCAGGAAGAGCAGATTCTCATTAGCAGAACTGCCAGGCCCCTAGCCTAGACAGATGGACTTAATAAGAGGAAAAGCTCATGGCCTCCTTTACGTTACTGACAGAAAGGAAGTGCTCTTACTTAGGCCATTTCTCCCCTGCCACATTTGACTTGTGCTCTCTCGCCACTTGGATATCCTTGAATATATAACCTTTAGAGGAATGTATTATAGATTTTAGAAATTGATTCTTATGGAACCCAAGTCCTCATTTTATTAAAGTGCTCCTGGGTCTTGGGCTGCCTGGAAGGGGAGCTGTTCTTTTTCTCCTAAATCTTTTAGTTCCTATTCAGAGCCAGGCTGAACAATTTACAAGTCATGAATGTGTATAATTTGGCTTGGGCCCTCCTAACTCATACACCAATGGAGCCATTAGGCATATGTTGGGTCCTCAAAACCAAATGGACCAGAAAGAACATTTTCAACAGGCTTCAGTTGTCACTTCAGTGGTCATTTCACATAGCCAGTTCTGTAGATTCACATCCAATCTCACAGTTTTTGTTTGAGTGGTCCAGATCCACATGTGAATGCTTCCTCAATTTGTTGGATGATGTTTTAGCCTTCTTTTGATTGAACAGACACAGTGAGGGCATAATCTGACCCCCCAAGTAATGTTATCAATAATGCTATCGAGAGCTTGCTGTACACTGCGCATACTCTAAGAGCTTTATATAGGTTAACCCCGATCATCTCCACTATGAGGCAAGTCCTGTCATGATACTCATTATATAGATGAGGTGTCAGAGGCATATAAATACAACCAACATCATATGGCTTGAACCCAGGCATCTTGGCTTCAGAGTCTATGCTCTGAACTACTAAACTGTGCAGGATTTTATCGCACTTCTGATATTATATGCAGTATAAGAACCCCATCATATAGAATTCTACACTTTAAAAAATGGTCATTTTGAAATCAGTTTTTGAAAACCACCACAGAGAGCTTCTTAAAAGGTAAAAGTTGTTACCCCTGAAAAACCTCATTAGTTTGATTTACTAAAATTATGTAGAACTCAACATAGTGTACTCAGATAATCGAGTTAAACTCAAAAATTGTGCTTGGGCAATAACATAACGTACAAAAACTTGGAACAAGCACTTCACAAAAGAAGATAATTAAGCAACCACTAAGTATATGAAAAGGTGCTAATCATCGTTAGTCATTAGGGGCACGAAAGTTAAAACTACAATGAAGTACGTCTAAATACCATCTGAATGGCCAAAATGAAAAAGGCTGACAATGGTGAGTGTTCACACAGATGTGGAACAACTGGAACACTCATACATTACTGGGGAAGTGTGAATTGTTTCAACTAATTGGCAAAACTGTCAATATGCACTGGAGCCAAACATATTCATACCCTGTGGCCCAGCAATTCCATTCATAGATATATTCTTACAATGACTGAATGTGTATATCCATCAGAAGTTATATATCAAGTGTTCATAGCAGATTTAACACATAGTAAACTAAAACCTGGAAGTGATGCCTGTCAGTGGGAAAATGGACAACAAAAAGGAACAAATTACAGCTACACAAACATGGATACATCCCACAGACGTTATGTCCTACAAAAGAAGCCAGTTATAAAAGAATACATACTGTAAAATTCCATTAATATGAAATTCAAGAAGAGGCAAAACTAATCAACAGTTAAATAAGTCAGAACAGTGGTTACTTCTGGGGAGAGGTGTTGACTGTGAAGGGGCACTAAAACTATCTGGAATACTGGAAATGTTCTCTATCTTGATCTGAAATGTATATACATGTTAAAATTCACTGGGCAGTACAATGAACGTTAGGGCATTTTAACGTATGTATTTTTTCAACTCCAGAAAAAAGGAAAAGATTTCTGCCTGGGAAATTTTTTTTACCTATGGTTGAACAGGACATTTTAGCGCTTTTTCATTTCCTTTTCATTTTCATGATACTCCTTTCCTCATGGTGCAGTACTTGTTGATTATTTTTCTTATGATGCATTTACCACATAGGTATCTTCCAAACAAAAATGTTGAGGCGTTGCAATTTTTCTTCCTTAAATACGCCTGCTGTATTTTGCCTCTGTCTTGGTAAAGCAATAGGCTGCTTTTCTTTTTTTATTTTTATTTTTTGACCACAAACACAAATCTTTAAGGAAGACAAACATTTAAAATTTATATCCATTTTAAGGGTGTCACTATACTATGGCCATGCAAAGAGGAAGAAACAATGCAGTGGTAGGGAAAAAGTGTTGTAAAATATTCTCCCAATTAGGAATCAAAACTGAATTTCAGTATTAAAATGCTGTTTGGATCACCAAATATGTGAAATTCACATATACGATATACTTGTTCATCATGCAAAAACTTTTTTTTTTACTGCGGCTATTTTGACATCTATTATAGTAGTTTTCTTTATTATTAAAAATATTCTGCTAAATAATACAAGTTTTAAAAAGTTGTATGAAAACATTCCCATTAAAGATAAAAAGAGCAAATATAGCAAACAAATGGGGGATTATTTAAATAAAATTAAATTCTCAGGTTTAGGTAGATTTCAGTCCTTTTTGTGGATTTTTCAGGCATTTATAAGAGTTTCGAATCTTACAGAGGCAACCCAAGTCTCAGAATTGCTAATTATGGGCAGCATTTGAGGGTAGAAAGCAGAGGGCCCCAGGGCCCAGAACTGATGAGCTGGCTTCAGCAATCACCCCTGGGGCTCCCGTACTGACGCTGAAATAGAAAAGCTATTTCAGTGTCAGTATGAAAAGCTAAAGTTATTGTCACCAAATAACTAAAACCATAAATAATTGCAGTGCAGGAGCGAATTTATTCTAAGAGTGTTAAATCATCTAATTTAAATAATTAACTGTTGAGGATTTCCTTGCCTCTGATGTGAGATTTCCTCCAATGGGCAATTCCCAATCTTCCTCTAGTTATTCATTCGGCAAATACCAATTGAGCACCTGCTTCGTACCAAGCTCTGTGTTATACTGGGTACACAGTGGGTCTCTGCCTTCATGAAGTGTATGGTCTACAGTGTCGTATTTCTCAGCATTACGGACATGATTTCATTAAGATTCACCCGGGAAGGGAAGTTTGGGTGACTTCCTGAGAAAGGAGTTTGAAGGAGAAAAGAACTACCTTTTATGGAATACACCATGTGACATTTTATTTATAGAATGTCATGCGAGACCCCACAGCAGCTTGAAGAGGTAGCTATTATAACAACTGGCTTGACCAAGGACACTTACGGCTGATAAGGGATTCAGATCCAAGGAAATCTGAGCCCTGGATATTTTATCCTACTACAGGAGGCTGCCTCACCACCACCCTTCCCAAGGATCCTTGGCAAACCTTTCTTTTCATAGTCCTCAAACATCAAAGAAACCACATATTAAGTAGCTTTGGTACGCTTTTACCTACATGCTGCAAATGCCAATTCAATAACTCCTTTCCATCTGAGACACAGTGCTGGAATTCAAGGGCACTGGATTAGCAATTAGGAGACATGCAGCTGAGACCCTACCCTTTTTATAGTAAAATCTTCTCTAGGTACCACTCTTTCATCCATAAAAGGCAATAATAGGCATCGGCCCTGCTTATGTCCAAAACTTGTTTTGATGATTAAAAAAATAACAGATTTGAGGACTAAGCATTATGTGAAAATGTATTCTTATTAATAGAGTTAGCCTATCCTCCAAAACCAGCATAGGTACTGTGTACTTTCCTTTCAATGTTTTAAAGGTTATTTTCTTTGTTTTCTATGGTTTTTTTGTGGCTCTTATTTTTGGAGCTACATGGCAATTGACAAATTTATGTTCTTCAATATATGTACTATTATATGTGTATCCCTTAAGCTCATGGGAGCAACTAAGCACTGTAATTCAGAGTTTTTCAGATTTTATTAAGGTAATGCTGTAACATATACAGTTTATTACATATTACTTCTAGTAGGGCTTAGGGACAACCCTGTAATCAAATACAGTATTTCTTTGGCAAGCGGTATGAATATTCACACTAAATGGGATCTGTAGACCCTATAATTAGCCTCCCATCAGTTCAGGACAGGTTTGCTGCCAAATGAGCTATGGAAAACCTTTTGGTTTTCAGAGCTTTGGGGATTTCAGAGGTGTGGCTAAGGGATTTTGGACCTGTACATTTTCAGAAGTGCTAGCTATTTACATTTTATATTAAGTCTGCTCCCCCCTCCCCCAATCTTAGATGCTTTATGGTCATTCTTTTATTTGGTGGGAGCGTCCCTGCTGTCCCCACTGCTATCCACCCTGGGAGAAACTCCTCTTCCTTGTCTCACCTCCTCCATGGCTCCCTACTATCCACAGGGGTGGGTCTCTGGGCGACCATGTACATACATGTAACTATTCCTTTGATGGTAATTGATTGGTCCAGGGTGAACAGACAACCTGAACTCGGGTAATCAGAGTCCTATCCCTGACTCTGCCTATCACAGCTGGTGAAAACAGAGGTGGAGTCCTGTCCCAAAGCAGATGACCCTTTCCTCTGGGAATTTGGAACTGGACCAGAAAGAAAGCAATCCCTGTTCAGGTGCCTAGAATTACACAAATGAACATCCTGGCACAGTCTATAGCCAGGCTCTGTACCATGTGCAAATAAGAGACAAGGGGGAGAGAGAGCGAGAGAGAGGGAGGGTTGGGTGGGGGGCAGGGAGAGAGAGAAGAGAACAAATCACATCTCTTATTTAGAGACAGACAAAGAGGTTCCTACTCTTTTTCATCTCTCCAGTCCAGTTTGGATGCCCACGTGCACATCAATTCTTAGATTACATAAGATTTTTCAGTTGTTTCAAAATAGGTATCACTTTCAAAAAAATTTTTTAAGAAGTTTAGAATAATTTTAGATTTATAGAAAGTTGCAAGGATAACACATGGAGGTTCCATATACCTTACCCCCAGTTTCCCCTAATGTTAACATCTCACTTTGGTACAGTACATTTGTTGTGCCTAACAAACCAATATGGATACCTTAGTTTTTGCCTAATTTTTGTTGTTGTTGTTCAAGGATCCAATCCAGGGTACCATATTATATTTCGCTCTTGTCTCTCCTTAGGTTCCTTTTGGCTTTGACATTTTCTCAGACTTTTCTTGTTTTTTATGACCTTGACCGTTTTGAGGAGTATTGATTAGGCATTTTGTAGAATGCCCCGCAGTTGGGAACTGTCTGATGTGTTTCTCATGATAAGACCAGGGTTATGGGTTTCAGGAAGGAAGACAACAGAGGTAAAGTTCCCTTCTCATCACATCATATCAAGAGTATATACTGTCAACATGACTCCTCACTGTTGATGTTGACCTTGGTCATCTGGCTGAGGTAGTGTTTGTCGGGTTTCTCCTCTCCTCTTTCTGCCCTTTCCATATTGCCCCCTTTGGAAAGAAGTCACTATAGAGAGCCCACACTTCAGACGTGGGGAACTATGCTGCACCTCCTTGAGGGTAGAATATCTACATAAATTATTTGGAATTCTTCTGCGTGGGAGATTTGTCTACTATCCCTCAACTCTTTTTATCCAATCATTTATTTATATTAGTATGGAGTCCTGGATATTTTGTTTTATAATATCGGTTATAATCCAGTACTACTTTATTTTGTTGCTTAAATTGTTCCAGCTTTGGCCACTGGGAACTCATTCAGTTGGCTCCTATGTCCCTTTGACATACCTCTACCGTTAGGAGTTTTTCTTTTCTTTTCTTTCTTCCTCTCTTTCTTCTTCCTCTCTTTCTTTCTTTCTTTCTTTCTTTCTTTCTTTCTTTCTTTCTTTCTTTCTTTCTTTCTTTCTTTCCTTCCTTCCTTCCTTCCTTCCTTTCTCTCTTTCTCTCTTTCTCTTTCTCTCTTCCTTCCCTCCCTCCCTCCCTCCCCCCTTCCTTCCTTCTTTCTTTCTTTTTCCCAATCTCAGTATGGCCAGGGAAGACCAGGAGCCGTGATTCTACTTGGGCACGAGGAGTTCTATCTCTTTGCTCTCAGTTCAGACTGATATTTGATCCCCATGATTTGGGGCTAGGAGACATACACAGTACCCCAAACTCCTCCCTAGGAGTTGTTTCCAGTAGAGAACATGAGATAGGTATCTCGCATGACCGAGTTAATGTCACATAAACAACAAATTAACAGTTCTCTGGAGGCCCCCCAAAGATCGTGACAGAAATTGTCTTACACTCTGATATTGTGAAGTGTACATCATATCCTTCTTATAAATATATCCTTCTGTTTCCTTCTGAATAGTGACATGGACTGCAGCCCTCATATTGCTCTTAACTGATTTGCTTATTTGGTGACATTTACGAACAAAAGAAGGTTCCCACTCATAAGCTACCACCTACGTACTCTCACAGACCCACAGGTGTTACATAAACAGATCATGCTGATGGATGGTGTCACTCTTTGCTCCTTGAAAATCTTCAGTAAATGACTCTGGCCTCCTCTTCTCTCAGCCACCCGTGTTTAGTCAGATTCCATTTTTGCTGTCTGTCTTCATTTTCTCAGTGGACATGATAAAGGCAATTTATAATTCTGCAGTTATTTACTGTCAGTGAAGTTCAGAAGGTTCATTTAAATGCTAACCACTTGGTGTTTTTCTTTAAAGAACTGCTCATAAGCTATGTCTTTGTGAAGACATAGCTTCTCATTTTACAGAATGATTTCTATGGGGATACTAGCCATTGCAAGAGGATTTGAGCATCTTTATCAGCTTTCCTGCCTTCTCAGGTTAAACTTGCCAGAGGCAATTTTGTTTGCTGTTGCATAATTAATAGAACACATAAGATTTTTACTCGTTCCCTTAGCTTTATTATTCATTTTAATACTACACTGATTTGATTTTAACCCATTTAAATTATTCCAAATTCCATGCAAAAATGTATTCAGACATAAAGATTAATTCACTTAATTAACCTTTTGATTAGAAAATAAAACCCCAGTACTTATCTATATGGATTTTTCCCTTGAAATAGACTGGAGAATTGCAACTTAGAAGTTGTATTTCAAGTGGCTACTAATTACAGTCAAATCTACATGATGGAGGAATTAAAGGAATTAACCCATGCACAATTGCAAGATCCCTTACCAAAACCCTTGTTGAAAAATAAAGGCGCTATGTGGTAACGAGTGAACATTTTCATTCCTTGTCAGTCACCTAGTTTTTAAACTCTTTCTGTGGTGCCTCAGTGTCTAATAAGTTCAAATGGTTTGGACTGAAGTGAATGGTTTCTTTTACTAATCCCACAGATATTTTGCTCTGCTGCTGCATTCCATCTCTGTGCTAGAAACAGTGGAGATTCAAAGATGAGCAACGTATAATTATGAGCAATATATAATCCTCACCCTAAAGGTGACAATTGTCTAGTAGAGAAACAAAGAGAAGTCCCGAAACCACCATACTGTAAGGCAGGATGAGATCATGGACCAAAGAGAGGAGCTAAACCGTTTAGAGGAGGAAGACCTTCTTTCTGTCTGGGGGGATTCAAAGGCCTTACATTGCCTTATTTTTTCTACCTCACTCCTGAGTATAATTAACATTCCAGATAAACAGGACTACTTACTTCTTCCCTCAAATCTTCAGTGCTTACTCATGTCTAATATTTATTTCAGATCTTCCCCTGTCACTTCTGCTTGTTGTAATTCTATCTAATCTTCATACATCAACTCCAATATTGCTGCTTCTATTCAATCATTCATTGTTTGTACAAACCACCTATTAAGACATGAATCTCCCTTCTTTGACGTCCCATAGGACTTGCCTCTGGTCACCTTTGTAATACATATACTTTTCAATGTACTTCCCAGCTTCTTCCCACTAGATCACGGGTTTTATTGGAACACAGCCACATGCATTTGTTTATGCATTGTCTACCGCTGCCCTTGTGCTGCATCTGCAGAGTTGAGTAGTTGTGACAGAGACCTTGTGGCCCACAACACTTAAAGTATTTACTATCTGGCCCTTTGCAGACAATATTTGCTGACTGTTATACTAGATTAAAAATTCCTCAAGGGCAGGGACTATCTTACTATTTTTAAACCTACTTAATGCCTAACATAGTAGGTAATATCTTGAATACTTATTGAATTGAGTTGAACTTAATTAAATAACTGTGATTTAGTGACTGCATCCATGGGAGCAAAAAGCAGGAACCATTAAGGGAAAGTGACATGTAAAGAGGAGTTGCTGTATGAGAGATAAGGTCCTTTCTTCCCAAAGCAGTTCAGAATGTGTTATAAAAAAAAGAGGTAAGAATAATCAGTCAGCTATAAGCCTAAATATATTGGAATACGTCACTTTGAAGCAAATCTTTTGATGAAACATCTTATAGAACAAAACCGATTTTCCCATTAAGATATTAATATTTTTGCCCACACATACCAATTATTTATTTATTTTCCAAAACATTTGTTCTCACTCTTAGAGTTCATAGACCATGTATTTAATAAATACAGACTTCATTGATTAGAACAGTTGTACTCTTAGCATTTACAGTCTGATGCTGGTTCTGGTAATTATTTCAATTATCTAAATTGTCACACTCAATTTATTTACATGCTGTGTCTAATTTTAAAAATAAATCAAAGATTCAGAACCTTGGCAGTGATTTCTACTCAAGGCCAAGATGGAGTAATAAGGGCCAGATTGACCCTCCATCCTGAATCAACTAAAAAAGCGTGGACAAAACATGAAAAAGTGGTTTTCAAGGGACTAGACATTAGGCAAAAAGGACAGTGATCCCTGAAAGATGGAAAACAAGCAAGGTCAGTCCTGCTATTGCTCTAACTTACTGTCCTAAGAGAGTTTCCAGGTCATGATGCAGAGAGGAGGAACCCAAGCAGAGCCCAACAAACTCCCAAAATTAAAGAGATGGAGCTGAGAATCTGGGGAGTCCACAGTAGCTAGAGTTGACAGGGTAGAGTACCAGAATGGAGAGAATTGCAGAGAGAGGGAGAAAGAGAGAGAACTTCAGAAGTCTGAAGAGGGTTCCTTTGGACCAGTCAGCCAAGTAGTGATAAGTGCATACATGTGAGGAAGGTAGCTGAGGCTAATAAAAGAACCAAAACAGAAAAAAAAAAAAAAACACCCAGGGACTTCCCTGGTGGCACAGTGGTTAAGAATCTGCCTGCCAATGCAGGGGACAGGGGTTCGAGCCCTGGTCTGGGAGGATCCCACGTGCCATGGGGCAACTAAGCCCGTGTGCCACAACTGCTGAGCCTGCACTCTAGAGCCCACGAGCTACAACTACTGAAGCCCACGTGCCTAGAGCCCATGCTCTGCAACAAGAGAAGCCACCACAATGAGAAGCCTGTGCACTGCAACAAAGAGTAGCCCCCGCTCACTGCAACTAGAGAAAGCCCGCACGCAGCAATGAAGACCCAACGCAGCCAAAAAGAAAAAAAAATCAAACTAGAGGAGAAAGTACTTGGAGTTCTCACAGGGTTGAAAATAGTGCTTGTTGTTCCCACAAGCCAGATTAGCACACCTGACTATTCATGGGGCATTAGACAGTGTATTCAGAAGGTCCCTGCTTAACCAAATTACTGCTCTGAGCCTACCTAACAAATCTTAAAAGCAAGATCAAAAGGATCAAGTTGTTTCCAAGTGACTTAACTGTGTCTCAGAGCATCTTGATAATTTTTATAGAAAAAGAAAATCCAGCACCCAACAAAGTAAAAAACACAGTGCCTGGCATCTAATACAAAATTACTAGGCATGCAAAGAAGCACAAAGAGATACATAACTGGGAGAAAAATAAACCGTTTGAAAACAACCCAGAATTGATACAGATGTTAGAATTAGCAGATAAGAACATTAAAAGTCATTTTAATTGTATTCAGTCTATTCAAAAAGCTGGAGAAAGGACTGAACAGGGTAATAAGAGACATGGAAGAGGTGAAAAAAAAAAAAAAAAAAAAGGACCGAAATCAAATTTCTAGAGATGAAAAATATAATGCCTGAAAAGAAAAATATACTGGATTGGGATTAATGGCAGATGATACTTTACAGAAGGAAAGATTAATGTATTTAAAAATATGACAATAGAGGGCTTCCCTGGTGGCGCAGTGGTTGAGAGTCCGCCTGCCGATGCAGGGGACACGGGTTCGTGCCCCGGTCCGGGAGGATCCCGCGTGCCGTGGAGTGGCTGGGCCCGTGGGCCATGGCCGCTGAGCCTGTGCTTCCGGAGCCTGTGCTCCGCAGCGGGAGAGGCCACGACAGTGAGAGGCCCGCGTACCGCAAAAAAAAAAAAAAAAAAAAAATATGACAATAGAAACTAAAATGAAATAGAGAAAAGATCACAAGAACAGAGGCTCAGTGAGCTGTGGAACAAGGTCAAGTGGACTAATATGCATGTAATTTAATTCTCTGAAGAGGAGGAGACAGAGAGGGGTACAGAAAATTTATCTGAAAAACTAATGGATACAGTTTTCCCAAATTTGGTGCAAACTATGAATCTACAAATCTGGGAAGCTTGATAAACCCTAAGCACAAGAAAAATTAAGAAAATGACATTGAGGCACATCATAATCAAATTGCTCAAAAGTACGGATTGAAAGAAAATAGTTAAGATGATCAGAGGAAAAAAGACATGTTATGTACATAGGAAAAGATAGGATTACAGCAGATTTTTAAATTAGAAACAGTGCAAGTAAGAAGACAATGGAGTAACGTCTTTAAAGTACTGGTTGGAAAAAACGCCTATTATTTAATGTTCAGTAAAAATATCTTTCCAAAACAAATGCGAAATCAAAGACTTTTCAGACATACAAAAGCTGAAAGAATCCATCACCAGCAGATTTGCACTACAAGAAATGTTAAAAAGCCCCATAGGCAAAAGAAAAATGATACCAGATAGAATTATATATCTACCCAAGGAATGAAGCACACTGGGAATGGTAACTCTACAGGTGAATATACAAGATATTTTTCAAATTATTAGAATCATGCAAAAGATAATTGAGTGGAGACAAAAATAATATAGGGTTTATAATATATTTCAAAATAAAAAATTTGACAACAGTAGCATAAAAGCTGTATGAGATGAAATGGAAGTTTGCTTTGTAGGACTCTTGTACTATATGAGAAGGAATATGATATTAGTTGAAGGTAGACTTTGATGAGTTGAAGATTTATATTATAAACCTTAAAGCAATCACAAAAATAATACAAAAAGAGCATGGACAACAGGCCAACAAAAGATATCACATACAACGCTCTAAGATACTATATCCAAAAGAAGGGAGTGAAAAGTTTAATGAATAGATGTGACAAATAAAAGATGAATAATAAAATGATAGATTTAAATCTAACCTTATCAATAATCATATTAAATGTGAATATTCTAAACATCCCTATTAAGAGACCCCTGGGTGGGGTTTTCTGCTGAGGGCTAATGGTCATGAACCTGACAGGTTGCTGGTGTCGCAGAAGTGGGGAGGCAGTTACTGTTTCCTGTTGATGCCACCCGTAGGCCATGGACTCTCGCGCTAATTCTCTGGTTCAGACGAGCGCTACTCAATCCACTGTGCTCTGCCGATAACCCCGAATTGGGAAATACGCTTCGGCACCCAATGACACGACTCTTTGATACGTTAGCTACAAGTCAGTGCTGCTTGTGCTCCCAGGGCTTTGTGGAGGAGGCTTTCCGTGGTTTCTCACAGCCTTCCCTCCCTAGTACTCACGTCTGAGTTACAAATCCCAGGCTGTACTCAAAACACTTACTTCTTCCAATCCTGAGATGTTTTCCTAGGTTCAAGCCTCTAGGCCCCGCTTTTTAATTCCATTAGGATGAGTTCTCCTCCAGTTGTTGACTTTGGCTCCATTTCTGTCTCCACCAGTTCCTTACATATGGTCATATGTTTCTTACCATGTCCAATTCTACCTCCAAAATTTATCTCAAAATTTATCCATTTCTCTTTATTCCCACAGCCAACACCCCATCCAAGCCATCTCTCACTTGTTATTGCTATTGTTCCCCAACTAGTCTCCCTACATCCACCCTGGCCCCTCTCAAATCTTAGTCCACAGAGTGGCCATCATAGCCCTTTTAAAGAGATAGATCATGTCATATCCTTACGGTCAGAAAACTCAAACATGTCACTGAGGCCTACAAGGCCCTGTGTGACCTGGGTGGCTTTGTGTTTGCCACTTCCCCTTTAGTTTTCTACATTCTAGTCAGGTTTTCTTTCTTTCTAATTCCCTCAAGTTCACTGGCTCTTTCCAACCTCAAATCCTGCAGACCAGCTGTTTCTTCCTCTGGGATCATCCTTGGTCACCTTCATCTAGGCACCTCTTACTTAGCCTTCACATCCCACTCGGACTTCACTTCCTTGGGAAAAGTCTCCTCTGACACTTGGACAAGCACCCATTTACATGTTACATGCTCCCACGGCACCCAGAATTACTTCTTAACAAGCATTATCAGCTAATTACATGCTCAGTACTTGTCACTCCAGTGCGATATGAGAGTGGGGAGCACATCTGTTTTACTCACTTCTGTGTGCCCAGTGCCAAGCATAATGGCTGGCTCTTGAAGTTCCGTATAGTAGTTCATTAAATCTAAGATGCCAGTGACTATAAGATGCACCATTATTTTACACAGCACTAAGAAATAAAAACATCTCCAATTAAACTGATTTGTCTTCAATTTTAAGCTGCAACCCAAACTCAAAGCTGTGAAAATAGGAAAAAAAAAAAAGGATCTTAGAATACAGTATATACCATGAAGAGTAAGTAAACTGAATGAATGAGTACAAACTAATCCTATAACACGTATTTCCATATTTGCAGAGCATCCTTTCTCTGGAGTCTCCCCAAAAGAGAAATCCATGTATATGATTTAGAACCAACAATAAAATGTATGGTTTATGGGGAATGGTCTTCTACATGAGCCAATTACAAATTGTTAATTCCTGTTTCAATCCCTCTTTTAATTAGGGTTACATGGGGGCAAGAAACATTAATAGATACCAGTTTCTGTTTAGTATCTTGTACCTTCAGATTCTCTCCGATGACAGAAAGGTGCTAATTTCCCTTTCCATAAGAAAGGATTGTTTAGGAAGTGAGCAGAAAACAGCAGTGGAAAGCAAAATAAAGGGTAGGATTGTTGCAGGGCGAATTCAGAACTGTATGGAAGACTCACTATGATTACTCCAAACTGTGAACCATAATTTAAGAATATGGAAGGAATCTCTAGGCTACTGAATTCTTTGAGTCCCATCAATCAACCCTCAAGTGTATAAACTGCAACAGGTATAAAGGACATCCATTTTAAAGGCTGAAGGGACATTAGTGACTATAAAGTAAGACAGGAATAGAGCTGAGGTCCAATTAAGTTTGAATTCTGGCTTTGGTACTTATTAGTTGTATAACCTTGAGTCTCAATTTACGTATCTAGAAAATCTAGCTCACAGGGTTGTTGAGAAGATTAAATAATACATAAATGAAAAGCACTTAGTAGCCGATCTGGAACCTAGAGTCAATTAGTATCAGCTTTTGTTGTTTTCATTCTGAAAAAGGAAGAGGAGGAAACTGCCTAAAGTGTATGAGTATCCTCTATTATTTATTCATTATTGGTGCAATCTGGGTTTTTTAACTTCTTTAATAAAATATTTAAAAGTACCAGGGTCAAAAAAAGAGGAGGAGAAAGAATGGGCTTGTGCTCAAATGTTCCTCTAAGTTTATTTGGGGAACCTGTATTTCTTTGCTTTACCAAACAACCTTTATTCATCTTTTCATAAACAAGATGTCCCATTCATAGTGGAGAAAAAAAGCACCAGGATCACAACTGTCCAGTTCAGCGAATGACCACAAAATGAACATGCCCATCTAATTGCCACCCAGGTCAAGAAATATAACATTTCTTGCCCCCTGAAGCTCAGTCACTCATGGTCCATCCCCATCACTAGTCCCATGCTACTTCCCAGATCCTACCAGAATTCTACTTGGGACACCATAGATGAATTTTGCCTGTGAATATTTTTTTATGATGGTTAACTTTTCCTTAACGTAAGATTTGAGAGATTCATCTCTGTTGTTACGTGTGACTGCAGTTCTTACATTTTAATTTCCATCTAGTATTTCATTGTATGAATAGGCCACAATTTAACCATTTTATTGCTCATGGTCATCCAATCTGCTTTCCTTCAACCTTTTACTTGCCATTAAATGATGGATAATAGCCTCTACCAGGTTGGGCTCTTAACATAATCACACTGATGAAAATGATGGTTCAAATGGCTACAGCTGATACAAGCAATAAACAGCAGTTAGAAAGTCTGCTGAGGATGAATGTGTAACAGAAGCCTCAGGAATCATTATGTTAATATGAAAGAGAAAGGGCAATCAGGCAAACATTGTCTCTTCATCAAAATGGTGAACAAAGTTGCCAACTGCATGTAATACACAGTGAATGCAATCTGCGTGGCCAGAAGACAGGGATTACAGAGCCTGGAAAATAACTTATCTCACACTCAAAAGTTTCCACCTGTAATTAGCGTGGTATGGACAACGTGATGAAACTTAAAATTCTTGGTTCTTCCTCTGGGAGGATTTGAATTGACCAGTGGTTTGAATCTTGCTTCTTCACTTGCTAGCAACATAACTGTGGGCGAATTGCTTAACCTCTTGATGTTTCAGTTTCCCTACCTGTAAATTAGTGATGCGAAGTTGTATCAATACTTATCTCATATGTTTGCTGTGAGATAACCTACGTAAAGCTTTTAGTACAGTGCTGGGCATGTTGAGGAAACTCGGTAACCGTTAACAACGGGAGGTGGTGTGGCCAAGAGATGAATCATACAAACTCAGACTCAACTGCCTGGATTCAAGTCTAGCTCTGTGGGAACTTGAGCTACTTACTTAACCCCTCTGTGCCTTAGTATCCTCCTCTACAAAGTGATGATAATAATAATATGTAGTTTATAGTGTTGTCATGGAGTTTAAACGCATCTGTATTCCGGCAAATGATACACAGTGAAAACACTTCCCAAGACAACAAAACTTAGAGCCACAGTTCTCAACCCTGGCTACACATTAAAACCAGCTTTAAAAAATGCTGATGCCTGAAACCTACTGCCAGATAGTTTAATTTATCTGTGGTGGAGTACAGGAAAGCTTTAAAATCTCTGCTGATTCGAATGTGCAGCAAAGGTTGAGGCCCCCTGCTTTACTGACACTTCCTTATCAGGCCCAATTAAGCTCCTGCACTTAACTCCTACTCCAATCGCAGAACATCAGGAACCATTGAACACAGTCCCCTTATAATAATAACTACTGAGGGCCTCTTCTATGTAAGTCACTCAGGTCATTCAGAGTTGAACAATACTTGGTCCTCTCCACAAAGAGTTTACAAAACATTAGAGCAAGTACCTAGGGCCCTAATCACTAAGCCACAAGTCTGAATGCAATGACTGATATAAGACACAAAGTACCATGGAGGTAAGGAAGAGAGGCCATTTATATTTGATGGATCCATGAGGGCTTCATGTAAGAAGTGGCATCTACTTCAAGCAGATCTTGAAAGACTGAAAGTGAATTAACCTCCTAGTCATCAGTTTTCCCATCCCTAACAGGATTGCTGGGACCCCTTCTGCTAACAACACAAAAGTTTTAGATTTTATCAGTTCCTGTGTAGTTTGGAAAATATTTGGATATTCCAGTTTCCTTAAGGCATGGTCAATTTTGGAAAGCAAACTGGGGTCACCCCCTTGTTTTCATTAGGGATGGAAAATGGTTTGCTTTAGGCATATCATGCACTTTGCTTCAGAGTGGAGCTCAGGGCTTCTCAAGTCCTAGATGATGATGCAGTCCAAAGCAGTCCTTAAGTTCAGATGCACAGATACTTTTTAATGACACATTAAAATCAGAGGAAAGCAAAATCCCACTTGTTCTTGTTAGGTAAAGAAAAGGGGGTATTTTCTGATGTTTGGGCCCCTATGGAAGACTATGGGGGCTTCACCTCTGGCCCAGAGTGGCTGTAGAGAGTTCAGCTGAGGAGAGCTCTGGATGCCTTTATCAGCATTCAAAGAATATATTTGCATCCAAACAAACTGGAGGAGCTGGAAGCGGAAATGGGCACTCGCATCGGCACATTGAGAAACCTCCAAATTGGTTGTGACGGTGCTGAGGAAGCAAAACTGAGATAAAAATAGCCTGTCTGGATGCCCTCTCATCTAAACCATTGCCACTTTATTATTGTTTCTTTGGTTACATTACTCTATAAGAAATAGCTGTCAAAGAAGAATGAATATAACACTACTTGATACAATCTGTCAGAGAAGTAAAACTTTATAAAACTGATATTCTGTTAGAGTGACCTACTGTAGGTAGCCAGGATTCTTGGTGGTAAAGAACAGCCAGTTAAGGAAAGATGGGCCCCTGGCTATATGGTTTCCCTTTTATTTGTTCTGTCTTCTAGAGAAAGGTTAGAGGGATTTTTCTCAGTGACTAGACGTTAGAGATGTATGTATTCACTAATTCAATCAACAAACATTTATTGAGCATATACTACAGGCTAGGTGCTGTTATAGGGAGCAAGCCGGATGAAGATCTTTGCTTTCATGGAGTTCATATTCAAGGTAAAGGAAACAGACAGTATAAAATAAAGACAATCCGTAATAGAATTTGATATGAATCAGTGTTGCTCTAAGGTGATAAAACACAGTGGGGAAACAAGTCAAAAAGTTGAGTTGGGTCAAGGTGTGGATGAGGGCATGGGTGAAGGGATAATGGCTAGAATGGGCATTACTGAGAAGATAAGGTTTAAATAAAGACTTGGAAAAGGTAGAGAAGTTAGTCACGTGAATATCTGGGGTCAGAGCATTCCGGGCACAGAGAACAGTCATTGCAAGGGCCCAGGGATGACAGCATGTACCTGGCATATTCGGAAAACAGCTAGGAGGCCAGTGTGCCTGGAGTAATGAGCAGGAAAGTGGCAGTTAGCTGGCTGCCATCTTGGTAATTGAATAACTGGGTTGTTTGTCTCTCATCATCCAACAGGCTAGCCTGGCTTTTTTCACATGGTGGTGTTCATAGGGTCCCAAGAGGAGCAAGAGAAAGTGAGCTACAATGTGCAAGCATTTTTCAAGTCTCTGGTTATGTCACATTTGTCATTGTTCCTTCGGCTGAGGCAAGTCACACAGTCAAGTTGACAGTCAGCGTGGGAGGGGGCTGTTACCCAAAGGGTATGGAAACAGAGAAGGGAATTATTACAGCCAGTTTTTGTTAAAAGTCTACCCCATTGCCCTTACTTTACTGAATTATAATCTCCTATTTTATGTATATGTCAGTCTGTTTCTTCATGTATATATCCTGAGTTTGTAGTCCATAATAGTTCATTTTTTCTTCACCGTGTGGCATTTATAAGAACCGAAGACATTTAGGTTATATGACCCAGATGAAGTTCTCCATTTTATGAAATGGAAAGAGAGTTCAAAATAATCCTGAACCTCAAAATGCTATGCCCCAAATATTTATAAGCCTCACCAGGAGGTGAGCAGAAGCACAGCCTGGGTAGCTTCTCCCACTGTCAGCTCCCTGTAAAAGCTGCCAACAACATTCTTGAACTAAAGTGCCAATAGTGCTCCAGCTCTGTCCCAAGGGAATTTGCACACATCATCTCTTTGCATATTTTTATCACACAGTCACTACATCAACGACTCTGCAGTTTGCTGTGGCTCAGGAAATGCCAGAAGGGAGAGTTTATGAAGTTTCCCACGTATACAGACATCTGGTTGAAGTAAGCAGGCCTGCAGATCAATTTGCCAGAGCTTGGCTTTGTTACTTTTCAATCTTTCATCCAGGCACTCAGTAAAATCCTGATTTCACAAAACGGAATTGTTCCCCACCTCTTTCAGAAATACCGATCTGACCTAGCAAATTCATTCCAACTAGCTGGGGACGTACCTGATTCAAGGAGCATTCATCTTTAATTTTTAGAGTTAAAACAGACATCCCCCCAAAATCCTTACTTCACAACTTTTGTAGGTATCAGTCTTGCTGCTTTCATAGTTTCTCTTGCTGCAGTCTCTAGTTAGAAACATTCTCATGGGGAATAAAGCAAGACCAAACATGGCAGGACTCTTGTTTTCAATTCCAGGCTGTCCTGGGTTTGGCAGCTTCTTGAAATGGTCCAGCTGGTCTTAGTTGACCAGATGGCTGAAAAGTAAGGCAAAATTTCCTTATATAGGAAATAGGGCATTTCAGTTAATAATGGCTAAAGATAATGCCTCTGGATCTTTGCTCCAAGGACATGGTTATGGACCTGTCAGTCACCTGCACACTGCATCCCAACTGTCCCCTATCAATGCTTGCTCTCAGCTCTACAGCCTCTGGGCTGTAGCCACAAATGGGACTCAAGACACACTTAGGAGTGGCTGCGAATCATTTAGCTATAATAACAAACACAGTGTAAAGGAAAAGAATTGTTCAACTCCATTTGGCCACACTCAAAGCCTGCCTGATGTCTCACAGTCTTCTATTCAGTTCATCCTGATATTTTCCTATGGGTTAGAAAGACGACAATACACCCAGCCTTCAGTCTTTTTTTTTTTTCTTCAAGCTTTTTAAAAGCCAGAGTTTGTTTGTATTTAAATCTTTAAAATGTCCCAAGTCCCAGGGATTTCCAGGTCTAAGATTATATTACAGTCAGGTGATAACTGTTACTAGGGGTTTTATGCGCCAAACTGTTAGAACATTACCAGCAGAACAGCTTCTTGGAGGTTGATAAAGATGTATATTTTAAAAACCAATTTTATAGCTTCAAATGGGAAGGTACCTCTGGAACAGATATAATGCCAGTATTTCATTTTTCTGTATTGAGGGAAGAGACTGAACTTCTAAACACCAGACCAAACAAAACCAGACCAAATGAAGCAAAAACCACAAAAAGCTTTGGTTGGCAGGAAGTCAGGGAGTTAACTTGGAATCAATAAACACAAGTTTCTTACTTGAAATGTGTTTAAAATTCGTGAAGCATGTTGGAAACCTGCCCAGATTGTCTTCTAGAAAAGCTTGTTTTATAAGTGTAGCCCAAATATTATGAAGAGCAAAGTCCTCATTGCCTGGAATGACATTTACCTCCTCCTACTTGACTGTTTAGTCTGCTTCATAGATTCAGCTCAGGCTCCCTCCTTCAGGCCATGCTCCTAGCACTGCTCCTTCCTTCTTTGACTCCCTTCCCCTGTTGCTCTTCCCTCCTCCCCCTCCATTTCCCCCTCCTCCATTTAATAATGTTAGGCATCCTCATCGATGTCCTTATATTCCACATTGTTTCATAATCACCATTCCACGTATCTGTCTCTGGCATACCAGTTACAAGCCCCTGAGGCAGGGGCAAGGACTGTTTTTTTTTTTTTTTAATCTTTGATTTCCCCAGCTCCTAGCATAATGAATAGCCCAGAGGAGATGCTCAATCAATGTTAGTTGAATAAATGATGGATGAATGAACTGCCAAATAAATTATACCTGGAATACCACTTGACTACAAGGCTTTTCAACACTGTTTATTCATTCACTAACCAACTCTTTACTGAGCACCTCCTATGAGCCAGGTGTTATACTAAGTGGTGGGTAGGTAAACATGGACAAAATCAAGAGTCCTCGCCCTCATAGGGCTAGAACTCTAAAATCAGGTATGTTTATTTATTTTATAAGTATAGTAGTATGGGAATGGGATTTCGACTAAAGCCTCACTCCGGAGGGAGAATCTACACATATGCATGCAGGATGCAGGACTTTCTAGAAGAAATGCTATCTAGAGACCATTATACCCGACACCCTGTATTCTGGAAGACTAGACATTTGAAAAGAATTAATTGAAGTCATGGAATTTGTGGGTGTTGGCAGCGCTATGGCATTTTCCCTACTCTCCTAAAGCGGGTCGGGAGAAGGTAGTTTACCCCGCCACAGCAAGAGGAGAGCTATCCTCCACATGTCATACCTGCTGAGCTGCAGAAATTCCAAGTTGCCCTGGAACTGGAGAGTAAAAGAGTTCTTAGGAGAACCTGTCGTGTGTCCTCAGCAGGTTGGGTTTTGTATGAAAATATGAACACTAGTACTTGTTACCTGGATAAATTCCAAAGGCAGTAGGTAGCTGGAATACCCAAGATGAAAGGGTGAAGGCAGAAGGGTTAACAATTAAGTTGCATTTCCACTATTTAGCATGGCAAGAACACATGTTCTTGGTGGGCCAAAGAAATGGTGTGGGAAATAGCCAGATGTGAATCTTGTAAGCATGCCAACCAGGAGGGCTGTCTAGTTGAGTAAGGAGGCCCTGCAAGTAAGAAACTGTATGGAATATGCTGCTAGGAGACAATAGCTAAGAGGAGACTGTAAGACATCAGCCAGAGTGCATTATTCATCCAGGGATGGCGTGCTATGTGGGACCCCCAGAAATCTCCGAAGAAATCAAGTTCAATTCACAAGAAAGCTGGCATTTGGAGGCTTGCCATTAGAGAAGGCAAGAGTTAGAATACAACAGTGTGAGTCACATACAACTTTCTTCCATCCACCCTTTTACCCTCAGCCTGGTGAACTCAGCAACAGGAGTGGGGAAGAGAATTGGAAAAGCAAGGGGGGGAACTGTGAAGGAACAGGCAGTGTGCCTGCCTCACTGCGTATCTTCAAGCCAAAGGGCAGGCCTGAGCTGGGGGCAAGGGATGGAAAGAATATGAAGTTGGGTGTGAGACTGAAGTTTTGCTTCAGGCTAGATGACTTTTTAAAAATCTGATAGTGGACTATCATAAAGTGTCTATCACCAATATTTTAGGTGTCTATTAAATGGTAAAACACACATTTGTTCATTCTGGGTCTAATGACCTAATATGTAGTGACTGTAAATCTATGGAATCTTCCCGAAGTCCCCCAGGGACAGGGTAAACAGGACCAACTGTTTAATGGCAGTGATTGGAGAAAAACAGCCATTGCTTATTCAGACCCTCTAGAGCTTAACCCATTCAATAAACTGCCTACCTATGAAAAATACACACATGCATGCACACGCACACATATGATAAACTTTGGCTCATCACATTGGCAGCATGACTATAAGCAAATAACGGGCCATCCAAAGAACATGGTGTCTTCTATTCATAAGGCCCTGTATGAGTCTTCTAATACAACCTCCCATCCCATGGAGCAGTCTTTTCTATTACATTATGGATAGGGAAAAATGACCAAATAACCAGAAGGAATTGACTGCCTACCCTGTAAAAAAAAAAAAAACTGAGCTCAACAGTGTATGCAGATAATGCCCTATTTTATCCTCATTTAATTTATGAAAGGGGTAGAAACTAATATGTTCATTTCAAAAATGAGGAAACAGGTTTAGAGAGGTTGAGTGAAGTGAAGGCTCTAAGATTTAGGTACAGGCCTGTCTGTGTTTCAAAATATTAAGATACCATCGTGGATATATTCTTAACTTCCCAAAGTCTACTTGAGAACTTCTGAAAAGGAAGACATACTCCTTTAGAGAAATTCCTTTCTTCTATAGTGTATGTCACAGTATTATGATATTATTCCATACATTAGAGCCCTAATATATTTCTGGAAAACCTTTACCCATAGATTCTGCTTCAAGCCTACTCTATATCTTCTACATGGTTTCACATGAGGGAACATGCTTGTTCATTAATTTATTTATCTATCTGGTGAGGATTTATTGATCAACGAGTCTAAGTCACACACTGTTCTAGGTGCTGAAGTTAACATGATAAACAAGACAAAGTTTCTCCCTGAATGGAACATACATCCCATTTAACCTCTTCCCATAGATCATCTCTCATTTACTCTACTCATCCTCAGTTCCTTCTTTTTTCCACTGCAAAATAATATTTAAGAAAATATAAGCATTTGTCGTCTAAAGCAAAGATACAACACTCATATACAGATATATTTATAATGATCATACTCAAAAATGCAAAAAAAGAAAATCTGAAATATCCAAGACGGTAAAATAAATGCTGATTTATTTAGTCTACATCAAATAGACTATTAAGTTACTGCAAATTATAGTCATGATAGATTTTTAATGCCATGTGAAATAGGACATAGTATAGAAATGTATAAAAGTTTGATCTAAGTTTTCTGTGTGTGCATGTGTGGGGGTTTGCCTACAAACGCGCGTGGAAAAAACACTCGACAGTCATATACTGGCTGGTTAACGTTAATGATACTTTCTGTGTTTTCTATCATATACATAAAGAAGCATGTCTTACTTGTTATAGATTAGGAAGTGCAGTGTGCCTGCCTACTCTGTAAAGGGTGTTGCCCTATGCCCTGGAGCAACTGTACAATCAGTACAGTGAAGCACCTTCTCAGGGATGGCCATGTTTATAAATTAGGATGTGTGTGTATGTGTGTAAGTAATTATTTGTTTTCCGTGACTCATTTTGTATCCCATTTTCCTTTCTTACTGTCATCCATATGAGTCACAACTCCCCACAGTCAGTTGAGAGCCAACCGTGTTTAATAATAGCCTAAGAAAAACACGTTGGCAGGTAAACCTGTGATGGCAAAAGAATAACCATGATGAGTTCAGAGCTGAATATAAAATGATTTTGTATTATACCCTCTTTTGGTTTATCTGAGTTTCTGACTGCCTCTCATACAAAGATCCCTAATCAGTGACCATTTATTTAGCAGTAGTTTTTAAAAAATGAAGTGTAGTTGATTTACAATATTATATTAGTTTCAGGTGTCCAGCATAGTGAGTCAATATTTTTATAGATTATACTCCATTAAAACTTATTACAAAATTATGGCCAGAATTCCCTGTGAGGTACAATATATCCTTGTTGCTTATCTATTTTATACATAGTAGTTTGTATCTCTTAATCCTATACCTCTGTCTTCCCCCACCTGCTTCCCTCTCCCCACTGATAACCACTAGTTTGTTCTCTATATCTGTGAGATCATTTCTGTTTTTCTATATACATTCATTTTACTTTTAAGATTCCACATTTAAGTGATATCATACAGTATTTGTCTTTCTCTGTATAACTTATTTCATGAAGCATAATATTCTCTAGCTCCAGCCACACTGCTGCAGATGGCAGAATTTCATTCTTTCATATGGTGAGTAATATTTCATTGTATATTTATACCACATCTTCTTTATCCATTTGTCTCTTGACGGACACTTGGATTGCTTCCATATCCTGCCTATTGTAAATAGTGCTGCTATGAACATTGTGGTGCATGTAACTTTTTGAATTAGTGTTTTTGATTTTTTCCGGATCTATACCCAGAAGTGGAATTGCTGGATCATACGGTAGCTCTACTTTTAGTTTTTTGAGGAATCTCTATATTGTTTTCCCTAGTGGCTGCACAAATTTACACTCCCACTAACAATGTACAGTGAATCCCTTTTCCCCATATCCTCACCAACCAACATTTGTTATTTGTAGACTTTTTGATGATAGCCATTCTGACAGGTGTGAGGTGATTTTGGTTTTGATTTGCATTTCCCTGATGATTAGTGATGTTGAGAAACTTCTCATGTGCCTGGTGGCCATCTGCATTTCCTCTTTAGAAAAATGTCTATTTAGGTCTTTACCCTACTTTTTGTTTCGGTTGTTTGCTTTTGATATTGAGTTGTATGAGCTATTTATTTATTTTGGATATTAACCCTTTGTCAATCACATCACTTGCAGATATTTTCTCCTGTTCGGTAAGTTGTCTTTTCGTTTTGTTGATGGTTTCTTTTGCTGTGCAAAAGCTTTTAAGTTTAATTAGGTTCCATTTGTATATTTTTGCTTTTACTTCTTTTGCCTTAGGAGACAGATCCAAAAAAATATTGGTACCCTTTGTAAAAGCGTGTTCTGCCTATGTTCTCTTCTAGGAGTTTTATGGTTTCAGGTCTTACATTTAGGACTTTAATCCATTTTGAGTTTATTTTTATATATGATGTGATGAAATGTTCTAATCTCATTCTTTTACATGTAGCTGTCCAGTTTTCCCACCACCACCACTTATAGAAGAGACTGTCTTTTCTGCACTGTATATTCTTGCCTACTTTGTCATAATTGACCATAGGTGTATGGGTTTATTTATAGGCTCTATAATCTGTTCCATTGATATATGTGTCTGTTTCTTTTTTTTTTTTTTTTTTTTTTGTGGTACGCGGGCCTCTCACCGCTGTGGCCCCTCCCGTTGTGGAGCTGACGCGCAGGCTCAGCTGCCATGGCCCACGGGCCCATCCGCTCCACGGCATGTGGGATCCTCCCGGACCGGGGCACGAACCCGCGTCCCCTGCATCGGCAGGCGGACTCCCAACCACTGCGCCACCAGGGAAGCCCTGTGTCTGTTTCTGTGCCAGTGCCATGCTGTTTTGGTTACTATAGCTTTGTTGTATTATCTGAAGTCAAGGAGGGTGATTTCACAGCTTTGTTTTTATTCACAAGATTGCTTTGACAATTTGGTGTCTTGTGGTTCCATATAAATTTTAGAATTACTAGTTCTATTTCTGTGAAAAATATCATGGGTATTTTGATAGGGATTGTATTAAATTTGTAGATTGCTTTGGGTAGTATTGCCATTTTAGCAATATTAATTCTTCCAATCCAAGAGCATGGGATATCTTTCCATTTCTTTGTATCATCCTCGGTTTCCTTCATCAATGTTTTATAGTTTTCATAGTATAGGTCTTTTACCTCCTCTGTTAAGTTTTATTTCTAGGTATTTTATTCTTTTTGATGTGATTTAAACAGGATTTTTTTCATTCTCTTTCTGATAGTTCATTATTAGTGTATAGAAAAGCAACAGATTTCTCTATATTAACCTTGTATTCTACAACTTTTCTGAATTCATTTATTAGTTCTAGTAGTTTTTTGGTGGAGACCTTAGGATTTTCTCTATAAAGTACCATGTTATCTGCAAATAGTGATAGTTTTATTTCTTCCCTTCCAATTTGGATGCTTGTTCGTTCTTTCTTTCTCCCTTCCTTCCTTCCTTCCTTCCTTCCTTCCTTCCTTCCTTCCTCCCTCCCTCCCTCCCTCCCTCCC
>NW_006793375.1:1562172-1586401 GCF_000442215.2 Lipotes vexillifer
CCTCCCTCCTTCCCTCCCTCCCTCCTTTCCTTCCTTCCTTCCTTCTTTTGTTTTTTATTTTTTGTCTGTTTGCTGTTGCTAGGACTTCCAATACTATGTTTAAAAAAGTGGCGAGAGGGACTTCCCTGGTGGTGCAGTGCTTAAGAATCTGCCTGCGAATGCAGGAGACACAGCTTCCAGCCCTGGTCTGGGAAGATCCCACATGCCACGGAGCAACTAAGCCCGTGCGCCACAACTACTGAGCCTGTGCTCTAGAGCCTGGGAGCCACAACTACTGAGCCCACATGCCTCAACTACTGAAGCCAGCATGCCTAGAGCCTGTGCCTGGCAAACAGAGACGCGACCACAATGAGAAGCCTGCGCACCACAACGATGAGTAGCCCCAACTCACCACAACTAGAGAAAGACTGTGCGCAGCAACAAAAACCGAATGCAGCCAAAATAAATAAATAATAAACAAATTTTTTTTTTTTAAAGTGGCGAGAGTGAGCATCCTTGTCTTGTTCCTGATTTTAGAAGAAAGACCTTCAGCTTTTCACTGTTGAGTATGTTGTTAGCTATGGGGTTTTTTTTTTTTTTTGCATCTTTATTGGAATATAATTGCTTTACAATGGTGTGTTAGTTTCTGCTGTATAACGAAGTGAATCAGTTATACACATACATACGTTCCCATATCTCTTCCCTCTTGCATCTCCCACCCTCCCACCCTCCCTATCCCACCCCTCCAGGTGGTCACAAAGCACCGAGCCGATCTCCCTGTGCTGTGCGGCTGCTTCCCACGAGATACCTGTTTTACGTTTGGTAGTGGATATATGTCCATGCCACTCTCTTGCTTTCTCACAGCTTACCCTTCCCCCTCCCCATATCCTCAAGTCCATTCTCTAGTAGGTCTGTGTCTTTATTCCTGTTTCACCCCTAGGTTCTTCATGACATTTTTTTTTAAAATTCCACATATATGTGTTAGCATATGGTATTTGTCTTTCTCTTTCTGACCTACTTCATTCTGTATGACAGACTCTAGGTCTATCCACCTCATTACAAATATCTCTATTTCGTTTCTTTTTATGGCTGAGTAATATTCCATTGTATATATGTGCCACATGTTCTTTATCCATTCATCTGATTATGGACACTTAGGTTGTTTCCATCTCTTGGCTATTGTAAATAAAGCTGCAATGAACATTTTGGTACATGACTCTTTTTGAATTATGGTTTTCTCAGGGTATATGCCCTGTAGTGGGATTGCTGGGTTGTATGGTAGTTCTATTTGTAGTTTTTAAGGAACCTCCATACTGTTCTCCATAGCGGCTGTACCAATTCACATTCCCACCAGCAGTGCAAGAGTGTTCCCTTTTCTCCACACCCTCTCCAGCATTTATTGTTTCTAGATTTTTTGATGATGGCCATTCTGACTGGTGTGAGATGATATCTCACTGTAGTTTTGATTTGCATTTCTCCATTGATTAATGATGTTGAGCATTCTTTCATGTGTTTGTTGGCAGTCTGTATATCTTCTTTGGAGAAATGTCTCTTTAGGTCTTCTCCCCATTTTTGGATTGGGTTGTTTTTTCTTTTTTTATTGAGATGCATGAGCTCCTTGTAAATTTTGGAGATTAATCCTTTGTCAGTTGCTTCATTTGCAAATATTTTCTCCCATTGTGAGGGTTGTCTTTTGGTCTTCTTTATGGTTTCCTTTGCTGTGCAAAAGCTTTTAAGTTTCATTAGGTCCCATTTGTTTATTTTTGTTTTTATTTTCATTTCTCTGGGAGGTGGGTCAAAAAGCATCTTGCTGTGATTTATGTCTTAGAGTGTTCTGCCTATGTTTTCCTCTAAGACTGCGACAGTTTCTGGCCTTACATTTAGGTCTTTAATCCATTTTGAGTTTATGTTTATGCATGGTGTTAGAGAGTGATCTAATCTCACACTTTTACATGTACCTGTCCAGTTTTCCCAGCACCACTTATTGAAGAGGCTGTCCTTCCTCCACTGTACATTCCTGCCTCCTTTATCAAAGATAAGGTAACCATATGTGCGTGGGTTTATCTCTGGGCTTTCAATCCTGTTCCATTGATCTATATTTCTGTTTTTGTGCCAGTACCATACTGTCTTGATTGCTGTAGCTTTGTAGTATAGTCTGAAGTCAGGGAGCCTGATTCCTCCAGCTCCATTTTTCATTCTCAAGATTGCTTTGGCTATTCGGGGTCTTTTGTGTTTCCATACAAATTGTGAAATTTTTTGTTCTAGTTCTCTGAAAAATGCCAGTGGTAGTTTGATAGGGATTGCATTGAATCTGTAGATTGCTTTGGGTAGTAGAGTCATTTCCACAGTGTTGATTCTTCCAATCCAAGAACATGGTATATCTCTCCATCTATCTGTATCACCTTTAATTTCTTTCATCAGTGTCTTATAATGTTCTGCATACAGGTCTTTTGTCTCCTTAGGTAGGTTTATTCCTAGATACTTTATTCTTTTTGTTGCAATGGTAAATGGGAGTGTTTTCTTGATTTCACTTTCTGATTTTTCATCATTAGTGTATAGGAATGCCAGAGATTTCTGTGCATTAATTTTGCATCCTGCTACTTTACCAAATTCATTGATTAGCTCTAGTAGTTTTCTGGTAGCATCTTTAGGATTCTCTACGTATAGTATCACGTCATCTGCAAACAGTGAGAGCTTTACTCCTTCTTTTCCGTTTTTGATTCTGTTTATTTCTTTTTCTTCTCTGATTGCTGTGGCTAAAACTTCCAAAACTATGTTGAATAAGAGTGGTGGGAGTGGGCAACCTTGTCTTGTTCCTGATCTTAGTGGAAATGATTTCAGTTTTTCACCATTGAGGGCGACGTTCTCTGTGGGTTTGTCATACATGGCTTTATTATGTTGAGGAAAGTTCCCTCTATGCCTACTTTCTGCAGGGTTTTTATCATAAATGGGTGTTGAATTTTGTCGAAAGACTTCTCTGCATCTATTGAGATGACCATTGGTTTTTCTCCTTCAGTCTGTTAATATGGTGTATCACATTGATTGATTTGCGTATATTGAAGAATCCTTGCATTCCTGGGATAAACCCCACTTGATCATGGTGTGTGATCCTTTTAATGTGCTGTTGGATTCCGTTTGCTAGTATTTTGTTGAGGATTTTTGCATCTATGTTCATCAGTGATATTGGCCTTTAGTTTTCTTTCTTTGTGACATCCTTTTCTGGTTTTGGTATCAGGGTGATGGTGGCCTCATAGAATGAGTCGGGGAGTGTTCCTCCCTCTGCTATATGTTGCAAGTGTTTGAGAAGGATAGGTGTTAGCTCTTCTCTAAATGTTTGATAGAATTCGCCTGTGAAGCCATCTGGTCCTAGGCTTTTGTTTGTTGGAAGATTTTTAATCACAGTTTCAATTCAGGGCTTGTGATTGGTCTGTTCATATTTTCTATTTTTTCCTGATTCAGTCTTGGCAGGTTGTGCATTTCTAAGAACTTGTCCATTTCTTCCAGGTTGTCCATTTTATTGGCATAGAGTTGCTTGTAGTAATCTCTCATACTTTGTATTTCTGCAGTGTCACTTGTTACTTCTCCTTTTTCATTTCTGATTCTATTGATTTGAGTCTTCTCCCTTTCTTTCTTGATGAATATGGCTAATGGTTTATCAGTTTTGTTTATCTTCTCAAAGAACCAGCTTTTAGTTTTATTAATCTTTGCTATCGTTTCTTCATTTCTTTTTCATTTATTTCTGATTTGATCTTTATGATTTCATTCCTTCTGGTAATTTTGGTTTTTTTTTGTTGTTGTTGTTGTTCGTTCTCTAATTGCATTAGGTGCAAGTTTAGGGTGCTTATTCGAGATGTTTCCTGTTTCTTAAGGTAGGATTGTATTGCTATAAACTTCCCTCTTAAAACTGCTTTTGCTGCATCCCATAGGTTTTGGGTCGTCGTGTGTCCATTGTCATTTGTTTCTAGGTATTTTTTGATTGCCTCTTTGATTTCTTCAGTGATCACTTCGTTATTAAGTAGTGTATTGTTTAGCCTCCATGTGTTTGTATTTTTTACAGATCTTTTCCTGTAATTGATATCTAATCTCGTAGCGTTTTGGTCGGAAAAGATACTTGATACGATTTCAATTTTCGTAAATTTACCAAGGCTTGATTTGTGACCCAAGATATGATCTATCCTGGAGAATGTTCCATGAGCACTTGAGAAAAGAGTGTATTCTGTTGTTTGGGGATGGAATGTCCTATAAATATCAATTAAGTCCATCTTGTTTAATGTATCATTTAAAGCTTGTGTTTCCTTATTTATTTTCATTTTGGATGATCTGTCCATTGGTGAAAGTGGGGTGTTAAAGTCCCCTACTATGAATGTGTTACTGTCGATTTCCCCTTTTATGGCTGTTAGTATTTGCCTTATGTATTGAGGTGCTCCTATGTTGGGTGCATAAATATTTACAATTGTTATATCTTCTTCTTGGATCGATCCCTTAATCATTATGTAGTGTCCTTCTTTGTCTCTTCTGATAGTCCTTATTTTAAAGTCTATTTTGTCTGATATGAGAATTGCTACTCCAGCTTTCTTTTGGTTTCCATTTGCATGAAATATCTTTTTCCATCCCCTTACTTTCAGTCTGTATGTGTCTCTAGGTCTGAAGTGGGTCTCTTGTAGACAGCAAATATATGGGTCTTGTTTTTGTATCCATTCAGCCAATCTGTGTCTTTTGGTGGGAGCATTTAGTCCATTTACATTTAAGGTAATTATTGATATGTATGTTCCTATTCTCATTTTCTTAATTGTTTCGGGTTTGTTATTGTAGGTCTTTTCCTTCTCTTGGGTTTCTTGCCTAGAGAAGGTCCTTTAGCATTTGTTGTAAAGCTGGTTTGGTGGTGCTGAACTCTGTCAGCTTTTGCTTGTCTGTAAAGTTTTTAATTTCTCCATCAAATCTGAATGAGTTACTTGCTGGGTAGAGTAATCTTGGTTGTAGGTTTTTCTCCTTCATCACTTTAGATATGTCCTGCCACTCCCTTCTGGCTTGCAGAGTTTCTGCTGAAAGATCAGCTGTTAACTTTAGGGGATTCCCTTGTGTGTTATTTGTTGTTTTTCCCTTGCTGCTTTTAATATGTTTTCTTTGTATTTAATTTTTGATAATTTGATTAATATGTGTCTTGGCCTGTTTCTCCTTGAATTTATCCTGTATGGGACTCTCTGTGCTTCCTGGACTTGATTAACTATTTCCTTTCCCATATTAGCAAAGTTTTCAACTATAATCTCTTCAAATATTTTCTCAGTCCCTTTCTTTTTCTCTTCTTCTTCTGGGACCTCTATAATTTGAATGTTGGTGTGTTTAATGTTGTCCCAGAGGTCTCTGAGACTGTCCTCCGTTCTTTTCATTCTTTTTTCTTTGTTCTGCTCTGCAGTAGTTATTTCCACTATTTTATCTTCCAAGACACTTATCCGTTCTTCTGCCTCAGTTATCCTGCTGTTGATCCCATCTAGAGTATTTTAAATTTCATTTACTGTGTTGTTCATCGTTGTTTGTTTTCTCTTTATTTCTTCTAGGTCCTTTATAAATGTTTCTTGCATTTTCTCTATTCTATTTCCAAGATTTTAGATCATCTTTACTGTCATTACTCTGAATTCTTTTTCAGGTAGACTGCCTATTTCCTCTTCATTTGTTAGTTCTGGTGGCTTTTTGCCTTGCTCCTTCATCTGCTGTGTGTTCTTCTGTCTCCTCATTTTGCTTATCATACTGTGTTTGGGGTCTCCTTTTTGCAGGCTGCAGGTTCGTAATTCCCATTGTTTTTGGTGTCTGTCCCCAGTGGCTAAAGTTGGTTTAGTGGGTTGTGTAGGCTTCCTGGTGGAGGGGACTAGTGCCTGTGTTCTGGTCGATGAAGCTGAATCTTGTCTTTTTTGTGGGCAGCTCCACGTCTGGTGGTGTGTTTTAGGGTGTCTGTGGACTTATTATGATTTTAGGCAGCCTCTCAGCTAATGAGTGGGGTTGTGTTCCTGTCTTGCTAGTTGTTTGGCATAGGGTGTCCAGCACTGTAGCTTGCTGGTCGTTGAATGAAGCTGCGTGTTCGTGGTGAGATGGAGATCTCTGGGAGATTTTCGCCGTTTGATATTCTGTGGAGCTGGGAGGTCTCTTGTGAACCAGTGTCCTGACGTTGGCTCTCCCACCTCAGAGGCACAGCACTGACTCCTGGCTGCAGCACCAAGAGCCTTTCATCCACACAGCTCAGAATCAAAGGGAGAAAAAGTAGAAAGAAAGAGGACAAAATAAAGTAAAATAAAGTAAGGTAAAATAAAATAAAGTTATTAAAATTAAAAAATAATTATTAAGAAAATTTTTTTTAAAAAAAGTAAAATAAAAAACAACAAACAAACAAACTAAAAAACCGGATGGTTAGAACCCTAGGACAAATGGTGAAATCAAAGCTATACAGACAAATCTCACACAGAAGCATACACATACACACTCACAAAAAGAGGAAAAGGGGAAAAATAATAAATCTTGCTCTCAAAGTCCACGTCCTTAATTTGGGATGATTCGTTGTCTCTTCAGGTATTCCACAGATGCAGGGTACATCAAGTTTATTGTGGAGCTTTAATCCACTGCTTCTGAGGCTGCTGGGAGAGATTTCCCTTTCTCTTCTTTGTTCTCACAGCTCCCAGGGGCTCAGCTTTGGATTTGGCCCCGCCTCTGCCTGTAGGTCGCCGGAGGGCTTCTGTTCTTCGCTCAGACAGGACGGGGTTAGAGCAGCGGCTGATTTGGGGACTCTGGCTCATTCAAGCCCGGGGGAGGGACGGTTACAGATTGCGTGGCGATCATGCGGTGGGAGAGGCCGGCGTGACGTTGCACCAGCCTGAGGCATGCCGTGCGTTCTCCCGGGGAAGTTGTCCCTGGGTCATGGGACCCTGGCAGTGGCAGGCTGCATAGGCTCCCCGGAAGGGAGGTGTGGATAGTGACCTGTGTTCGCACACAGGCTTCTTGGGGGCGGCAGCAGCAGCCTTTGCGTCTCATGCTCATCTCTGGGGTCTGCACTTTTAGTGGCGGCTCACGCCCGTCTCTGGAGCTCCTTTAAGCAGCGCTCTTAATCCCCTCTCCTCGCGCACCAGGAAACAAAGAGAGAAGAAAAAGTCTCTTGCCTCTTCGGCAGCTGCAGACTTTTCCCGGACTCCCTCCCGGCTAGCCGTGGTGCACTAACCCCTTCAGGCTGTGTTCACGCCGCCAACCGCAGTCCTGTCCCTTCGCTCCGACCGAAGCCCGAGCCTCAGGTCCCAACTCCGCCTGCCCCGGCGGGTACAAGCTCTCAGGCTGGTGAGTGCCGGTTGGCATCGATCCTCTGTGCGGGAATCTCTCCGCTGTGCCCTCCGCACCCCTGTTGCTGCGCTCTCCTCTGTGGCTCTGAAGCTACCCGCCTCCGCCACCCGCAGTCTCCACCCACGAAGGGGCTTCCTTGTGTGTGGAAACCTTTCCTCCTTCATGGCTCCCTCCCACTGGTGCAGGTCCCGTCCCTATTCTTTTGACTCTGTTTTTTCTTTTTCTTTTGCCCTACCCAGGTACGTGGGGAGTTTCTTGCCTTTTGGGAGGTCTGAGGTCATCTGCCAGCATTCAGTAGGTGTTCTGTAGGAGTTGTTCCACGTGTAGATCTATTTCTGATGTATCTGTGGGGAGGAAGTTGATCTCCGCGTCTTACTCTTCCGCCATCTTCCCCCTCTCTAGCTATGAGTTTGTCCTAAAGGGTCTTTATTATATTGAGATATGTTCCCTTTATGTCCACTTTGATGAGAGTTTTTGTCATGAATGGATGTTGAATTTTGTCAGATGCTGTTTTTGGGGGGTCTGTTGAGATGATCATGTGTTTTTTATCCTTCTTTTTGCTAATGTGATGTATCACATTGATTATTTTGAAAATATTGAACTATCCTTGAGTCCCTGCAATAAATCACAGTTGATCATGGTGTATGATCCTTTTTGTATATTGTTGGCTGCGGTTTGCTAACATTTTGTTGAGGATTTTTGCATGTATGTTCATCAGTGATATTGGCCTGTAATTTTCTTTCTTTGTAGTGTCTTTTTCTGGTTTTGGTATCAGGGTAATGGTGGCTTCATAGACTGAATTTGGAGTGTTGTGTTCACTTCAGTTTATTGGAATATTTGAAGAAGTATAGGTATTAGTTCTCTTTATTTTCTTGTGAAGCCATCTGGTCCTGGACTTTTGTTTGATGGGAGTTTTTTAATTACAAATTTAATTTCATTGCTAGTGATTGGTCTTTTCAAATTGTCTGTTTCTTCTTGATACAGTCTTGGCAGGTGTATGATTCTAGAAATTTGTCCATTTCTTTGAGGTTGTCCAATTTGTTGGCATATACTGTTTGTAGTATTCTCTTATGAGTTTTGTATCTGTGTGGCATTGGTTGTTATTTCTCTTCTTTCACTTATTATGTTGTTTATTTGGGTCTTCTCTCTTTTCTTCTTGGTGAACCAGGCTAAAGGTTTATCAAGTTTATCTTTTCAAAAGATTAGGTCTTGCTTTCATTGATCTTTTCTTTTCTTACTTTTGGTCTCTATTTTTATTTCCTCTTTGATCTTTATTATTTCCTTCCTTTTGCTGACTTTGGGCTTTTTTGTCCTTTTTCTGATTCCTTTAGGTGGTAGGTTATGCTGTTTATTTGAGATTTTTCTTGTTTCTTCAGGAAGGCCTGTATTGCTATAAACTTCCTTCTTAGAGCTGCTTTTGCTGCATTCCATAGATTTTGGAAAGTTGTGGTGGAAAGTTGTGTTTCCATTTTCATTTGTCTCAATGTGTTTTCTTATTTCCTCTTTCATTCCTTTATTGACCCATTGGTTTTTTAGTAGCATGTTGTTTAGTGTCCATGTGTTTGTTCTTTTCTCATTTTTCTTTCTGTAACTGATTTCCAGCTTCACACTGTTGTGGTCAGAAAAGATGCTTGAAATAATTTCTATCCTCTTAAATTTGCTGAGACTTGCTTTGTGGCCTAGCTTGTGATCTGTCCTGGAAAACATTCCATGTGCACTTGAAAAGAATATGTATTCTGCCATTTGGGGATGGAATTTCCTGTAGGTACTATCAAGTCCCACTGGTATAACGTGTTATTTAAGACCACTGTTGCCTTATTGATTTTCTGTCTGGATGATCTGTCCATTGATGTAAATGGGGCATTTAAGTTCCCTGCGAGTATTGTATTATTGTCAATTTCTCCATCTATTCCTGTTAATATTTCCTTTCTATGTTTAGATGCTCCTTTACTGGATGCATATATGTTAATGTGTGTAATATCTTCTTCTTGTATTGATCTCTTTATCATTATATAATGCCCTTCTTTATCTTTTGTTACAGCCTTTGTTTTAAAGTCTGTTTTGTCTGGTATGAGTATTGCTACCCCCTGCTTTCTTGCCATTTCCATTTGCATGAAATATGTTTTCCCATTCCCTCTCTTTCAGTCTGTGTCTTTATTTCTGAAGTGAGTCTTGTAGGCAGCATATAGGTAGGTCTTTTTTTTTTTTTTTAATACAATCAGCCACCGTATGTCTTTTTTTATTATAAATTTGTTTTTAAATTTATTTTTGGCTGTGTTGGGTCTTCGTTGCTGTGCGCGGGCTTCCTCTAGTTGCAATGACTGAGGGCTGCTCTCTGTTGCAGTGCGCAGGCTTCTCATTGTGGTGGCTTCTCTTGTTGCGGAGCATGGGCTGTAGGTGCACGGGCTTCAGTAGTTGCAGTACATGGGCTCAGTAGTTGTGGCTCGCGGGCTCTAGAGTGCAGGCTCAGTAGTTGTGGCTCGCGGGCTCTAGAGTGCAGGCTCAGTAGTTGTGGTGCACAGGCTTAGTTACTTTGCAGCATGTGGGATCTTCCCGGACCAGGGCTGGAAGCTGTGTCCCCTGCATTGGCAGGCGGATTCTTTACCACCTCACCACCAGGGAAGTCCCCACCCTATGTCTTTTGATTGAAGCATTTAGTCTATTCATGTTTAGGGTAATTATTGATAGGTGTGAACTGATTGCCATTTTATTACTTGTTTTCTGGTTGTTTTTATAGCTTTTCTCTGTTCATTTCTTCTTTTTGTTTCTTCCCCTGTAGTTTGATGATATTCTTTAGTATGTTCATGTTCCTTTCTTTTTAGTTTTTGTGTATCTATTGTAGGTTTTCGATTTGTGGTTGTCATGGGGTTCATATATGTTGACCTGTAACTATATCTACTTGTTTTAAACTGATAGTCATTTATGTTCAGACACATTTTAAAAGATCTACATTTTTTTAAACATTTTTATTGGCATATAATTGCTTTACAGTATTGTGTGAGTTTCTGCTGTATAACAAAGTGAACCAGCTATATGTATACATATATCCCCATATCCCCTCCCTCTTGCATCTCCCTCCCACCCTCCCTATCCCACCCCTCTAGGTGGTCACAAAGCACCAAGCTGATCTCCCTGTGCTATGCAACTGCTTCCCACTAGCTATCTATTTTACGTTTGGTAGTGTATATATGTCAGTGTTACTCTCTCACTTCATCCCAGCTTAGCCTTCCCCCTCCCCATATCCTCAAGTCCATTCTGTTCATCTGCATCTTTATTCCTGCCCCTAGGTTCATCAGACCTTTTTTTTTTTTTTTAGATTCCATATATATGTGTTAGCATATGGTGTTTGTTTTACTCTTTCTGACTTACTTCACTCTGTATGACAAACTCTAGGTCCAGCCACCTCAGTACAAATAGTTCAATTTCGTTTCTTTTTATGGCTAATATTCCATTGTATATATGTGCCACATCATCTTTCTCCATTCATAAAAGATATACATTTTTTTACACCCCTCCCGAAACTTTTGTGTTTTTAATGTCATATTTTACATCTTCATGTTTATCCCTTAACTGTTTATTGTAGTTATAGTTGCTTTTACAATTTTTTGTCTTTTAATATTTGTACTGGCTTATTTAAGTGGTAGATCCTTAGTCCTTAGTATATATTTGCCTTTCCTTTTTGGATTTTCCATTTCCTATAGATTCTTACTTTTTTCCATTTAGAGAAGACCCTTTAACATTTCCTTTATGGTAGGTTTAGTATTGATGAACTCTTTTAGTTTTTGCTTTTCCAAGAAGTTTTTACCTCTCCTTGGATTCTAAATGACAGTCTTGCTGGGTAGTATCCTAGGTTGCAGGTTTTTCCCTTTCTGCACTTTGAATATATCATGCCACTCCCTTCTGACCTGCAAAATTTCCACAGAAAAATCAGCTGATAGCCTTATGGGGGTTCCCTTGTATATGGCTCTGTTTTTATCTTGCTGCCTTTAAAATTCTCTTTATCTTTAAGCTTTACCATTTTAATTATGATATGTCTGTCTGGGTTTATACTGTTTGGGACCCTCTGTGCTTCCTGTACCTGGACATTTGTTTCCTTTTTCACTGGTTTGGGAAGTCTTTAGCCATAATTTTCTCAAATACATTTTCAATCCCCTTCTCTCTCTCTTCTCCTTCTGAGACCCCTATAAGTTGAATATTGGTACATTTAATGTTATGCCAGAGATCTCATAAAGTGTTCTCATTTTTTAAAATTTGTTTTTCTTTTTGCTTTTCTGATTGGGTGGTTTCCATTACTCTATTTTCGAGATCACTTATGTGTTCTTCTGTGTCACTTAGTCTGCTATTCATTCCTTCTACTGTGTTTTTTATTTCAGTTACTGAATTCATTATTTCTTTCTTTTTTTTTTTTTTTTTTTTTTGGTTCGCGGGCCTCTCACTGTAGTGTTGTGACCCCTCCCGTTGCGGGGCCCACGCGCAGGCTCAGCGGCCATGGCTCATGGGCCCAGCTGCTCCGCGGCACGTGGGATCTTCCCGGACCGGGGCACGAACCCGTGTCCCCTGCATCAGCAGGTGGACTCTCAACCACTGCGCCACCAGGGAAGCCCCGAATTCATTATTTCTGATTGGGGTTTTTAACATATTTTCTTGTTCCTTGTTAACATTCTCACTGTGTTCATCTATTCTTTTCCCTAATTCAATTAACATTCTTACTAGCAATGCTTTGAATTCTTTATCTGGTAAGTTATTTATTTCTGTTTAATTATGTATTTTCAGTGGTTTTCTCTTGCTGTTTCAGCTGAGAGTAGCTCCTCTGCCTCATTATTTTGCTTAACTTTCTTTGCCTCTATGGATTTAAATGAAGCAGTTATCTATTCCAGTCTGGAAGGGGTGTTCGTATTATAGACTGTATGTGCCTAATGCCTTTGGTGGGAGAGCAGATTTGATGTGGACATAAGCCAGGTGTTTCCTCAGGATGTGCTGGTAGCTATCAACTTGGTAGGACATGAGGCTCAAGATGGAGGGGCTAGAGATGTAGCCGGGTGTGGGGTGGGACTTCCCTTCTGCTCATTGGCCATCACTGCCCTCCAAGTTGCTGGAGTAGAAGCCCTGAGGGTTGGGCTTGATCTGGCTCTGTTCCCTTTAAGTGTCTGCTTTCCCCTTTCCTAGCACTGGGACCTTTGCCCCAGAGCTGGGGATTGCTGAGGCAAGGGAGGCCCGTGTGGAGTCTCGGCTCATTTTTGCCACAGACACATGTCTGAGCTGTCTCCGATGTGCTGCCAGTACAGGTGCCAGCAGTTATTTCCCTCGATCTGCTTAGATGCAGCCTCGGGTCCAAGTCTCCTTTGTCCCTCACTGCTAATCACTTCCCCCAGTCTCTGCCACCCTTGGGCTTTTGTGGAGCTGCACTGCAGGGCAGGTGGGGCCGGTGTGGACTCTCTTTGTGTATTGGGGTAAGCTGTGGTGGAGTGGCCATCACCAGAGTTCTGGGCTGCTTCTGATATGACGTTTGAGTAAGCGCCAGCAGTGGCTGCTGCCCCCTCACCCAGGCTCTGCCCTGGGACTGGGTCATCTCTGCATCCCACGGCCAAGTTTTTTTCCCTGGTTGTGGCAGCCCTAGATTCCATACCACACTGCGACGTGGAGTAAGCTTTGTTGGAGCATGCACCGAGGCAGTTGTGGGAAACTTGGAAGCCACTGGAGCAGTCCTCTTACCACCTTCTCTGCCCTGCCCCAGGGGCAAGCCAGTGCACAAGCATGTTCCTCAGGAGCGGAGTCCAGGCTTCCCCCAGCCCTCCTATTAGTTGCAGTGGTCCTTCAAGCAGCCAAGGGGGCTTGTCTTCCCTGTGTAGGATGCCAGGACTGGGGCTTCCATTTGTGGTTCTCACTGCTCCCTCCCCAAGGCGGGTGTCTGTTCATGTGTTCTCCCTTTTCCTCTGAGTCCCCTCCCAGGGGCATAGGTCCTGACCTGATTGCTTTTCTTCCCTTCCTGCCCAATTCCATATGTATCTTTCTTATAGCCTTGGTTGTACAGGTTTCTGCCAGTTTCCAGTTAGTTTTCAATGAGAATTGTTCCACATGTAGATGTATTTTTGATGTGTTCATGGGGGGAGGTGACCTCCATGTCTTCCTATTCTACCGTCTTGATTGATCTCCTTTATAACAATAGTTTTGACCATGTAAAATCACAATGGCTAATAAGAATGAATAACAAATTTGTAAAAAACCTCAAGCTCTCATTTTGAAAATAAATGACTATTCTTTTGGCAGCAATGAGTAGTTGGAGGCTAAATGTCTTATGTTTTCACATTATCACATTATTTCACACTTGCAGTGTGCCACCAGTTCTTTAGCTGTCTAGTAAAATGTAAAATATATTTGTGTGTCCTAGTGTTTAATGTCACGGCATTACAGTGATAGCAGTAGCTAATAAATAATGGGATATAATCAAATGAACCTGTTTGGAAGGAGGTACAGAGGGGATTAGAATTTGTATCAGGCAATATTGATTTGTGATTATGTAGCGGAAAAAAAAAGCTGTTACCATTTTTGACATCTGTATTGCAACAGACATATGACACAGGTATTTCGTACTATTTGTTATTCTAGAAAGTAAAAAAGTATCAGAGACAGATCTATTCCTTTCTCTATTAGCATACAAAATCTAATATTTATCTTTGGAGGCATGGAACTTGAAAAATTTGTATAACTATTTTCCCACTGTTCAACCCCACTCCATTATAGCCACAGGCCTCTTCCGTACGTCATCTTATCTTCCAACATAGGAGATAATGTGGAGCATTATGTAACATTTCTCATCATGTCAGTTGTAGCACAACTGAACATAAGCCCAAGCCAGCCAAGATAGGGGATTACATCTCAGTTATTTTCTGGAACTGAGTTTTGGAGGGACTGCTAAACCAGTATGAGACAGTGGATACTGAATACTAATTGAACTCAGATTCCTGGAAAATTGAGGCTAATGGCTCAATGTACTCAGTGAAAGGGAGAAATACACATAGGCACATTTTGGGGTGCTGGGGCATTTCACAAGCAGAACATTTATCATTACTTGCTTAAGCAATATTTACAAATACAGAGGGCCGCTCTTACATAAAAATAGATTATGTAGCCATTATGATTTCTTATTCAGCGTGCTACAGAATGTCCTTCTGTCCCCAATATCCACTCCACACTTCTCTGTCAACCTGCCACAGTAGCCAGAATTTTCACCATCTTCAGTGAGTCCACTGTTCTCTAGGTAACTGTGTCACTCAAAATAGTAGTGTTATTAGCCATGAAGGTAAATTAAGGCATAGCAAACATCCATGTGTCTGATTTGATGCACCCTCATACTGCACCTTTATTTCTTATGTACACTCATCGCATGTGGCTTTTCTGGGTAAATTTGCAGGAGCTTAAGTCACTCTTTTATTACTGTAAATGACTTCACTGAGCATGTGAATCACAATAGCCTCCCTAGTAACTGCTTGACAATACAACGTAAGTTGCATCAGTCTTACTCCAGTTCCTGCAAGCTTCATGCCTCATAAACAACACGAGGTCAAAAGTACTCGAGGGCTTCTTAGAATTCCTGAGACATGTTTCTGCCTCCACTCATTCCTCTTCTCTCTCAACCCTGAATCTCCTTTCCCCTAATTGATCTGATTATGAAGATCCCCCATGTCCTCAGAGCTCTAACTCTCAAACTCAGCTTTCCATTCTCTTCTTACTGCATTTGCATCTCCAACAGTGCCGCAGGGTAGCAAGCATTTCTGTCTTCACAGAATTCTCCCACCCGTAAGACCTTTGACAAACCTCTCAGGTCACTTGTTGTCAAGTGAGGAGATTTCTTACCTTTGGCAGAGATGCCCTGGAGCCCGAACTCTGGGTGGTCATCGTTAAGACTGTCGTGATGCCCAGTGCAACTCTGGCAGGGGCTGCATCCATGTTTATCCAAAAAGAGACCCAGGACAAAATGACTATCAACAGACTGGGGATATACATCTGGATCAAGTAATATCCCATCTGGCGTTCCAGGTGAAACTTAACCTCGATGCAGGTAAACTTTCCTGGAAACAGAAAGTGATGGTTTAAAATCCAATTTGAATTTATCTTTCCCATTCCAGCCTCCCACTTTATTTTTATTAAAAAGGAGCATTAAAGATGGATTTGAAAGATTGCACAAAACGCTGACATTACACATCTAATTCAACTCTTTTCTAACTCAACCCGTAATGGAAATGACAGTGTGAGAACGAGTGATCTAAAGAGTCACTGGACCAAAACCATGTGGCATATTTAATTTTCAAATCTGTGCTTGTTGAAGCCTGATTATTTAGACAGAGCTTCAGAATTTTCTAGACTATCCATTGGAAAGAAAATATTCATGTTTTGTGGGGGTTATAGTATGTAATATATAGGATATAAGATATAACCTACAACATATATGTATAGCATATAATACACAGCATATAATATATAACATATAATATGAAATAGTTGAAACCATTCCTTCCTAAGTACTAAAGTTCACATGGGGCTCCTAAAGGATTTGGATAATTGTGTATCTATCTTTGTGTTACCAATAGCAAAAGAAAAATATACATTTGTAGAAACCATGAATATAATCTAGTCACTGTAAAAATTTCATAACCTCCTGGGTAATTGCTTGAGGACATTTTAGAATATTCCTAGAATCTGTTTACAGTGTTGCATTGCCTATAAAATTGAGTGCATATAAAGATATTAAAACTTGTAACATACTATTAAGAGACAGATGTTCCTGCCCCTTACCACTTTCCTTCCTCTTTAATTGGCTTGGAGTTAGAAACACAGAAGGTAATTCGGCTTAGCTCACACAAATTATGAGGTAGGGTTGGGCTCTTCTTGGCCAGGAAGAGCAGCTTAGAGTCAGGTTTTAGTTATTTCATAGGAAGCACTGTTGACTTCTGGATCAAGTGTTCATGGACCAGAGCAGTCACTGAACAAACCATCATGTCTCGACTGCCTCTCCTTGATCAGCTGTGTGGCATCAAAGACGAGGACGTTCATAGGGAAAGCTATCAACTTTACTCGGTGGGCATAATCTTCCAGGGAACAGCAGATGCCCACTTGTTGCTACTACCTCACATTCTCCCCCTGCCCCATGTGTCTGTCAGCACCACAGACAATGCATGACTTTAGAGCCAGCTGACTCCCCGCAAGCTGATTTTCATGCACGCTGTCTATAGGACTGGAGAGTACAACAGCTGCATTTCTGGGTTTGCAAAGACCTATGTTATTATTTCTGTCTTCCACTGAGGCAGAGAGTGCAAATTGACCTGAGGAGCTAACGTCAAGAATGGATGCTGGGAATGGGCCGGAATTCATCCACTTCCTGCACCATTTACAAGGTCTCATACCCTTTTCTTCAGACTCATTTGATAGTAGATGGTCAGCAAGAGAACAGCAAAAGATCCCCAAATCTCTTTCCTTCTCTCTCTCTTCTGGAAAAATTATCTGTTGCGCTCCCTGACCTGTTCGAAAGGATGTAGGCATCTTATGTGTTGAGCGGATTTTGACCCAAGCCCAGGACAGTGCCTAATAGCTCCACTTTCTTGGTAAATATGCGGCAATTAAGGTGATGGGATATATACTCCAAGCGGCAGATGGAGCCCACTTGGGTTTAGCAGCTCAAAGGAAACTTACCAGTGTTGTAGTGCTTTGTGCAGTAGCCGAGCTCTTTCTCTTCTTTCAAAATGAACTGAGGCAGTGTTAATCCTTCAGCAACTTGAACTGGACCATCACTTAACCACTCAAATATCAGGTCATTCATCGTGTACCCAACTGGAGTAAACAGATCATAGTAAAAAAGTGAATGCATCTTTCCAAGAAAGCTTGAAAGTCTAGCCACGTAAAGAAACAAACAAGGAAATCATCTAAAGCGACATATGCTCTATCAATTCAAGAGCATTTTTTAATAAAAGAGCTGCAATCATCATGACAACTACATGTCATTGGAGCCAAAGAAATGGAAGACAGCAAGCTATTTCTGAATGATTTTTTTTTCTGTGTAATGGGAGAATGGGACTTATGAAGTCCATTTTTCTTCTGCCCACTCTATCCAGTAAATGTTTCTGAAGAACAAACAAGTAAACAAACAAAAATCCTTTGAAGATTGTCTTTACTTTAAAGAGCTGTGTCTGTGGATATCCATTAAGACAATGCAGTTCATGGCACCAGTCTTAGTATTTCAAATGAAAAGCATTCCTTTTTTAAAAAAAAAAAAAGAGAATGGATTTATCACAGGCCTGCTTAAAATATTTCCATTGCAAACTTGGCCCCTCTCCTAGGGTCTATTAGCTTTGTTTTGAGAAAGTTTATGTTCAAGTCGTTATGGTCAATCCTCAGTTACTTTAGCAAGCGGGGAAGGCTATAGGCAGGTAACCTAAGAGGAAGCTGTGGGATATGCAAATCAAGCATATTCATTTGTGCTAGTGTCTTGCTAAAGGGGCCCACACATCACACTGATTAATATGAAGTAAAACAGATTCTCTGTTATATAAAGTCATATTGTTATATGACTTTTGAACCATCCAGAGTAAGACTGTTATCAGTTTAGTAAACCAAAGTTAGCACTTAGTCTCCAAGCTCCTGCTAACTAGGTCATTATGTCAAGGGCTTCTGGGTTTTTTACACCCCGGAAATGAAGGCTACTCTTTTTTCAGGCATCAGTTCTCCCCCTTCTTTTTTTATTTGTGATATTGGAACTCTAAAAGGAGATCGAGGAGGACAAGGGTTATTATGTGAGGTTTTGGCTGGCCAGTAACCTCAGCAAGTTTATTAAGTTTATAGATTCTTATTCTTGTTTACTGCAAGGTAGTGACTCACCAAAGCTACCCAGAAATCAATGGCAAAGTTAATTGGAATCTACTTTCCTCTTTCTTTGGGCCACCTTTTCCATTCAAAGCCAGAAAATAAAAACAAGCAAGGAATCACAAAGGGGACTTCGTATAAGCATTGATGGTCCACAGAGAGAATGGCCAACCCTATCTCTTCCACATCAGTGCTGCATGAGCCCTTCTTGAGTATCTCCACCAAATACTAGAGGCTTGCCAAACACCCCCTATTCTTGTCTGGTCAGCTTCTTGCTGACCACTACAATAATAGTCCTGGTCAGCCACCGGGAAACCCCACCTGGGGGCAAACAGAAGAGGTAAAGATGTAGGGAAGGAGGACGTGATATGAGGGTAGAAAAGTAAAGAGCAATTCCCACCCTTCACAGTCAGTCATTGGTAAGCACATCACTGCTTCTTTCATTTCATTACTTCTAGGTCCTGCAAGGGCCAAGCATATTTACTAATTGGAGTTTTTAAGCCTTGGAGGAGCCTCAGATGACAGCTATGATTGCTGTTTTATAGAGAAACTAAGTGTTGGGTTGAGTCAGGGGAGAGGTGGGAGCAGTAGAGGAGTCACAAAGAAGGAATCATTATGTAGGAAAAAGTTTTTCTTAACTGTCTTCTCAAGAGAAGGGGCGATAGGGAAAAGATGAATACATAAAGCCTATTGTAAACCAGAAATTCTCATTTTATTCCTGACAACTTGTTCGAACAAAGATGCTTCATTATTTTGTTTATTTCTGTAGGAAGTTTCAGGGGAAATCTACAGTGATTTTAAATGATCAGAAGGAAACCCTGTCACCGCCTCTTTTTTAATAATAGTTGATATGTCTTTTTACATTTGTTATTTTTCTAAACCAAGAAGTTAAAAGTATTTTCTTGCCCCTGCCTCATTAAATCTCCTAACCTCCCTGTAGGTCAGTAGCACTTATTATTCTCTGCATTTTACAAACAGAGAAACTGACAGAGCAAGCCAGAAAACATTTCATGTCTCCTGTCTAAAAATCCCATTACCTTGGAGGCATCAGCAACTTATGGCCCATGTCAAAGATTTCAGTGGCGTCAGGGCCATGGCATAAAGGGGACAAAGTAGTAGCATTTTTCTCTTCCCTTCACCAGGCCTTTGGATATCCATTGCCCATCTAAGGGAGATGCCTTTATTCCTTATCATCTCATGCCCCTCATTTTTGTTTCCTCCTCTGGCTAAGGCCCCTGCATCTTGTCCTCAAATCAATTAGCCCTTCCTGCCAAAATTCCTTTGGGGTGAAGGTCTATACAAGCGTGAGATAGAAGGAGATACAATTTTCTGACTAGAATGTGATTCATCATAGAGGTTAAATGACTAATAATCTTAATTTTCCCAGGAGACATTTTCATTTCAAAGAAAAGCTTACTAAATCAGGCTCATTTTTTGAGGAAGGGCAAGTTATTTGGCATTTTACCTTGAAAAATGGTCTTCTCTCTATTGGATATAAGACATGCACACACATTCACTTTTGATTGTCCTTCCCTTAAGGACCTCGGGAGTTGTTAAGTAGGTAGAGAATGAGTCTTACAGGTTTTTTCTCCTTAATGCCACATTGAAAGAACCAGGTCATTGGTTAAAACAAGCAGGTGGTCATTTCAGTAGTAGTGACTTACAACTCTCCAGCTGCATTGTACACGTCTGGACATCCATTGGAAAATTCTTCAAGTCCATGGGACAGGATAAGGTCAAGGTGAGCCTTAGCAGAGAAAAAAAATTTTTTAAACAAGTTTTTAATTTTTGAGGTCTGGTTCTTGAGAAGCAAACCAAAAACACATTTTGCATTAAGCAGAGTGACACTGATTCAAGGAATGAAGTCTCAGCTCTCACTCAGGATAATGCTTTCTAATTTTCAAATGAACAGTAGTCATTGGTAAATTTTTAAAATACTATACAATTTTGCTGTAACCCCTTACTCTCCATTTCCCATCTTCCAGCCTCATCTCCCCAGTGGTACTGGTCTCAAGTTTATTCTAGAATCAAGAAGAGCACTGAGAAATAGTGTAACAAGAACCGTGGGCTCTTCTTACACACACTGATGTCCAAAAGGCGTAAAGTTTCTACTGCTTTAGAATTGGACAGGTGGGCTTTGCTTCAAGGACAATAAATGATGTGATAAGCATAATTGATTGTGATAAGTATTCGTTCTCCTTCCATCAGGTAGGCAAAAACTTCCATATCTTTTCATTTGCTAACTACATGGATAGGTCAGTTGTACATTGTAGCATTCATTCTAGAATTTTGACAAATCTGGAGTGGGTAATCCTTGATCTAAAAAAAACAAAACCATTTGAGGATGGTGGCTTGTATAAATACATAGCCTTCTCCTCTCTGCACCCTGGGGGGACTACTGTGCTCCCCCTTTCCTTAACTTTTCAAGCTCCAGCCAGCTCTGATCAAGTCTTTCATCAGGATATTGATTAAGCCACCACCTCTTTTCTACTATTTCCTTTTTTAGTCCTCAAGGAAATGGTACACACCTCTTGCTCTTCAGTTTTTCTATGCCTCAGAGATTCAAGGGAGGAAATTAAGGTTGAGAATCAGCAGACCTGTGTTCCCTTTCAAGTACTGCCTCCAACTGTCTCTGTCCCCAAAGCAAGACCTTAAACTCAATAAACACGCATCCTCACCAAATGATGGGGTAGGATCAAATGATGCTTATTGCCATTTAGCTCTAATACTAGAATCCATGTTATTCTGAAGTTCACTGCTCCAACTTCTGTTCATTTTCTCTCAAACATCTTTTCTATCCATAGACCCCTCTGACTTTTACACCATTACCTAAACTCTCCCTTTCTGTCATGCTCTCCCCTCCTGGTTCCCTTCTCTTTCCTTTCTCAACTTCATGTTATACCTTCTATACAAGCCAAGACAAAATTTAAAAAAGAGTGGCCCAGTTATTTTAAAGAAAGAAAAGATTTGGGATTTGAAGTGAGGTTAGGCAAAGAATCCATGCTGACAGTCGTCAAAATCATCAAAATACAACAGTGACTGGGACAAGCAAGATACAAAACAGTGCAGTATAATCTCAATTATGTAAATATGTTTTCAATATTGGAAGTAAACATAACACTATATTAAGAGTAGATATTTCTGGTTGGTGGGATGATTCATATTTTTTTTTTACTCTGTTCATTCTGCATTATCTATATTGACAAGTGTAGGCTATTCTAAGATGTCCGTCTTTATGTAATTAAACATGCCTTTCTTTAAACAATAGCTGAAGGGTAAAGTTATTAAATTATGTTTTATTCAATAATGTTTTGCTATATTATAATTATATTATTATTATTAAAATTTTGCCACAAACATACAGTATTTCACCTTCATTGCTAAATAAATTACCTACCTTCTCTGAGCTATTCTGAGAACACAAATACCATGTTTCTAAAGGAAAAACAATAGTTTGGGGTTCTAAACATCTGAGTTAAAATAACATTTTAGACAGGAAAAATAATTTTTGTCAGTTGTGGAGTTCATTTAGAGATAGCAGTATAAATATAGTTAAAGATATTTACATTTCTTCCCAGCATAAAGACTTTTTTTTGAGATTTTATTTTATTGAGGTCAATGCCATGAACTCTTTAAAGTAAGGGAAGAGTAAAAGAATCAAAATGAAAATCTCTAGTAATCCAAAAATTAAAAAAATTTGACACTTTATTAAGCGAGGGGAATCTCAGAAGGATCTGTGGGTTTAAAACTGTTACTAACACAGTAAGAATCTATTTATTCTTTTCTATTTTTTTAAAGAGGAAATATTTACATCAAACAAAAATATGTCCATCATATAAAAATAATCAGAGGGCATGTGTATAGTTTAAGTGAATCAAAACTAGAAAACCTGGAAATTTCATTATGATTTTGAAAAGTTTACTTTTGAGAAATTAGAAAATAATAATAGCAAAAATGAATACAGCTTAAAAACATGCAACAGGAAATTCAGTTGTACTTTGTTTGCTATTGGAAACAACTCAATTTTAATATTCTTAATCATAGGTTTGCTGAATACAATTCTTCTGTGAAGTGAACTTTTCACATTTATTTAGGGGGAAGAGGCTTCAGACATGATATTTCTGCCTTTGTGGCAGATCTAACAATCCTATAGGGACCCAGAATTCTTGGGGTCAAAACTATTAACAGCCATGGAAAACCCCACTGAGAGAAATTCCCAATGAGCATGAAACTCTCTGAATTTTGTCTCAGCTGAGAACTCAGTGGGTATTTCCTTTCTTCCTTATTTATTTTTCTAATTTCCATTCTAGGTAGGTTTTGTATGGGAACTCAATGGGTGCCAATAACAAGGAGGCAAGTTAACAGCTCCCCACTTTGCTAAATCACGTCATCCGCTGAGCAAATGGGAAGCGATTGGAAAGATCTAATCAGTTCTTTCATGGCCAACAGAGCCCATAATTTATGATGTCTAGTGTACCACACATCTGCAGGCCTAAAACTCAGACTTGCCTTTTACTTATTTTCTTCCTTTTCATTGAAGCATATATTAAACACAGTAAAAATACACAAATCTTAAGTTACAGCGTGATACCTTTTTGCATCTATACCCACCTGTTTAACAAGCACCCAGACCAGACTTAGAATATTCCTGTCACCCCAGAACATTCCCATGTGCTCTCTTCTCAGTCAAGAAGCTTCAAAAGTAACCACCACTGCTTTTTTTAAAAGCTATCTTTTAATTTAAAAACATGAGTTTTGGGGAAAGAACGAGACAATATTATTTTGTACAGAGATGCAGAAATCGCACCAAATAAGACTGACACATCCAACATATACTAAAATGTGAACTATTTTTATCCCCTTTACTCTGGCTCTCACATCTTTTTTTGGGGGGGGGGGTCTCACAGAATTAAGTATTTATATTGAAAGTCAGATTTTTTGCTAGCAGACACTGCCTACATCATGTCAGATTTTCTCTCCTCTTCCTCACCATCTGAAATATTAAGGCCATTGCATGTGAAGGCAGTGAGCTGAGGCCACCCATCTTCCATTTGACTTTTCTTAAAGAACTCATTCCCTGAAGCATTGTCGCACATCCCCCACTGTCACTGTGGCGACATGCATGCATTCAGGGCGCCCCTGCTCCTGTTTGCACAAGGGAAGGAATAAAGTTCCCTTATAGAGGCCCTACTTCTTTATAGAGAGTAAGAAGGCTGAGTGAACATTTTGATTTTAAAGGCAAAAGGATAAGACAAAGCACAGGAAGTCAGCTTCCCCCCAAATCTCCCTCGCCTTCCTTACTACTCTCCTATTCAGTTCACCTTGCCATCAAACCAGCTCTTGGGTTTATACCTAATTTAAAGTTTAAAAGACTGATAGATGCAGACATTGTAAGCTGAGTTAATGTTATAATTTTTAAAATCAAATATATTTTTAAATTTACTTATTTCTCTCCTATGCAAGGTTCTTCCCTCATGCAAGAACCACAAAGGCTACAACTCTCTCTTTTTCACCATCTAAAATAATGCCTTCAACAGATTAGGTATTCAATAAATATTTGTTGAGCAAATGAATGAGTCTTCGTCCTCAAGCTCTGTGGGAGAACTTAAGGCTTTTATTCAGCAGAAATGGGAAAGGGCAGAGGATTTAGAAGGAAAGAACGGTCATCTGAGCCCACGGGGTGTTGCCGAATTCCCAGACTGGCAAAAGAAGCCAGAAAGCTGGCCTGGCCCTTTCCGTAAGTTCCTAGCATTTCTAGTGGGAACTAGAAATAAGGCAAATCAAGCTGAAAGAAAGCCCGGAAGCCCTGTCCACCTGTCCTTGAGCCTTGCTCAGGTAGCTGGGTCCACGGCCAGGACTGTTCTCCTATTGCTAGAAGCATGCGAACTAATCACTTAACTTTATAACGTCATGGCGGACAGGAGGTTCCTTGACTCACAAAGCAACTACTCGTTCATAAGGCACTCAGTATTAGAAGTGGAAGTCCATTCCCAGCAAAAGATTCTTGAGGGAAAAAAAGCCACTTGAAGAGAAAACGAATTTTCAGGTGGAATTACAAATTGTCATTAGGGATCTTCCT
>NW_006793375.1:1586643-1593007 GCF_000442215.2 Lipotes vexillifer
TGCCTGCTGAAAGCAAAGATTGCCAACATCCTCTTTTGAGAGAGTGAATTCTGACGGTTATAGTAGTCTGTCTTGTTTGGAAAGGAAGGGTAAGGGGATGCTTCTGTGTTTCAGGAAAAGCAAGAGTCTCAGGTATATTGCTGCTATTCCTCTGTCAGAGACCATGCTTAGCACACTCTGTGTAGCACACTGCAAACCCTAGCAGTACACAGAAATATCAGAGGGGATAGAACCTGTGGTGTTCTTTTAGGATCAAAATACTTAATAAGGAAAGATAAAAATTCAAGTGATGTCGATAGTGTTGATAATCATTCTCTGAGCACCTGCTGTAGGTCAGGTGCTCTCATTATTTTGCAGTCATGGAGTACCATGCCACGAGGCACACAGCATTCTCTGTCTTTGAGATAAGCACATTGGAGCTCAGAGAGGTTAAGCCGTTTTCCCAAAGTCACAAAACCAGTAAGCAACCAAAGTTAGATTTGAACCCAACTTTAATTGATGTCAAAGTTTATTTATTATTTTCCACTCTACCACATTTCCTCCTTAGAAAAAGAATCTGTTATCATCCTCTTTTGTCTGTGAAGCTAGCAGAATAGGTTGTAGACCTTTCATTTTTTCTGCAGGCATCCAGGCTTCCCATGACTTTTCCTTTTAAAAACTCCTCCAGCCTCTCCTGGCCACCTCACAGAGGAGAAGCACCATTGACTGGGGATCCAGGGACCTGGGTGGTGGACCAGGCTTACAGAGAAAGAGCAATTTGACCTTAACTAAATCTCTGGGCCTCATTCCTCACCCACGACCCCATCCTGCTCAAAATTTCTATGATTCTAAACTGTAAGTGACGGTGACCAGCATGAAGATTTCCTCTTATAGGTGAATTTCCACTCTTGAATATGATGAAAGCCTTAAGTCCAAAATAATAATGCTTCTTAAAATTGGAACTTTCTGGTAGTCTGGGTATATAGGTGAGATGTTCGTTGCCCCCATAGGGCTTTGTCGTCCAACATCCTAGAATGCTATCCACTCTTTCTCCAAGAACATAAGGACAGCCTTACTGTACAATGTAGGTCTGTTGACCCTTTCCTCTCAGGTGTACCTGGAAATCTTTAGACCATGTGACATTCTAATGTCAGGGAGATTTGACAGGATGCATCATGTATTGAACAAGAGTGTCCTCCTAACCTACCTAGACCTTAAATGAAATTAGCCTGGGGCAAGTTAGAAGTCAAGTTAAATGTGCATCACTTATTTATTTTTTTTTAAAGATTTTTTTGACGTGGACCGTTTTTTAAAGTCTTTATTGAATTTGTTACAATATTGCTTCTGTTCTATGTTTTGGTGTTTTGGCCACGAGGCGTGTGGGATCTTAGCTCCCCAACCAGGGATCGAACCTGCACCCCCTACATTAGAAGGCAAAGTCTTAAGCACTGGACCACCAGGAAAGTCCCAGATGTGCATCATTTATACAACTCACACATATGGGGAGAGGGAGGGAAGAGTTAGAGGAGTCATTGGATTAAAAGACCCCACCAGGCTGGTTTCTGATCAAGATCTCCTTTAGCACCATGGATTTCGAATTCTGGTGGGCGTGTTATCCGAAGGGCTTGGTAGGAATGCAGGTTCTCAGGCCCTCCTGAGAAGAAGCCCAGGTAAACTGATGCTGGTCTTGTGGAGCACATTTTAAGAAGCTCTACTTCCGCGTGTCCCAAGGGAGGACTTTTATTTACTGTCCCTGTGATGGACTAAAAGGAGAAAAATTTGAAAGGGAAATAGGACGGGATTGAGAAAGGGGTCTGTGATTTTTCAGTAGCTCTAGCACTCTCTTTGGAAAATATGACTTTCTACTTGAAACCAGGTCCGGACAATGAGGCCCAAGTAGGCTTCTAAGTGATTGGACCAGGGGTAGTGAGACAAGGGGGATTAATCATGAGCCTCAGTCACCATGGAGTGGCATGCTGGTAAGGTCAAGGCAGTAAAAACAAGGTCAGTTCATTGGCAACCAAGAATATGGTGGGTGTGGCTAAAAAATTGGGAAAGCTGCTAAGAGGTGTGGAAGGTACAGCAGAGAGGAACCCAGACCAGATGCTTATTAACACACACGAGTGTGCAAAGGTGGACAGTGGAACTCTACTCAGGGCGCTGTCTCTGGTCTCTGACCAGAAAAATCAGCCGCCGAGAAATTTCAAAGGAAATTGGGGTGGTAGCTGCGACATTTACTGCATGAACCCCAACTAAAAATTTACAAAAGCTCCTGGTACTGAGCAGGGAGGAGGTCAGAGCGTGGAGGAAGACCAGCTCCAGGTCTTCAGTGAGGAGGGATTTGTGTTAAACAGAACTCCACCTGGGCTGTAATCTGCTACATCCATTTAGCAATTTTTGGCAAGCATTTACTGAGCATCATGCTTATCAGACACTTGAAATAAGTTTCTCTCTTGAAGGAGATCGTAGTTTAACATCACTAAGATATTAATATATATGTGTATATATGTGTGTGTGTACATACATATATTCTTTCAATGGAGTCTATCCCAATAGTTCTGCATTTATTATTCAACTTTTTAAAGTTGTCTTCAAATTCTCATTTAAAGAATCCTTCCAGATTATGTAAATCAGACATAGCTGAACTAAAGCAAGTAAAAGGCTTTTCATTACTCCCTTAGGGCCTGAATAAGCACTCACACTGATTGGGTAGAGCAGATAATCTACCCTTCCAGACCTAGATCCCAAGAGGGCCCTTTGGGTCTGTCAGGGAAGTATGACTTGCAATAATCATTTGATGATCCTGAATCAAAACTCAAGGTGCCCGCAAAAGGATCTTTATCCACAGAGAACAAAAGTAATTGGTCCAAGTTTGGCTAGGCATGGAAGGCATGAAATGTGGCTGTGCTTTTTTATATAAGTAAAGGTTGAAAATTCATGGCTGCCAAGTATAATGAGCTAATAGACATTTAGCTAAAGGCTTCCATGACTATTAAGATGCAAATCTAGGGAGAGTATAGTGTTTCAAGTACCGTTAGTCATTTCCTCCTTTGTGTATATGAGTTGATAGATTCTCAGGTTCCCTACCGATATCCCTGAGAGCAGACTTAGATACTGAGAGTATCAAACGGAAGGATGAACCTAGGTGGATAACAGGGCTCAGAACCCTGTGGCTAGGACACCAGAGAGAAATCATTTTTTCAATATTGTCTAGGGCTGAAACTAAACCCCAGGTTGGTCGTAAGCTGTGCAGTTAGACTCTATCCCCTTAGTTAATTCCAAATAAATATAAAACCTGTTTTTCCATGTTGACCTTGGGATTTTCAGGAGATGAATGGCAACACTGCTGGTTCATCAGCTGTTCTACTCCTGTCCCCTGACTAAAATGCCAGTGGCTGACTAGGAAGGTCCATGTTTACCAAACATTATAAAGGCATCACAGAAAATACCCATATGCATTGAGCAGTACTAGCTGGGAAGGACAGAAATACAATATCTGCTCCCATCTGTGCCTGGTCCCTTCAGAAAATGTGCACACATATGGTGGGCCCATGTTAATTAAGTCCAAATATGGATTGCATTCAACTTGGAGAGCGACTGATAAATCTGTAGCTAAAACTTTTCCAAATGTTTTGCTGTTTCCTGAACGAAAATGTTTTGAAGGTGGTGAATGGGAGAGGGCTAAATGGAACACCATCAGAAAGAAGAGCTCAAATTATCAAAGATTCATGTAACCAATTCTGCCCACAGTTTAGTTACATTTTAAATTTCAGTCATTTCACAGCTAGTATTTATTTATACAACGAAATATTCATGAAGATAAAATGTTATTAGCCTGAACATTAAAATTATGACAACTGACTTGCCCACAGTCACTATTGCCTCGGTTCGCAGCTATTTAATGCTGACACTGAGGTGAAAAAAGAGGGAATGGCGCTGTATAGCAGTGTTTTATTGGGGATTATTTTACTTTTGGTGAAGGAGAAAAAGAACAAGTGCTTGCGAACTGCAGATATGGTTTTAAGAAAACCAAAGTAACTTTTCATCTGCTGACAGCTGAGAGCAAACTTGTGTTACTTTGCCGGTATTTTGCCGCACTAAGACTTCTGCTGTGGTAACTGGCAGAGAGTCGCTGGCCACTGTTTCTGGTGGCAAAGGTTGGAGAGAGAACGGAGTCTTGGTCAGATGGTAGGATGGTCCATTCTTGATTAGATAACACTTTGAAACCAAGCACAATTCCTTGGTTGACTCTTAACAAGCAGCTAAAGAGGGGGCCGAAGCCATTAGCTGAAAAAAAGGTGCAACTGTCACTTCTGCTAGGAGCGATATACCTCCCAAAGGAAGGAAACCCAAGGCACAGAGAGTAGTCATCTGCTTGGGACTCACGGAAGGTGAGTGGAGCCTGAGTGTAGCAGGTACTGAGTAAGGAAATGTCCGTGTGTACGGGTTAGGAAGAATGGGGAGAACTGTCTCGCCACTCCCCTCCCCTTATTCTACAGCCAACCCAGGGTGATTATGACATTCACTGAACATTTAGTATGAATCAGGGACTGAGAAAAACTGCAGATCAAAGAAAAATTAAGTGACTTCTCGTGGTCACTTAGTAAGATTGGATTTGAACCCAAGTCCTCCTGAACTTCAGAACTGACATCTGCCCCACCCCCTTAGTGTTGTCTTTAATCCCTTAGCTCACTTGTTGCTTTCTATCTTTCATCTAACTGCTCATATTTAGCAAAATATCCCCACTTAAACGAAACATCAAATAAGACATTTGTTCTGTTGTCCTTGGAAAGGGATGATCAATCCCATATGGGACGGCCTTGCTCTGAGTGTGTGTCACGTTGTAGAACTTCACATAATTATATATGGCCTTAATGGTCTTTCAGTGACTGTCCAATGATAAATGTTGTATCAGATGTTGGTTTGTAATTTTAAATGCCACAAGCAAGGATAGACTTATTGGAAAGACTGTTGAGCTTTGAGGATAGACGATTTTTTCCCATTTTAAAACGGAGTGTCATTCCTTTGAATTATGTGCTATGAGAATGCACTAAAGTAATTCATGCGTTTCATAAGAGCCATGGTGATATTATTTGTGTTTGTATTGGGATTAATGCCATTCAGGGAGCCTTTGAAAAGCAGCACTGTGGACCATGCAGAAGCCCACGTCAACCTAAGTTGAGCAGGTTCACCAGGACCTCTGAATTTCCTTTGGCTTCCTGCCACAGGAAAAGTCAGGTGATTAATAATGGCAGACTAGCCCTCGAACTCTGTTGGCTCCAATCTACCAGGTGATTTCCTTTAGTCTTACATATCCAGTTAATAATTATCCTAGCCAACCATCTTTGTATAATTGTCTGAAAGTATATAAACCCATAATTCATTAACACATTCTAAAATAATATCTCATGGATACTCCTGCTGGTTGAATCAGAGGGTACAAATGATCTAATTTGCGATTGGCAAATTTCTCAATAGGGAGCTCAGGATTAAGTATTTGTCATGGTGTAAACTATATGTTGAGTATAAGGCTGCCTCTTAAACAACAGGTAGTCCAACCTTCCCCACCCCTCGCCAAAATCAGTTCCTCTCCTCAGATATTCAGTTTGGGAGGAAACGGTTCAAAGATCCCAAAGTAGTTTGAGATAGGCACCTTACAATTCAGAATCCCCTCTTGCTGACTCCCAAACCCTAAGGGACATGAAGGACCCACTCTTATTTCCTCAGGAATTTTGTGGTTTGGGAAAGAGGAGATCATTTTGAGACTTATTAGAGACTTATGACGGAGCTAGAAGGAGCCTCAGACTTGATCTCATCTCCTGGTTCAATATCATTTTAAAGTAAGGAAACCGAGACTCAGAATAATAAACTGATGGCGTTAGAGAGGCTGGTCTTTGAGCCTAGAGGATACAGTAAATGATGGAAGGAGGTATGGCGCTCCTGATGCCCTAAGCTACCTTCTTGGTATTCTGTTCTTTGCACCATCACCTTCAGAGCAAACTCTAATGAATGTTAATGCAGTGGAAAGTTACCTCCAAATGGAGAAAAACCTACTGGTTGCTATTGCTAGTCCAATCAGGCAAACAGTCAAGGAAAAGTGGTCCTGCCGCCTGCCATGTATTTCATTGCATAACCCCTTTTTTTTCCTTCAAACAAGGGTAAAATCCTTACTCTGTTGTGTTTGAACCAGTATTATGCCCTTGTGTGTATGTGTATTTCTGAACCCAATCAGGAGCTCAGCAGAGCTTTCCAGCGCTTTAAGAGAGTCTGTCATGTACAGAACACACTTTCTAGACTTTAATGCTTCTACCCTCAGACGCATCTTTTTTGAGGACCACTGTCCAAAAGTGCCCCCTCTGCACCACTTAGCTCAGCTCCTGCTGAA
>NW_006793375.1:1593047-1598239 GCF_000442215.2 Lipotes vexillifer
GCTGAAGCCACCGGCATATATGCATGCCAGCACCTCCCACCCTCCCAACCTTGCTTGCCCTAGGAAGAAGGGAATCGTGGTTTCCATGGCATTTTCCAGCACTTCTCTGAAGCCTCATTGCTTAATTCTGATGTGGGCGCTTATGTTACAGTCATTAATTACTGCATTAAGTCAAGTCCCAAAACTAATGAGGATTTGGACACAGATTTGGAAGATGAGAATGTAATTTTGCCTGGATTATAGGATATAACGATAAACATGGTCCAAATATGCACAGAGAGAAGAAATCACAGCTTTGCATAGCTGCCTTCTAATAGGAAATATGGGCTTACATGTCTCATCACAATTGAGAGTAAGATAATCAAAGTATCACCATTGGTAACATTTAGGCAGGTCTTAGTTCACTGTGCATTCTGTTTTCAGCTCTGACATCTGAATAAAGAATGTTCTTTTTTCCTATGCCATAAAAATCATTCTATAGCCAAAGTTAGAATCTTTGAAGTTCTTGCATCAGGCTGTAGGATGAGTCAAGGGTGGGAGGCTTTGTTCGAAAAGTTGGCCTTTTATGTGTGTGGATGGAGTTGGTCATTAGACAGGATTATTTGGGGAGCTCTGTTGGATGTCTGTCTAGAAATCTACACCCCACCTACTCTCAGTGGTGCCTGTAATCTATCATCAGAGGTAGAAGCCATGTCAATCCCCAAGAGTTCTCTGTGACAACTCAGATACTACTGGGATGGTGGAACACTGAATCATCAACACCTGCAATTATGAATTGAATCAAAAGGAATTAACAAGTAAGTCACCTCTAACGCCATAAAGGAATAAGTTTCAGGTCAGATAAAGTTTGATGATGAGGGGCTCAGATGTCTTGGTGATGCGGGGTGCTGTTGTGTTTATTGTTTGGAGAACTCTATGCAGTTGGCAGGTAGCATAGGGCCCCTAGGTACCTGGTCAGTAAAATAAAAGACAGTGAAGGCAAACAATAATGTCCGGAGATCGTGGGGATCTATCCTGGTCAGTTTACTCTTCGTCTTAGAGACTGGGACAGAAAGCACAATCCTGAAATTACAAGAAAATACCAAGGGCCCTAGAGTACAGGGCAATGCCACTTTTGACTGTCTATGCATATAGCATATAGTGTATTCTACTAAAGCTCTTAACCAAATCATCTCTTTTTGAAAGCTGAGGAAATAGAGGTTCAGGGAGAGAACAGATTTTCCCTAGGTCACACAGCTAGTTCTGAGGCCAGAGACCCTAGCCCAAGGTTGTTTGACTCTAAAACCCCAGTCTAGGGCTTCCCTGGTGGTGCAGTGGTTGAGAGTCCGCCTGCCGATGCAAGGGGACACGGGTTCGTGCCCCGTTCCGGGAAGATCCCACATGCCGCGGAGCGGCTGGGCCCGTGAGCCATGGCCGCTGAGCCTGCGCATCCGGAGCCTGTGCTCCGCAACGGGAGAGGCCACGGCAGTGAGAGGCCCGCGTACCGCAAAAAAATAAAAAAATAAAAAAATAAAACCCCAGTGTACTATAGTATCAGAAGGAACCAGGATAACATTCAGCATCACAAGGTTCAGGGTAGACGCTCTGAACCATACAGCGAACTGAAAACTGCAGGATGAAGAATATCTTGGTGCTGATTTTACACACACTGTAAAATTAAACCAGCAACATAGTTTTGGTGACTAAACATATGTCCACTAACTCTGGTGGGATGAAAATCTATTTCATTTTCAAAAATGAAACAAAAACAGTGAGGTAATCCCTCCATCCTTCTAAAAATGGTAGCCATTTGTTTATCATGTTAACAAATGTGGGAAAAAGCGACTGATTTAAGTTGTAGCAAATATGATTTAAGTTATATAAGGAGGAATTACTGCACAATGTTCGAGTAACTTATTGTAAGATCCAGGGAGAGAATATAAAATCTCCTTCTCTGAAGGTCTTTAAAGATAGAATAAGTTCTCAACAGGTTGTCTGAAGGTAAGGAGTTGACTTAATAACTTTAATGGGTCCTTTCAGCCCTTTGATCCCTGGGATAGTAAAAGTTTTCAGAAAGTAGATATGCTATATAAGCTATACATGCTGTATAAAACTATCAAATGAGCTTACTATTTGAAGGTCAATTGTGGCATCTTGAATTTAAACAGTCTTTTTAGACATTTGCGAAATTTTAAGATACTTTATATTCTCATCTTAAATCTTACCTTCTTCCTCCACTAGTCCTTTGAAAATTGAGTCCCCAAAAGGTTGGTTCAAAAATGACATGTGTTTGGTATTGTATTTGTTTGTGTCTTTGGATTTGAGTTGGAGTAAATGAAGAATTAATGTGGGGTAGGAGATGATAGCTCTGAAATAGAAGTCAAGAGCTTTGATTCTTGTCCTAGCTTTCCTATTTCTGGGCTCCATTATTTTAGCTTATTTAACTTTTTAAAGAAGTCACTTCCTCATCCGTAAAACAAGGATATTTTGCCCTGTAATACCTTTAATTAAAAAAAAATCCTACGCTTCTATAAAAGTCAGAGTTTCGGCAGAAGAGTCTCAGAAGCAATGGGAAGTAAGGGAAGAAAACAAATATTAGCAAAGACATTGTGGACATATGAGACCAGCTGCTTGTCTTTAAAAATGCTCACCCTCGGGCTTCCCTGGTGGCGCAGTGGTTGAGAGTCCGCCTGCCGATGCAGGGAACGCGGGTTTGTGCCCCGGTCCGGGAGGATCCCACGTGCCACAGAGCGGCTGGGCCCGTGAGCCATGGCCGCTGAGCCTGCGCGTCCGGAGCCTGTGCTCCGCAACAGGAGAGGCCACAACAGTGAGAGGCCCGAGTACCGCAAAAAACAAACAAACAAACAAAAAACAGAGAAACAAAAATGCTCACCCTCTCCTTTTCTCTTTCATATTGCATACCATAGGTCATGATGCCCTGACTTCTACTACAGTTCATTATATTCAATTCAGTACATATTGTTTGAGCACTAATATGTATCATACTCAAGGCTCACCTCGTTATTCCACTGTGGATTCAGGCCTTTTAAAGTAATATGAATTTAGAATTTGACTGTCTCTGAAGAGAGTGTACAAAGCAAGATGTGTGTCCTTGTTTACACTTTGGTCAAGAATGGTCAATACTTAATGGGGTGGGTCAAGAAAAAACTTGAAAACAGAGTAAGATCAAACATATGAGGGAAGTGAATAATTACAAAAGTAATCAGAGGATAAGTGGAGAGAAATAGATTTGACATCTTCATCATCAGAGACTATGTCCTGCGTCACTGGATAGAAATTTTCTAACACTGAGCTAAGACCTTTGGTTCCTATTTAAAAGATGTGTTTATATTTTACTCAGGTGCCTCAGGTGTTTGAATCTGCAGGACATGTATGGATTTCCGGTCTATTGTCACTCCCTTTTTGAAATTTTGGTCTTCTGGCAAACAGATATATTACCTCTTGAGAAGTGTGACCTTGCTTGTTCTGAAGTCAATGGGCTGCAGAGTTCTCTGTGTTCTGTTTGGCCATCAAAGCCTTGGGCTTTGGTTTCCATGCAGAGTTAATTCTACCTCTGCTCCTACGAAGCTAAGAAAGCATAGAATTTTTCCTGGCTGAAATGCTACCATCCATTTGCTTTAGGTTTTAGGAAAATTCAAATACAAAACATAACCATAGAACATTATTTTTCTAATGTGGACCAGTGTTGAAGTAATTATTAAAATGTGTCAGGTGGAGGCAATTCATGAGTTTATCTCTGGTACTTCTGTTGTATGCCTCCCTTCTATCTTTCTTAACTCTCTTCGTCCTATCTGATTTTTCCTCTCAGGCATCCAACATGCTCTTTGTCACTATTCTTCACAGACATTAAACCTACTATCAGAAAGAAAATTTCTTTATGGCTTAGTATGAATTAAGGATAGCGTTTTCCCTCTCCTGGGGGTATTTGCATTGTGAACCTTTGAGTTGAGGGAAAGTCCTTCCTAATGGAATGTCAGCAAGGACTTTCCAGCACCTTTAAGACACCAGAAACTGTACTTTAAACTTGAGTTGAACCTGCAGCTGGGCCTATATTAGCACTAATTCCTCCTTACCCTCTAGTTAAATTGAGTCCAGTGACTCAAGTAAACAGGAGTGTGGGTGCCGACCCCAAAATTCTAACAATATTTGAGTCACAGAATTCGTTTGCAAAGTTAGAGCCACTTTTCTTTTCCTTGTTCCCTATTTATTCCTACTACTAAATTTATCTTAAGTCTGCCTGCCTTGTTAGACTGGAGCCCTTCCAGGACGGAGACCACATTTTACTCACCTCTGGATCTCTAGTCCCAGCACCGTGTCTGGCTCATTGAAAACCCTTCCAGGCAAGTAATTAGATTCCTGCAATTCAAATCTGCCAAGAGCTGTGTTTCCCTAAAATGGCATGTCCAGTTCTCCTACACCAAGGGTCTTTACCCGGATTTCATAGAATACCCACGGTGAAGGAAAAGTCTAAACCAGCCTGCCACAGGACAAACTCTACCCAACCCAGAACAATTGTGGGGTATTTCAGAGCCTACTGGGAATGAGAGATAGAAGAATTGCCTCTGGATCGAGTCTCGGGGACGTTCTATTCTTCATGGTTCTAGAATGGAAGGGCCTTTATAGAACAGAAGGAAAAAAAAAAAACAACCCTGGTTTTATTTCGGCAGTGCATGATGCCAGGTATTTACTAGAGCAAATGCCACCCAAGGCCCAGAGGGTTAGCTGGAGCAGCTGATACCCTGTGCTGCTTTTTATAACTCTCCTTCCCAGCACCATGCTCTATATATGTCCCATTTCATCAGGTCACATCAACTAAGGTTGTGCCCAGTACTGCATCTTACACCAAATGCATCACCATGTGGAATATTCTGTGTTTCCTTAAAAATTTTTTATAAAAATAAATGTAAAGTTTCTTAAAAATAAAGTGGGGGAAGTTTCCCTGGTTCTTTGTGGAAGCAGTGACTTTGCCACTTTTTACAAATGAGCAGCCTCTTTCCTTCCAAAAGACATTGCAGCTATCTGCCATCATCAGCAAGCTGTGAAATTACTAGGTTAGGAATGGAATATACAGTACAGACCTAAATTGTATATAGAGTTGAGAAATGCAGTTTTGGTGGTGGTGAGTCTGCAAACTTGTGAAAATCATTTGCAAAGACACTAGCTGTCTTTTTTTTTTTTTTTTTTTTTTTTTG
>NW_006793375.1:1598333-1612150 GCF_000442215.2 Lipotes vexillifer
TTTTTTTTTTTTTTTTTTTTTTGGTAATAAGATTGGAGAGAAAGGGAGAATTCTCTAAAGAATCTTTAACATGTCAATATTTATTCAATGTATTCGATTTCTCTCATATACAATACACTGTCTTGGCCCTTTGGGAGGGGTTACAAAAGATGAAAAATCCGAATATCTTGGCTTTAAAGAGCTTATTATTTAGAAAGAATGTTAACTTAAAAATGCAAACAGCCATCATTTCATTTATTGAGAACATACTCTGTGTCATGAACTGTGGCAAATATTTTTATTTACTCTATATCAGGGGTTGGCAAACTATGGCCAAAGAGCTAAATCTAGTCCACCACCTGTTTTTGTAAATAAAGTTTTATTGAAACATGGCCACACCTAATTGTTTGAGTATTGTTTATGGCTGTTTTGTGCTATAATGGCAGAGTTGAGTAGCTCTGACAGAGTTGAGACAGTCTGACTGGCAAAGCTAAAATACTTTCCATCTGCCCTTACAGAAAATATTTGCTGACCTCTGCTGTATACAATTATTTCTCACAAGAAGACTCTGAGTTAAATATGGTGTTTCCCATTTTCCAATTAAGGTAACTGAAGGTTAGAGCTTATGTAACTTAGTAAGTGGCAAAGCTTCAGTTTAATTCTAGGTTTGTCTGATTCCAAAAGTCTATGTTCTTATGCTATATTTGTGTACAGAAGTAGCCAAAATATGGGATAGGAAGAAGTCAGAGACTTACAGATTCACAGAGAAACTATTATGAGAGTTCCAAAAAGGGAGTGATTATTTTGATTGTAAGGTGATAAATATTCTGGAGAAGATCATATTTGAAGAAAAAGCAAAAATGCATCTGAGAAATGTTCTATCCCAAGCTCAAGCCCAAGAAATGTTAACAGATCAAGATCACATGTTTAGTTAGAAGTAGATCTGGGATTAGAACAGTTTTCCATTCACTGAGCTCAAAGTATGTTGTCAGTGACAATACTGAGCCATTGAATCTTTGTGTGTGTGTGTGTGTGTGTGTGTGTGTGTGTGTGCGTGTGCGTGTGCGTGTGTTTAAATGCTATAGAATGGCATAATTATTTGAAATGAGAATTTGTATGTTATGCTCAGTGGTAATTGAACTAAAGGGCCTGCACTTCCTTTATTGAACCAATCAAAAACATATTTATGGGGCTTCCCTGGTGGCGCAGTGATTGAGAATCTGCCCGCCAATGCAAGGGACACAGGTTCGATCCCTGGTCCGGGAAGATCCCACATGCCATGGAGCAGCTAAGCCCGTGAGCCACAACTACTGAGCCTGCGCTCTAGGGCGCACAAGCCACCACTACTGAGCCTGCACACCTAGAGCCCGTGCTTTGCAACAAGAGAAGCCACCACAATGAAAAGTCCGCACACCGCAAAGAAGAGTACCCCCCGCTCACCGCAACTAGAGAAAGCCCGTGCACAGCACCGAAGACCCAACGCAGCCAAAAATAAATAAATAAGATAAACAAATAAATAAAAACATATTTGTGCAGATATTTCTATGATACCATCACCTACCCACCATCCTACCGAATATATTTTGGTTATGGAGAATTACACTTCTGAGACCATGGGAACGACTGGCACTCTCACCAACTTTAAGTTTAAATAATAAACAAGAGACCACAAAGGATAATATTCATATACATCTTGCCCTGCAGAATCATGCAGCTCTAGGTCAGGAGAAAAGTGAAGAAGGGAGCAGGGGGCAGCCGAAGGAAGCTTACCTGATACTGTAGAGCACTTTGCCGTTTTTTGAAATGCGAAGCAACTTGTTGTCGGTGGTGACATCGTGGAAGTTGGCCCCCTTCTCATTGGCAAAGAACAAATCTGGTTTCCAAATGGAGTCCAGCATCGATGGGTCCAAGTCCAGAGAATCATCAGGGTACTCGCTATAAGCCAGCCGTGAATCATTCCACTGTTGTCTCAGAAAAATATTCACTCGGTAGTCCTACAGAAACGCCATGCGTAAGCGTTACTTCTTGCCCACTCTGGCATATTTTCCCCTCACTCTTCTGCCTGATTCGATGCATGCAGTGTTGGTATCTGAGTAAACCCAGCTGTGTATATCTTGGTCAAAATAAACCACTCAATTCTATTAGGAGCGGGAACAGAGACGCGAAGGAAAGAAGACTTGACCAAACCAGAACACTAATGGAACAAGTTGAGCTGGTTGAATTTTTGTTTCATTTAATCGTTCTGGGAGGAAATAATACTAACTCAATCTGATTTTGCTGTAGAAAAAGGTAATGATAAGTACAGGAGTCAGTCTGTGATGGCAGATTGTCAAATAAAACCGATTCATTTTCCAAATCAGAAATGACATGATCTCTATTTTCAATCTGCTCAGATCCTCTGGGCAGAAGAAAACCCACTCTGTAATTTCGGTAGTAGAAATCTTATCATAAAACTCTGACATGATGGGGCAATATTTTTTAAATTCATCAACATAAATATTAAGGTGGTTCATGTTGACAAGATAATCCCCTTACAGCTACTTACTTTTGAAATTCTTAAATATTTTATCATTTCTCTGAATGGGTTGTATCTACATTAGTCAACTGGATGCTTCATCAAAACAGAAATCTTTTTCATGTTTTCCTAATCTGAGCACCTTTTGATAAAGGTGTTCCTCCCTGTGGGAGCCTCAGGTACACCCTGTCATTCCCACTTGGCATGGGAATTTTCTTCTGTGCTAATGAATCAGCTTGGGACAGTAACTTCTCTTCAGAGGATTTCTACTCAAAGGTCTTTAGGTTCATGGAAACTGTTGCTTCGCCTGACAGAGCAGACCCAATGAAGGCTTCAACAGTATTCCCTAGTCAAGCAGGGCTATGGTTCAAAGCCAACAGTGGTCCACATCTGCCACTGTGGTCATTTAGGGTGATATATACTCATCCCATTTTACTCTCTTTCCTTTACCTTTTTCACCTTCATTTGCTTTGTCTCCACATCTTTGTTTGGGCACCTGGATTTTGAGTCATTGTTTACTTTTCTCTAACAGTGACCAACATGTCCTTAGTTTGCCTGAGAACTTTCCCATTTTAGCCTCAGGTAAAAATGAAACTTTCAGGGAACCCACTCAGTCCTAGGCAAAACTCAGATGGTTGGTTACTCTATAAGGTACAATGGAGACCACCTCGGGTTGGTCGGTTTTGGTTAATCCCTTTAGAGCCAAAAGAAAATCTGTAAGTAAGTTATAAAGATCAGGGTGTATGGAAGAGAGCTTCAAATCCAGTTCCTTCTGCTTATTACTCAACTCTCCAAATTCCCATGACTTTCCCCCCCAGATACAGCCATCCTGATGATCAGGCTGGTAGAGTATTTTGGAAGTGGCAGTTCTTAGAAAGAGTGCCCACAGTGGGTTTAAAGAATGCTAATAATCAAGTAGTTACTAACTTCTGAAAATCAGTCATCAGAACCCAGCTTATTAGGAAAAGCTGAAATATTAAAAGAAATAACTGTACGTTTCTTTGTTGTACAACATAAGGACTTTCTGACTTGGAAAATTTTATCAGCTGACTTTTATTTGGGATTATACCAGGCTTGCACAGCAAATTTCCAGACCTAAGAGGGTGCTGTTGTGAGGCCAGCCAGACTTCCATCCCATTCTGTTTGCTCACTGGCTGCCCCCTCCTTCCATGAGTGAGCCAAGAGACTGGCAGAACCTCAAAGTTCTCCCCATCACATATTTTGCATGTTGGGGATTGTCCAAAGGGGCCAGAGGGTAGTAACTGGAAAGAGATTACCAGTTCAGTGTTTCATTGGCAACAGGAGTGACTGGAACCTTTGGAGTTTTGTGTGAGTAAAGAGTGGGAATGTGTGATTTGTAGAAAATCAAAACAGGGGCTATTGAAAATATAATAATCCAATTTGCATATAAATAGGCACTGGATAGATCAACTGTGAGATTTTCTTAAGGTTTCCTGAAGGAAAAAAATGCAGTGTCTTCACTGTGTGACACCTACCCCTTTTATTTCCCTTAGGGTGGGAACTAATTATCCTTCATAAAATTTTGTGTGTGGGGGTCTATGAGCTTGTTTCAGTAGCAAAGAAGAGGATGTCATCTCTTAGCCAATTCTGGAGGTAGAAAAACTCTAAGTATAAGAAGTAATGACAGCTGGAAATAACAGAGGTGAATGGGTTAAATTTCTTAGGCCATTGGGAGGCCATTGAGGTCCCCGACCCAGGAAGGAAACATAGAATGGGAGAGGCCATGAGACGCCAGATAGCGAGCACTGGGCAGCAGAATCACCAGGACAACATCGTTGCAGTCCTCCTTTGAACCTGAGAATGATTTAAAGATGCATTTTGAGAGACTCTAGAGAATATTACATTAGTGACATACAATATGAAAACATTGACCTTTTTTAAAAAAAATCTCAATATAAAATTTCCCAGCTAATGTATTAATACATCTTTTTAAAAAGTCTTTCCCACAAGTATTCTTCTCCAGTGTTTCCTGCTTTTTTTCTATTTTGAATTTTATATATTTAAAATAATAAAATAGGTTCTCCCAATATCAGAACTTTAAAAAGAGCACTGAATCTATCTTATCACAATAGAACCATTAAATATCTAACAGTTAATTTAAAATAAATTAATTAGCCTATTCATAAGCAAGAATAAGTGGAAAAGTTAGAGGAGAAAATACATTTTACTCCACAATGACAGGAATTATATGAAACAAGACTTTTATTAGATATTTTGGGAGGAGTGTTTGTTCTTTATAATGTATAGGAATTAAAATTTTCCATAATTTTTTTCATGATGCTATACATTATTCCAAAATAAATGGCAACCCTTAAAACCTTTAAGAATAGAAAAGGGCACCCAAGGATATAGAGAAGTAGATAGCCAAAGAAAAGATTTTCCGGGGCTGTGCCTCTGTAATTCTTTGAGTTCACTATCATTTTCAATGTAGGGTACAAATTCGACGCATGATTTATCTATGCATCACCTCTGTTGATTTACAGATAGGTTTATTCTCTCAAGATATTCCAAACCACAGGAGATAGTTATATTGCTCTGTAGCCTTTCTTTGTCTTTATTTTTGCTTCTAGGTTTAATGAAATATTAAAGAAGTAAATATTAAGAGACATGCTTAAGTGTAGACTGAATTTTCTTTTATACTGCCTTCTCTCTCCAGAGACAGATTCTACTTCAAATAAATGACGTATTTCCTTGTATTAAAATTTGTTTTCCTATGATTGACTCTCTGGGTACTAGATTAGGTAATAGAAGCATTCAAATTAAAAAGTGTGTGTGTATGTATATATATTATATATATGTGTATATATATATATATGTGTATGTGTGCACATGTGTATGTGTGTAAGTACACATATCTTTTATTTTTTCAAAAGCTATGTGTAAGTCATAGAATCTTTATTACATTCTTAGCACAGTTAATACAAGTACCTATATTCCATACTATTATTTCATATCAAATTTAGAATTTCTAAAGTTTTACTTTTCTTGGTGCCTTCTAATTCTATGCCCATTGCCACAAAGATTGTTTCCTTAAATTGAATTATTTTGTTACTGTTATATTTAGTGTAGCATTTGTACATAGAGATTGCCACTCTGTCTCATAAATACTGTGATTAAACTTTACTGCTCTCTTTTTATTTTTATAGGTATATATTTTTCAATCCAGTTATGTTATAAAGTTATTATAGACAAAGATATGCTTTGTGGATTTCCCACAGACCTATATGGCACTTTAGTTTTAACTTCTAGCTACCCTGCAGTGAAGTTTTCATCATCTTGAGTCTGTGCTAGCTTTGAATATGGGAAGTTAGCTTTGAATTTGAAATTATGGGAGGGGGGGCAGTTGCTTTATGATGAATCCAGGTTTTAACATTGCATTGTTAATTTAGAGACCAAGGACACCTTATATCTCAGATTAACAAAATGTTAGGTAGATTCTTGGTTCTCCCTTAAAAATTCAGAAATAAGGAATGTAGCTACCTGCTATTCCTGGTGAGTTAGCATCTCCTTATGAGTTGCTTATGCACCTATAGAATGAAAGGTCTGTAATGTCATTCCAGCAGTTACAGCGTAGCCTGCATTCTCCTAAGGGGCTGTCTACACCTTATCCAGTTCTTTAGGAAAGTGATTTCAGATCGGAGATAAAACAACTCTTCACCCTGTAGCGGTAACCAGCAGAGCATGTGGAATTTGGGGAAGAGTTTGGGGAGCTGGAATCATATTCTGGAGATGCTCTCCAAGTGGACACGTTTTGTACACTTTCAGCTCTTTCTACCCCCTTCCCCCTATTGCAGTCTCTCAATATTAAATGAGGAAAGGGTCTGAGTCTGCTGCTGTAGCATGGGGAGTGTTCCAGCACCCATAGGTCCAAATCACACTCTATTCACCCACATCCTTCCAGGCAGTCATTTGGAAGCTTTGAGGAGACTATCTCTTCTCCATTTTCTGATGGCCCAACCTTGGGGACAGCTGTATGCAGATGGCATGCAAATACTCTTGACCTTTACTGACATTATCGATATTCCCAAACTATGCCTTTATAGTAGGAAGGAGGCAGTTGCAAATATACTCCTCATCCTGTAAATTCACTTGCCATCACTAGCTAAAGGAAAAGGGGAAAGGAAGAAAAGGAAATGGTAAACTGACGTTCCAAAACCGAAAGATAACCTGTCTCATCATACATTCCTTACTGGTCTTCTGAGTCTTTTGGAATCATAAGGAAAAAAAAAATTGTTCCACTGAATACTTTAAACACAGGGTCAGCTAGTAATGAACATCACCAGATCCCTGTGACTCTTAATGAACAGAAGTACATATTTTGAAATAATGTGCATGATCATAATGATCCATAAAAATATTCCTTAGAATAACACAAATATATTGTCCTGTGAGCACAGTCTTTAAATACTAACATACCAAAGGAGTAAGAGGCAATACTGTGTCTGTAAGTGAGCCTAATCTTTGTGGGCAGTTAGTACCAACAGTAATTTAGTGGGATTTCATCAAACTTAAGAGGGCAGACTGGATAGAACCAAAAGAAAGTCATATCACATTCTTAAAACAGATAATTATTGCCTCTTATTTAGAAACAAACATCCAAACTAAATTCTTCAATAATGCTATCAAGGGGTGTGGGATAAGAGTGGGACATGAGGGAAGAGAGGGAAATCAACATGCTCAGAAACTCAAAATTCTGAGACATTCTTGGAAAAAAATCATTCCAGAAAACATAGAGAAAGCAAAACTATTATCCCCCCCCCCATAGCACTAATCAACGTCCTCAATGACTACATATATTACTGTGCATAAAACCTAAAGGTCTGATGTCTTGACTCCAACTAAAGACAGTTCAAGGAAGAATCTGTTTCTGTTTAACTTTTTTGACCATTTTTTTGAGTCACATTTTGTGAGAATATTCGTGGATGGTAGAATCTCAGGGTTTTGGTAAGGGAAGCTCAGGCTGTGATGACACTCTGTGGGTACATCAGGTAGGTCCCCAGGCAGGGCCTAAGGGGTCTGGGAAAGTAAGACCTTTTCAAGGTGGAGCAATTCTCATGTTCTTATGAGCCCCTGAATAATGTCCATTTTAAATAGTGATGCCTTAGATCCCGGAGTTGGCAACCTATGGCCTGTGGGCCAAATTTGGCCATAGCCTGTGTTTATAAGTAGTGTTTTTTGGAGTATAGCCACACCCATTTGCTTACTATTGTTTATGGCTGTTTTTATGCCAAAAGGGCAGAATTAAGTAGTTGTGACAGAGACTGTCTGGTCCTCAAAGTCTTAAGTATTTACCTACCGTCTGGCTTTTTAGAGAAAAATGTTTGCCAGTCCCTACCCTACATGACATGATTTATTCTTTGATTTAAGCATGATAGAGTTTCAAAAAACATTTTTTTTTAGTTTCACACAAAAGCCATAATTGAAGAAAATAAAAGATATTTTTTAAAAGCCAAATTCAGTTTGTCATTACGTCAGAAGCCAAGAAATAAAATAAAAGAAGCACAATACACATCATTCTTCTGATCATGCGATTCAGTACGTCTCATACAGCAGAATAGACAGGCCGTTGATATTACACTTGGACAATGATTTCCAAATTTTTGCATAGGAAACATGACAAAGGACACCTTAATAAGTGGCCAAGAAGCACCTAAGCAGCCCATTTATTAAACACCTTCAGGAGCTCTTAAAGACACAGGAAAACAAGGATATCCATCGTTTCCATTTTCATCTCCTTAAATATTTAGCTTTTTCTTGCATTAATGAACACTGAAAAGGTGCACATTTACATTTTTGATTAAGGGTAAAATGCAATAAGGAGATTTAATCAAAGCAACTTAAGGGTCTAATTAATGCAATCAGCGTTAGGTCGTGCAAATATTGTCATTGAATGCCATCGTGTAAAGCTGGTAATAGTGATTAGGGCGGCTGGAAGATTTGCCCCTCTGTTACCAGGATAAAACCAGGAGGGGAGAGACAGAAACTGAATGCCAAGTACAGGGTTAGAGTTTTCTTTCCACATTCAGCTTTTCTTATGAGTCATTTAATAACCCTATCAAAACTATCCTGGTTGGGTAAAATTCTTAATGCACTACATACTGTCAAAGCCCCAAAAGTCTCGTTTCTGGACAATACTGTGTCAGAATAATATTAAAACGGGTAGTGGGGTTGCATTATGTCTGACTTGCCAGTGGAAAGGAGTGATAAGAGGTAAATTATTCTTTTATGACATTAAGGACTCCAAAAAGTACAGTAATTTGTTAAACACAATCCTGGTAGCCTAAAAGAGAATTCATAAACACAGGGGAACACTATTTTTTACTTCTCAATGGCATTATGCTCATTATTTCACTTCTTGAGTGTTTCTAGGACATCGGCCACCATAGTAGTATAGTCACGCTCAACTATAGTTTATTTCGATCTCATCCAATAATATGACTGTATACTTTACATAGTACTGAAAATTTGAACCAGCCAATTGACTTAGGACTTAAATTGTATGGGGGCCAAGAAAATGTTTTACCCAAAATGTAATCTCCACACAATAGCCTAGCACTGTAAGCCTACTTATCTAATAGGCTGTGTCACAGGCAACAACACCATCTTGACATTGATAAGGAATCTTGGTGGATTTTACGGTATCTGAGATCTTTTTCATGTATGTGAAACATGTCTGCACTTAGAGTGTGATGGTTTTTTATTAGTTTTTTATGTTTTTTTTTTTTTTTTTTTGGAAAAGCCATGCATGTGATGTAACTGCTTTGGACTTGGAACAACTTTCTATTGCCACCAAATTGTGTGTGTGTGTGTGTGTGTGTGTGTGTGTGTGTGTGTGTGTGTGTGTGTTCATTGTAAGGTCAGCTCCTTGGCGTATATCTTAAATCAGCGGTCCCCAACCTTTTTGGCGCCAGGGACCAGTTTCGTGGAAGACAATTTTTCCATGGAGCGGGGGCGGGGCAGGGGGGAAGGGGATGGTTGGGTGGTTCAGGTGGTAATGCGGGCGATGGGGAGTGGCAGATGAAGCTTTGCTCACTATCCCGCCACTCACCTCCTGCAGTGCGGACCCGTTCCTAACAGGCCTCGGACCGGTAACAGTGTGAGGCCTGGGGGGGTGGTTGGGGACCCCTGTCTTAAATGTAGCATGTCTGAGGCTTGATTATGTTAAAACTTCCTATTATATGAAAACTATCTCCCAAACTTTGAAATTTGTATTTCTGAAACATTGGAGATGCAAATATTTAAATATCCTTAACTATAAACCATGCTTAATACTGATAATTCTACCTAAATCTAACCGAACATCACATGTTTCCAAAATTTCTCTGGCATGATGGATGAAAGATTATTGAATTTTAAATAACTAACTAATTGTTTTCTAGAGGTGAATGAACTTGGAAATTGGCACTCAGTAAATGTCCTACAAATATACAACAGTACTCTTTGATCGCATATCCCATTCCTTCACACGATGGCTTCAGTGCTCAGTCCCACTCACCATTGTAGTTTCTGCTATTGACCCAAAGCTGTTGATAAATATGTTGCAGGTAACATTTACAGGAGGCCCTGCAAGTTGAACAATAAATAGAAAATTTGACAGGTTGTGTTCATGGCATAATCAAGTCACGTTTTTCTCTTGCCAGTGGCGTTGTAGCACTTACCATGGTGGTTTCTGTGACTGATCCAAAACTGTTGATAAAAATATTGCAAGTAACGTTTACTGGAGGACCTGCAGAACGCAATAAGAATGTTGCAATAGACATTGAAGCAAAAATACAGCTCCATCAACATCTGTGCAAATGACTAGAGATGTAAACAAAATTAAAATGATGGTGAGATTGCAAAAAAAAAAAAAGTTTTACCCAGATAGGTTAACGGTGATAGCATTCCCACTAGCATTTCTAATAATGACAGTTACGCAATAACTTACCCTGAAGAGTTTTGGCTTTGGAAAATATAAGCTGAAGACTATTAAACGGAATTCATTGTCAATAGTTGCTATCAAAATTGCCTTTTGGGTGGGTGGCTTTCTTTGACCTTAGGCTCATCAACATTGTAGATGTCAACAGTAGGCACACATGGTGATGGAATAGCCCACGTTTATGAGTTCAAATGGAGCTGCGTTTTGAACTGTGGATGGGTCAGGAATATCCACCTCCTTTCATGTGATACCCTTTAAATCAGTGGATCTAGTTTGATTCTCTTGATACCTCTGAATTTACCCTATTCCTTCTTTATATCCTGTGACCCCCCACAATGAAAAATGATGCACAGAAATATAAAATTAAAGAAAATTAGCTCATTTTAAGAACCAAACACAGCAGTGTCACTTAATGTCCAGATTGTCGCCTTAGTAAATATACTGTAAAGAAAGATTTATTAATCCTAGATGTGCTATAAACAAAGAGCCTACTTTTTCCTCCAGAGACGGAGGGACTAACTCTCTTTCCTCTTGCCCTTTGTCTCTCATCCAAGCACTAACCAGGCGTGACTCTGCTTAGCTTCAGAGATCAGGTATAATCAGGCGTGTTCAAGGGGTATGGCCACAGACTCTTTGCCCTTTGACAACAGATAAATCACTTCCTCATGACTTCCAGTTTCATGTTATGCTGAGCAATATGTTTATTGCCCTCATGTAGTTTCCCCATAATGCTTTCTGAGATAAGAAATGGTTCATACTGCCATGAATTGTCTATTCACTCCCTGCTTTCCCCTGTGGAAATTTGTCTCTCTTCACTTGACAAAGGCTCAGCAACCTGGTGCAAGGTACACCCCAGTTGGCTCAGTACCCAACAAGCCAGTAGTATCTGAATGAGGAGGAGTTTGACTTGAGGCCTCCCTCAAAGGCTGGCAGTAAAACACAGCTGTGGCCACACTTGAGCGCCATGCTTTTACTTCTGCAAGTCCACGTTGAGTTCTCAAAATGAGGAAAGGAAAAGGGCTCAACAGCTAATGTACTCCCTAGGCAAGGACTTGTGGTAAAAGAAGGAGCAAGGAGTTTGGGTAAAAGAGATGTATTGAGCTGTTTTTCTTTTTAACATAACTAACTTTTCTGTTTTTAATGAAAAAACAATGTGTTTATTTTTTAAGAAGTGTTTGCAGGCATGGAATCATAGGCACCACCATATTACCAAAGCATTTTCAGCCTGCATCTTTGAAATATTCCATCTTTTAGTTCATCCCTCTGTTATTCAGCATCTGCCAAATTGACTTCTCCATGGTCACTTCCTACTCTGCTTGATTTTGTTTTTCTGTTTCGGTTACTCAAAACAAACAAAACAAAGCAAAACAAAATCCAAAAAGAGTCTCTTTCTTGGCCATAGAATTTTATTCTATAACAAATATATTCTTCTGCTAATAAGAAATAAATTAGACAAGGTAGAGGCACGTCATGAGAAATTATGTATCTTTGCTCTTTTTTCCTCTCTTCACAAGAAAATATTTCCTTTTAGATGGCCCAATTCAGGATGGAAAACTTTCATGAATTTTTATATGCAAGGTAGAAAATGAATGATGTGGGAAAAGAAACAGGAAAGAGAGAAATGTCATCTTAACAGGAAGAATTTGAAAACCCAAATGTAATTTGTCTCGTACTGTACATTATCTGATTGTCTGGACTCCCCACCTGGCTTGAAACCAATTAGAAGGCTGGGTCCTACCATCATATATCTGTTTCTAACGTTCCCAGTAAATGACAGTGTGAGTATATTGCTAGAATTCAAAATATTTTTTAAGCCACCACATATTGACACGCTGTACTAAGCACATTAAAAAAATTACCTAGTTTAATCCTCACAAAAGAGGAATTGTTTTACTGCTCCAATAAATATTTTCAGACGAGGAAACTGGGGGTTAGAGAGGTTAAGTGACTTGCTTAAAGTCATGCCACAGTAATTAGAGAAGCTGAGACTCAATGTCTCATCATTCTGATTCCAAAAACCTAAACTTTAAACCACTTTGCTGCACTGGATTCATTGCATAATATCCTCTGACCTGCCAACCATGGTATTTCCCATTGGTTTGTACATTTCTGGGATAATTTAATCCTTTATATCTGATAGCTTCAATCTTGGGCATTGCCTTAAGGTTCATTTGCATTTGGATATAAAACCTTGGGAAGAAAAAAAGTAACTTTTTTTTGATAAGGGATTAGCACATGCGTATAGTAAGAGCCCACATATAGTAAAACCTCGCTGCATGCCATTGAGTGCCTTATTTCATTCTTCAGTAATTACATGCTTCCATGTCCCCCATTTTATGGATGAGGAAACTGAGGCATAAAGGAAATTCATTAATTTTCCCAAGGTCACAGAGTTTGTAAGAGGCAGAAACTGCCTAACTTTAGGGACACCTTTTTAAACTACAGGGATAAAATGCCTGAGGCCAATAGACTCATTCTAAGGATAGAAGTTACCTAAATATGGGAATATGCCTGCAAGTTCTTCAGGTTGAATGATAGAATCGTTTTTCACTTTTAAGAGTTATCCTGACATGTGCCAGCACCACCTTTCCTCTGTGTTTTAGCCCAATAATCTGCTAAGGTGTTCTAATTAACAAGAACACCTTCTTAGATGTGATCACCAGCGAATGAATGTGTTCTATAAACTGCAGAAAGAGTTAACACTAGTTTACCTCATCTAATTGGTTTATCAGCAAAGATATTCCAAAGTGAATTGGATGAGAATTTGACTAGGAAGAAGAATTATGTAAACATCTAATCTCTCATATCCCTATCCTGCCCTCCCTCCGTTCCTTCCTTGTCTCCTCTCTTCCGTCTACCCTCTCTCCCTCCCTCTTTTCCTTTCTTTCTCACTCTCTTCCTTTATTTTTTGCCTTATTCTTATGAGGAGGAACAACCTTGCCATAACTCAAGTATAAATGGAAGTAAAAAATATATTTAGAATACTTCATAGGGATTTGGAAAGATGGCTCCCCTCCCTGACCCCCAGCACAAGGTATAACAAGCCTCATCCCATACTGATCCTCTTTGTTGCTAAATATCTCTCTCAGACTGTCTTCTTTGGAGTAGGGCATTCGTTTTGGTAACCCAAGTAAAATTACAGTTATGCTACTTGAGAGGGATAATAGCGTTATTGATTATTGCTCATTAACATCTTCAGTTTTGGATCAATTGATCAAATTCGCTGTAAGAGGGAATAGGATCACTGTGAATAGTGCATCCTAACTATTGTGTCCCCTGCTACTCACACCGGGGTTGGAAGATCAGCAGAATCAGCACCACCTGGGACCTTGCTGGTCCCAGAAACTCAGGCCCCATTCAAGTCCTGCTGAAGTGGTCTTCACT
>NW_006793375.1:1612160-1670554 GCF_000442215.2 Lipotes vexillifer
CAAAGGGGATTTGTTCCTGCAGATCAATTTTTTCTCCCTTTCAAGATCAGAATCATTTCTTTGTTTCATTCAGTCTTTCATGAGTGCTCCTTGAAATGTTAACTCTAGTCCATTAATACAACTTCTTAGGTCAAACCCAAAGTTGTGCAACCATCACCATTATCTATTTATAAAACTTTTCCATCACTTCAAACAGAAACTTTGTAACCATTAAGCAATAGTGCCCCATACTTCTCTCTGTCCAGCCCCCCGGCAACTTTTAATCTACTTGTGTCTCTATAAATTTGTCTATTCAAGATATTTCATATAAGTAGAATCATACAATATTTGTCCTTTGTGTCTGGCTTCTTTCACTTAACATAATGATTTCAGGGTTCATCTATGTTGTAGCATGTATCAGAACTTCTTTTTTATGGCTCAGTAATAATCCATTGTATGTATATACTACATTTAAAATTTTTTTCTGTTGGTGGACACTTGGGCTGTTTTCAACTTTTGGCTATTCTCAGTAATGCTGCAATGCATTGTTTGAGTTTCTGCTTTCAATTCTTTTGAGTATATATCTAGGAGTGAAATTGCTGGGTCATATGGTAATTCTATGTTTAACTTTTTAAGGAACTGCCATGCTGTTTTCCACATTGGCTACACCATTTTACATTGCCACAAGCAATGTATAAGACTAATTTTTCCACATCTTCACCAATGCTTACTTTCCATTTTTTGATAATTGGTATCCTAGTAGGTGTGAAGTGGCTTTGAATTTCATTTCCCTAACGACTGATGACATTGAGCATCTTTTCATGTGATTATTTGCTATCTTCTTTGGAGAAAAGTCTATTTTTGTATTGGGTGGGTTGTCTTTCTGTTGCTGAATTGCAGGAGTTCTTTATATATTCTGGATATTAAACCCTTATCAGACATGTAATTTGTAAATATTTTCTCCCATTCTGTAGATTGTCTCTACTCTTTCCTTGTAATGTCATTTGATACCCAAAAGTTTTTAGTTTTGATGAAGTCCAACTTACCTATTTTTTCTTTTGTTGCTCATACTTTGGTGTCATCAAAAACAAACAGACATTCAGTTGCCAAATCCATGGTCATAAAAATTGACTCCTGTTTTCTTTTAAGAGATTTATGGCTTGAGGCCCTATATTTAAGCCATTGATTTATTTTGAGATAATTTTTGGTTATGATGTGAGATAGAGGTCCAATTTCATTCTTTTGCATGTAGAAATCCAGGTGTCCCAGCCCCATTTGTTGACGACTGGTATTTCCCTCACTGAATGGACTTGCTACCCTTGTCAAAATCAATTGGCTATAGATGTATGGACTCTCAGTTCTATTCCATTGGATAGAACTGATGTTTATGCTGATGTAAGTACCACACTGTTTTGATCACTGTAGCTTTGCTGTAATTTTTGAAATCAGGAATTGTGAACCCTTCTACTTTGTTCTTCTCTTTCAAGATTGTTTTGGCTCTTCAGGGCCTCTTGCAATTTCATATGAGTTTGAGGATTGGCTTTTTCAATTCTTCAAAAAAAAAGGCTGTTGGAATTTTTATAGGAGTCATATCGAATTATAGATTGCTTTGCATAGTATTTACACCTTATCAATATTAAGTATTTCTTCCCATGAACATGGTGTGTCTTTCCATTTCTTAAAGTCTTCTTTAATTTATTTCAGCCATGTTTTGTGATTTGCTTTGTACAAATCTTTCACTCCTTGGTTTAATTTATTCCTACGTATTTTATTCTTTTAGATGCTATTGTAAATCGAATTGTCTTCTTCACTTCCTTTTCAGATTGTTTATTGCAGTTGTATCGATACAGAGCTGATCGTTGTGTGTTGATCTTGTATGCTGCAGTTTTACTGAATTCATTTATTAGCTTTAGCAGTTTTCTTTTGGATTATTTGGGGTTTTAAATGTATAGGACCGTGTCATCTGCAAACAGAGATAGTTTTACTTCTTCCTTTCAAATTTAAATGCCTTTTATTTCTTTTTCTTATCTAATTGCTCTGGAAAAAACTGCCAATAAAGTGCTGAATAGCAGTGGTGGAAGCAGGCATCCTTGTCTTGTTCCTGATCTTAGGGAGAAAGCTTTGCCTTTCACCATTTAGTATGCCTCTTGTAGAAGGCATATAGTTGAATTATGTTGTTAGCTGGGAATTTTTCATAAATGCTCTTTGTTGTGTAGAAGAAGTTCTCTTCTGTTCCTAGTTTTCTGAGTGGTTTTCCTTTTTTACTGTTAAAAGTTGTTGGACTTTGTCAACTGCCTCTTCAGCATCAAATAAGATGATCACGTTTTCTTTCCTTTATTCTATTAATGTAGTGTATTGCTTTGATCAATTTCATTATATTGAATGGCCTTTGCATTCCTGGGATAAATCTCTATTGGCCATGATGTATAATCCTTTTACTTCACTGTTGGATTTGTTCTGATACTATTTTGTTGTGGATTTTTGTATCTATATCCACAAAGGTTATTTGTCTGTGATTTTATTTTCTTGTGGTGTATTTATCTGCCTTTGGTGTCAAGGTAATGTTGACCTCATTAGGAAGTATTCTTTCCTCTTTTATTTCTTGGAAGAGTTTGAGAAGGATTGGTGTTAATTCTTTCTTACATGTTTGTAAGAATTCACCAGTGAAGCCGTCTGGCCCTGAACTTTATTGGAAGGTTTTTGATTATTCAGTCAATTTCTTTACTTGTTATAAGTCCGAGATTTTTCTATTTCATCTTGAGTCAGTTTAGGTAATTTCTGTATTTCTAGGTATTTGTCCATTTTATCTAGGTTACCTAGTTTGTTTACAATCTTCTCTTATAATCCTTTTTTACTTCTGTAAGGTCAGTCGTAATGCCCCCACTTTCGTTTCTGATTTTAATTATTTGAGTCTTCTTTTTTTTCTTTATCAGTCTAGCTAAAGTTTTGTAATTTTTGTTGATCTTTTAAGAGAGCCAACTTTTGGTTTTGTCGATTCTCTAACTGCTTTTCTATTTTATTTTTGTCTACTTTGATCTTTATTATTTATTTCCTCTGCTAGCTTTGGGTTTAGTTTGCTCTTCTTTTTCTAGTTCCTCAGGTGTAATATTAGGTTACTGATTTGAGATCTTTCTTCTTTTTTAATGCAGGCATTTACATTATAAATTTCCCTCTGAACACTGCTATCACTGCATCCCATAAGTTTTGGTATGTGGTGTTTTTGTTTTCATTCTTCTTTAATTTCCCTTGTGATTTCTTCTTTGACCCATTGGTTGTATAAGAGTGTGTTATTTTCCAGATATCTGTGAATTTTCTGATTTTCCTTTTATTATTGATTTTTAGCTTCTTTCTACTATGTTTGGAGGAGATACAATACTTTTTATAATTTTTATCTTTTAAATTTTATTAAGATTTATTTTGTAGCCCAATATATGGTCTGTCCTAGAGAATATTGCATGTACACTTGAGAAGAATGTGTATTCTGCTGTTGTTGTGTGGAGTATTCTTTATGTTTTTTAGGTCTAGTTGGTTTATAGTGTTGTTCATATCCTATATTTCCTTACTGATCTCTGTATTGATGTTCCATCTATTACTGAAAATGGTGTATTAAAGTCTCCAACTATTACTGTAAAAGTATTATTTCTTCCATCAATTTTATCAAGGTTTGCTTCATATATTTTGGGGCTCCGTTGTTTGGTGCATGTATTTTTAGGATTGTTATATCATCATGATGACTTGACTCTTTTATCAATATATATTGTCATTCTTTGCCTCTTTTAAGAGATTTTGACTTATGTTAGTATAGCCACCTCAGCTCTCTTTTGGTTACTATTTGCATAGAATATCTTTTTCCATCCTTTCACAGTCAGTCTACTTGTGTCTTTGGATATAAAGTGAGTCTCTTGTAGACAGCATATAGTTGGATCATAGTTTGTTTTATCCATTCTTCCTATCTATGTCTTTTGATTGAAGAGTTTAGTACATTTACATTTAAAATAATTACTGTTCAGGAATGACTTCTACCATTTGGTATTTGATCTCTGTATATTTTACAGCTGTTTTGTTTTTCCTTTTATCTATTACAACCCTCTTTCGTATTTAGTTGATTTTTATTTTGTTGTAGTGAACCATTTTGATTCTCTTTTATTTCAAAGAGGTATACTTTTTAGATTTTTTTTTGTGTGGTTACTGCGGGGATTACATTTAACATCCTAAGTTTATAACAGTCTAGTTTGAAGTGATATCAACTTAACGTCTATAACATACAAAAGCTCTACTCCTGTACAGCTACATCCTCCTCCCTTTATGTTTTTCTTGTCACAAATAATATCTTTATTTATTGTACATCCAGTAACATAAATTAATAACTTTTTAATGAATTTCTCTTATAAATCCTGTAGGAGGTAAAAAGTGGAGTCACAAACCAAAAATACCATAATACTGTTTTTATATTTGCTGGTGTATTTACCTTTAGCAGAGATCTTTATTTCTTCATTAGGCTTTGAGTTACTGTCTAGCATCCTTGCATTTCAACCTGAAAGATTCCCTTTATCATTTCCTGTAGGGCAAGTCTAGTTGTAATGAACTCTCTCAGCTTTTGTTTATCTGGGAATGTCTTAATTTATCTTTCATTTGTGAAAGATAGTTTTGCCGGTATAAGTTCTCAGCTACATTTTTTTTTCTTTCAGCACTTTAAATATATCATCCTTTGCCTCCTGGCCTCCAAGGCTTCTTCTGAGAGATTGGCTAATGATTTTATTGGGCATCCCACGTAAGTAATGAGTTGCTTTTGTCTAGCTATTTTAAAAATTCTTTCATTGTCTTTGGCTTTCAACAGTTTGATTGTAAAGTTTCTCAGTGTGAATCTCTTTGGATTTTCCTACTTGGAGTTCATTGAAGGTTTTGGACTTGTAGATTTATATATTTCATCAAATTTGAGAAGCCATTATTTCTTCAAATATTCTATTCAAATATTCAAAGATTCTTCCCACCTCTTTTTCACTCTCAGAATGTGTATGTTGGTCTGTTTGATGGTGTCCCATTGGTCCTTTAGACTCTGTTCAGTTCTCTTTATTCTTTTTCTTTTATGCTCCTCAGACTCAGTAATTCACTTGCCCCATCTTTGCATTCACTGATTCTTCTTCCTGCTCAAATCTACTGTTAAACTCCTCTAGTGAATTTTCCATTTCTGTTTTTTCACTTTTCAGCTCCAGAACTTCTGTTTGGTTCCTTTTTATAATTTCTAGCTCTTTATTGATATTCTCATTTTATTCTTACATCAATTTCCTGATTTCCTTTTATTGTTTGTCCTTGTTTTCCTTTAGATCTTTAAGCATACTTAAGACAGTTATTTTAAAGGATTTATCTAGAAAGTCCAATGTCTGGACTTCCTCAGGGATGATTTCTGTCAATTTATTTTTCATCTTCAAATACGACATACTTTCCTGTTTCTTTGTATGCTTTGTGATATTTGTTGATAATTAGACATTTGGCCGTTATAACTGATAACTCAGGGGGAAAGTAAGGGAAAAGTGGGAAATTAGATTCTCCCCCTTTGTCCAGAGTTTGCTGGATGTTTTTATTGTTGATAGCTATTTTAGGCCATCTATTTGGTGACTTTCCTACACTATTTTTGGAAAGACTATGTTCCTTCTTGTGTGTGGCCTTTATAGTCTCTGTTTCTCAGCTTGTGTTCAACTAGGGTTTCGATAGAAATTTTCTTGAATGCCAAGGGCTAAAAAAAATCTACCAAACAAACAAAAAATACCTTTCCCAGTTTTCATGGATTGTTTCTGTGCTGGGGCACTCCTTCAATACATAGCCATTCTTGAACTGAACCTAGCGATCAGCCCAAGGTGAAATCTTACGGTCTTCTCAGGTCTTTTCTGAGCGTGCATCTTGCCCTGAGAATGCATATGGCTTTCGAAATTTTCCTGCCTGCATCCATGGCTGGTTTTGAATTTTGTAATTTCCCTAAGAAACTCTCCTCAGCTTTTGCTCTCAGGCCTTAGATGGTCTGTTGTATGTTTCAACTGTAATCTTTTACCCAGGCATCTGAAGGTTTTTAGTGTTTCTTGCAGTGTTTTTGATCAATACCTACTGCTTTTCTATCCTGAGTTCCACCACGTTAGGTGGAACAAAGATGAGCACTGTTATGGGCTGAATTGTGTCCCTTCAAGAAATTTATGTGTTGGAGTGCTAACCACCAGTACCTCAGAATGTAACTGCATTTGGAGAGAAGGTCTTTAAAGAGGTAATTAAGGTTAAATGAGGTCATAAATGTAGTTCCTAATCTAACACAAACAGGGTCCTTGAAAAAAGAGGAGAAAAGAGACATCAGGGATGTGTGTGCACAGAGGAAGAGGACACAGTGAGAAGGTGGCCACCCGCAAGCCAGGGAGAGAGTCCCTGGGAGGAAACCAATACTGCTATCACATAGATCTTGGACTTCTAGCCTAAAGAGTTGTGAGAAAGTAAATTTCTATTGTTTAAGTCACCTAGTCTGTGGTACTTTGTTATGACAGTCCTAGCAAACTAATACAAGTGCTTTGCATCTGTCCTTCTGGTAGCACACAGACAGGTTAGAATAGACAGACAAAATAATTTGTGAATAATGTTTGCCTTGCCTCCTCCAGAACGAGGGACCAGGGTTCCACACTGGGAATGTAGGCTGCCACTGATTCAAAACCAAAACCACTACTGAGGAGGGGATGGGACAAGGACAAGTAAAGACACCACAAAACTTTCCTGCCACTTTGAAGTTAGCTTTTTCTTGATTCAGTAGTTTCTTGGTTGCTGTAGACCTATGACTATTTTCCAGAATTCTGACCAAGTTATTTCTGACAGTTTATACTTACTTTCTGATGTTTCTGTGCGGGGAACAAGAGCTTGGAGATGCCTACTCTGCCATTTTGTTGATGCCAACCTTTTCCTCTGCAAAACTTTAACACAGTCATGTGAATTATGGTGCTTCTAAAGGAGAATAAAGTATGTGTTGTTGTTTCCCAACTTTATTTGACCATAGGAGATTTTTTGTTTTTTTTTTGAAATAGACCATCCTTTTTTTTTAAAAAAAAAAAAAATTGAAGTATAGTTGATTTACAGTGTTGTGTTAGTTTCTGGTGTGCAGCAAAGTGATTCCGTTATACATATATATTCTTTTTCATATTCTTTTCCGTATGGTTTATTACAGGATATTGAATATAGTTTCCTGTGCTATACAATAGCATCTTGTTGTTTATCCATTCTCTATATGATAGTTTGCATCTGCTAGTCCCAAACTCCTAATCCAACCCTCCCCTGCCCCCCTTCCTCTTTGGCAACCACAAGTCTGTTCTCTATGTAAAATAGACCATCCTTTTCATGGAGCACATTTGAAAGATGGCAGGCATTCTTCAAAGCATAGTTTTGAAAATGCTGATCTACATTAATTTATTTATTCATTCAATTAACAAATTCTTGTTGAACAATAAATATATTAGATGATAATAATATAACTATAAGAACTAAAGGCTATTATAGAGGTATTATCATACCCTGTGATCCTGCCAAGGAGGGAATGTTTTATTGGGGGCTGCAGGGTAGGTGCCTGGGATGAGGAGGTAATGGAAGAGGAACAAAGAATCAGTGAAGATCAGCTTAACCTTTCCCAGTTATCTCTCTAAGACTCTCAACTTACGTAATGATCCCGTAGTCTAGGAATGTAATGCAGGGATGCAAGTCACAAACTCTGCTTGTAATCAGATTTGATAAGTGTATTAATTCCTAGATGAGTTCTCTTAAAAACTCAGTGGCCTGGGCCTCCCTGGTGGCGCGGTGGTTGAGAGTCCGCCTGCCGATGCAGGGGATACGGGTTCGTGCCCCGGTCCGGGAGGATCCCACATGCCGCGGGGCGGCTGGGCCCGTGGGCCATGGCCGCTGAGCTTGCGCGTCCGGCAACGGGAAAGGCCACGACAGTGAGAGGCCCACATATCACAAAAAAAAAAAACAAAAAAAAAACAAAAAAAAAACCTCAGAGGCCTAGATGACAGGTCAGCAACATTTTTTTGTAAAGAGCCAGATGGTAAATATTTTAGGCTTTGTGGACCACAAGGTCTCTGTTACAATTACTCAATTCTGTCTTTGTAGTGAGAGTAGCCATAGACAGTATATAAATAAATGAGCGTGGCTGTGTTACTGTAAAACTTTATTTACAAAACTGGTGGTGGACTAGATTTGGCCATGGGTCAAGTTTGCTGGGCCCTGCTCTGGACTCTTAAGAGTCGGAGGTTGGAGAACCACAGAAATGGTTCTGGAATTCCATAGTCTTCCCATATCTTGAAGTGAGGACTGGCCATGGCCACGGAGGAGCATAGGGACTGTCTGTAGGTCTGTCTACAATGAGCTTGACATTGTGCTTTGTGGCATGAATAAAATCCACTTTAGCAGAAAGGGTGGATGGGAAATGATATCCTTTGGGCCAGCTGCACTGTAGTGGGCCCAGGTGAAAACCATGAATTTCCAGTCAGACCACTATGCTATCACAAGAGCTAGGAGGCAGTATGGAAGAGAAATGGGGCCAGGACAGATAATGTGGACGACAAATATTTGACTCAGTAATTATATTTAATATGACTCAGGCTTGCTCATAAAAATGAATCAATGGTAAGAGCATTCTGTATCTTGCATATTTAAAACCTGGAACTGATTTTTATAGCTTCTACTGTGGTAATGAAAATTTTATCTATTATTCATAGTGACTGAATTAAAATAAGCTTATATATATTTGTATTGACCAAAGCTTTCTAAATTAACAATAAATACTATTTTTTAAAGCTTTGTGATGGATTCTATTTAAAAATAATCACCAGAGACAAATATTGTATGACGTCACTTATTTGTGGAATCTAAAAGAGCCAGACTAATAGGAACAGAGATTAGAATGGTGGTTACCAGGGCCTGGGGGGTGGGGGAAATGGGGAGATGTTGGTCAAAGGGTACACACTTACAGTTATAAGATGAATAAGTTCTGGGGATCTAATGTACAGCGTGGTGGCTGTAGTTCTCAATACTGTATTATATACTTGGAAGTTGCTAAGTGAGTGAATCATAAATGTTCTTACCACAAAAAAGAATTTGTAATTATGTGACGTGATAGAGGTGTTAGGTAATGCTACATGGTAATAATTTTGTAATATTTAAGTGTGTAGCTCAACACATTGTACACCTTAAATTTACACATTTGACATTGTTATATGTCAATTATATCTCAATAAAGCTTGAAAACGTTTAAATGAGGGCTGCAGCAAAGATTAAAAAAAAAACATAAGCACTAGGAGAGAGTAGAGAATCTGTGTAACACCAAAACAAGTAGTCACTATTCATTAGTTTTGCCTCAGTTATGTTATTTTCCAACATCATTTTAGGGCAAAAGACTTGAGAGCAGAGGGCATTCTTTGAGTACTAAGATGAAAGTTATTTTTTCTCTCTTGTCACAAATAGACAAGAATGACATTTTGATTTTGCATTTTATTCCTTGTAAATAATTTAATGAGTCCTCAAGTATCACAACTGATTGAGTGTGGGGCCCCTGGATGGGAATGGAATAGTAACTATATGTGCTTGATTTATACAGAAATTAAATTTCTTTTGGCATAAGAAGATTTTTATCTCGCAGGAAGATTCTCACCATTAGCTCAAGAGATAAAGGGAGAAAATAAAGCACATAGAGAAATCAAGAAGATGTATAGTTAACGGTCAGACACTTGCTGTTTGAACATGGGGGAGCACTGTTTCTTGTGATGGCTTCCTGAGTTGTATGGTACTTTGATTTGATGCCCATGAAAGAGAGAGTCTTGGAGGATGAGAGGGTTGTAAAGGGAGGGAATGGCTTTTCATGGTGGCACTCCCTTTGTGAGGGGTGATTTGAAGCATCTAATCCCAAAGAATGGAGAAAGTTGTTGTTGTTTTTTAATGTCATGATATTAATTAGAAATGGTCACAGAAACTAACCCATTGCATTTTTTAAATCTTCTTGAAAATTCACCACTAATGAGTTATATTCTTCTGCCCAACGCATGGTCAAAACGATTTTATCAGTCCTACTACATTCAGTTTAGTTGCTGACATCCAGGTCTGTGCAGAGGGCAAACTATTCAGATAAGTAAAAAGGGTTGGATATTTACTGATTCCCACAGCCTGATGCAGCAAACCATTCGCTTTGGACCAGCCATGCTGATAAAATGATAAGACTGCCAGGCAAAGCAATTAATTAGCAACTTAGGTAGCATGAATACAGAGAACCAAATGGCACATTCTGTGAGTCCTTCCCACTAATGGCTGCCACTTGTCAGCTGCTCTCACACAAGCATGAGTGAATGGACAGATGTGCACACGGCTCAGATCCATGTCAGAGGGCTTTGAGAATGCTGGCAAGTTTCTATCTTTGCATACTGTGGATTTCTCCATGATTTAAAAAGAAGGGATAAGACAGGGGCCATTATCTTATGCAAGATGATCACTTTGTTTTTTTAACATCTTTATTGGAGTATAATTGCTTTACAATGGTGTGTTAGTTTCTGCTTTATAACAAAGTGAATCAGTTATACATACACATATGTTCCCATATCTCTTCCCTTTTGCGTCTCCCTCCCTCCCACCCTCCCTATCCCACCCCTCTAGGTGGTCACAAAGCACCGAGCTGAAACTGGGTGCTATTAATAATTTCACAAGAACGCCAGGCATAAACCAGCACTGTCCTGAGAAACCTGGACTTTGGGTCATACTACTCAAAGATATATTTGCAGTATGGTAACTACCAGTCTGTCTTATTTTTGCCACTAGTTCTGCTTATTATTACCTGTGAATTTTAAATAGATTATAGGAACTCTCTGGGTCTGTTAATTCTTCTGTAAAATGGGAATAATGACGGTTGCCTTGATGTTAACTGTGAGAATTGGTAGTAATGTATGGAGAGCCCATGACAGTAAAATAAATTGCAGCTTATTTATAGTAATAGTAGTAGTATTACTATCATTATTACAAGTTCATTGGATTGTCAAAGTATGCCTCTGCAGGAGGTACATCATTAAACCCATTTTAATATAGAGTAAACTGAAATGTTGAGACTACAACTTAGATTTCCCAACTTTTTCTATGCTAAGCTTTACCTGAAATAATGCCCATCTCATCCAATTTCCCCTCTCTTCTCTCCATAAATTGTTTTTTCTCAGCTCTGTAGAAATTTTTAGCAGGATCCAACCACCTTGTATAACTTTCTTGCTTTCAGGAATTATGCATAAACATTCTTCATGTCTGGACAACCATGTAGCACCGTGGGTTTGAGATCATTGCTGCTAGCTTCTTTATTTAAAATAGGGTTTCTCAGGGACTTCCCTGGTGGCTCAGTGGTTAAGAATCCACCTGCCAATGCAGGGGACACGGGTTCGAGGTCTGGTCCAGGAAGATCCCACAACTACTGAGCCTGCGCTCTAGAGCCCGTGAGCCACAACTGCTGAGCCCGCGTGCCGCAACTACTGAAGCCCGTGCGCCTAGCGCCCGTGCTCCGCAACAAGAGAAGCCACCACAATGAGAAGCCCGTGCACCGCAAGGAGCAGTAGCCCCCACTTGCTGCAACTAGAGAAATCCCGTGCGCAGCAACGAAGACCCAAGGCAGCCATAAATAAATAAATAAATAAAATTTTAAAAAATAAATATAAAATAAAATAGGCTTTCTCAACCTAAGGACTATTGGCATTTGGGGCCAGATCATTCTTTATTGTGGGAGTTTGTCTTTTGAGTTGTAGGATGTGGCGCGGCATCCTTGGTCTGTAGTCACTAGATACCAATAGCACCCCACCTCCCACAGCCCCTGCTGTGACAACCAAAAACATGTCCAGACATTGCCAAATGCCCCCTGGGGGACAAAAATCACTCCTGGTTGAGAACTACTAAATTATAAATAGCAGGTAAAAATGCAGGATGAGTGGAAAGGCAATTTAACAAGGATTACATGTTATGTAACAGTGAAACGCGCTTCAGAGTATTCTTCTGCTTAGCCAAGCAAATGCTAGGGTCATGTTCAAATATTTTTGGTCATATGAATTTCTGATAAGGAAGTCATCTCTCTTATGTATTTCAAGAAAGAATGTGGGTTTTTAAAAATATATAAACATACTTTGGATGAGTGCATGGCAGTATTATGGAATTTGTACTCCTTTGTTTGGTTTGTTCATCAAGAAATTAAATTTGGTGCCTCTTTGCAGGCACTTGCTGAATTCTGTGCATTTCCGTCGTATATCTCTTCGGTCATTCATTCAGTCAGCAAACATTTATTGAGTACCCATTATGCGCCTGGTCTTGTACTAATTGTCATTTACAATTAGATGGTGAATTGTGGGACAAAATATAAGAAAATCAGGCATTAAGGACAAGTCAGAAACAATTTGCTGGAAAGCCCTTCACTCACTCTGCAAGAAATGTCAGATGAAACAAAAAGTGTGTGCCCAGCCGAGCACCACAGAGAGGGCATTTTTGTTAAGCCTCTTTCTAATACAAGCAAACTGCTGCTTTTTGTGTTATTTGCAGAGTCATAGTGACCTTAGTGAGCAGTTTATGTGCTGGGAGATTTAGGGCTCTTTGTTTGTGGTGACAAGATTCATTTCCTATTTTAAAGATCTCAGAGACTAAGTGGAAACCTTCATGTTGGGAATAATTTGTAAGTGTAATTGACATATATTTCTATTTATGCTATAATAAAATGTCATCAGATGGAGAATTGCTGGAAAACGTGAGATTCTTGCCATCTTGGGGTTGGGGTGGATAATAAATAAAGGCCCATTTAGCCTTAGAAGAAGACGATTTTAAATGCCATTTGGAAGTAGTTTTGAAATGAAGAGATCTGAGAATTTCTCATGAACCCAAATGATATTTCCTTTCATTTTAGCAAGTAACAAAAATAGGATTAAAGATGACTTTCTCTCATGTTAATTGAATTCTCTACTACTTTACAAAATGAATAGCAAGTTCATCAACTTGTTAGGGCCTGACAAATTGAAAATAGATTCGTTTTGCATTAGTAATTTTTAAAGAGGAAACTATGCTGGTTTTGAGGTTATAATAATGAAATTGATGGGTGCAATTCACACACATATACAGTGAATTTTCCCATGATTCTTCCTACTTGAATGTCATCTTTCTTGGAACTTCCAGAGCCCTATAATCCTTGCCATGTTGTAGTATAGTCATTTTTTTTTCATGTTTGTCTAATTCTATCTAGTATGTCCTAGACAGTATGCTCAGATCTGATTCCCTGTAGCGTTTCCTAAGGCATTTATGTAGTACTAAGCACATAGTAGGCATTCAATAAATGCTCCATGAATGCTGTTGATCAGAATATAAGCCTTTTTGTGTAAGTAAATGCCAGTGGCATGCCAAGAAATCTGTGCATTTCCATTCTATTTCAGAGCAACTTTCAATGCAAGGCATTTTAAGCCCATCAGTTGCCTCTATCCCTTCAGCTTCAAAGAGGAGTTCATTCAAAAAGTCCTTCATTGAAATCAATTATTTCATCTCAGCCTGTGAAATAGAAAGTGCATTCTGTTTGCAAAGCACTCGACAGGAATGATAAAATTCTGACAAAAACATGACAGTCACCAATGAGCACCAATGGCCCTCTGAAACTGCTACTGAACTGCCATGTTTGAGGTGGGGGTCGGGAAACTTCTGGACTGTGGCCTTCCCTCCTGACATTATCCCTCGCCAGTGCAGCATAGAATAAAGGGAAAAATCATAAACTTCAGAGCTAGAACTGGATTTAAAAGCTGTCTCTGCTTTGTACTATTTGTATAACTCTCTGTAGGCTATTTAGTCACTCTGGGCTCCAGCTTCCTCATCTATAAAAGAAGAAATATCTTCATCTAATTCACAGGTTCATTGGGAGGACAGAATGTGACAATGTGTGTGAAATGCCACCTATTTCTTTTCTCTTACCATCTCCTTCTATCAAGGAAGGATCTTCCTCCTAAACCTTGAGATTTTCCCTTTATTTAACCATTAGATGTACTTTTCTCAAGCATCATATCTCTGCTCTACATTTTATTATGCTCACCCTTACTCACAGTGTTGAGAAAAATACCTGGATTTTAAATAGGCTCTAGCAAAAAAGAAGAGCTCTCCTTATTGGAGAAGGAGTGTATTATTGAATCTAGCAATCATGAGTATAGGGAAAAATTGTGCTTCCAGGGAAAACTCTGGATTGTCTATAGTACACGCCTCCATGTCATCTGACTCTCATTCTATGGGAGCTATTTTATAACTCTTTAAATTGTATAACTCATAGCAATGGGAAATATCTCTTGCTTAGAGACATGCAAATCCTGCCGTGTCCTGTCCCACAGAGGTTCAAGTGACTGCCCTCCCCCACCGTGAAGAGGCTGGTTTTGCCCCTATTTGCACATTCAGGCCAATAGTCTTGATCTATAAATGTGTCTGTTTCTTACATTTTCTTTTGAACTGGTTATGCCATCTGCCTGGTTCCCTCATTGATGAATGAGTTAAAGAAAATTTAACACGTATTCATTTTATATCTGCATGAGAGTCGGAGCACAGGCTCCAGACGCGCAGGCCCAGCGGCCATGGCCCACGGTCCCAGCCGCTCCATGGCAGGCGGGACCCTCCCGGACCGGGGCACGAACCCGTGCCCCCGGCATCGGCAGGCGGACCCCCAACCACTGCACCACCAGGGAAGCCCTATCTTTTTTTTTTTGAAAATTATCTTTTAATGTGAGTTGTTAGAAGAAATTATTACCCTTTGGAACTGTTAGACTCAGAGCCAGGCTGTGGAAGCTTAAAGACCTAAATCCTGTTGAAGGCCATGACAGTGCCGGGCAACCCAGCACTTCCAGTTCCACAGTCAAAAGAGATCTTACAGCACCATGTCTGCCAGTGAATAGTACCTAAGCTCTTACATCCCTGCTCTGTTCATCTGTGGCTTCCACAAATGGGAACCTGTTTCCTCATTAGGCATTCTGCACCATTTCTCAGAGGGTAGGAAGGTCACCATTGCACTGGGAGGAAACAGAAGTTTTCTATGTCAGCAAGGTATCTAAAAATAGAAACCAGAGTTCCTAACATGCATTATTCTCTACTCACAACTAGGACAGCCACTTGCCTACTGCAGAAGGAAACCCTGAAATCATGGTGCTTGTTGCGTTTTCGTGTGCTCACATCTGACGGATAGGCCCCTTGCGTTTATGTAGCATAGGCTTCCATCTCTCTCATCTCATGCTACGCTGGCCAGCTTTGTAACTCAGTTTAATTAAAAGGGCATTTGCTGGACTTCATCTGTATATTAGGTGCTTACTTAGTTTGGGCTACCCTTGAATCAAGAATTCAGGTGAAGGTAGGAGGCGAATAATACACTAGTTGGGAAGTGGGGAGGAGATACAGGGTAGGGAAGGAAGCCAAGAAAAGGTGCTGTAGCAAGTCTATCATCCATCCTCAAAAAGCACATGAAGATTTATCCCATAAGTAACTCTGGAAGACACACTCTTCTGAGCTATTCTGCCCAAGGGGAGAAGGAGCTGGGGTATTTTATATCAACACCCAGCTGTCATTAGATGGGAGTATTCTCAGGGGGCATTAATTCATCTTCACTTCTGGTCGGCCACAAGGGTGGGCAAAGTGGCTTAGGTCAGAGAAAGCCCTCAAGCAAAGAAATGCAAGTGCTAGTGTTTGGAAGTCAGATGGTGCAGTGATGTGGTAAGGGATTGGGGATATGGGTTGGGTGCCAACAGTGGTGTCTCTGTGGTGCTGGGAATACCAAAATGTAGCCGATCCTTGAATTCAATAAACTCACAATTTGCCATGGCAGAAAGATATGAATTAGACTAATTACGATGTAACATGATAATAAGCCTAACATTTTAAGGGAATGTAGCAGAGGAAGCAATGAATCGTGCATGGGAAAAGGAGAAAGGGAAAGGAGAGATTCTTTGTAGGGATGTTGATGAATTTCTTTACATACAGAGGAGGGGAGGGAGAGAGACGGCTCTATTTTATAAAAAGTACATATCACTAGGCAAAGTGTAATCAGCAATTGAAAGTTTTACCTGCATATTGATCTTTGTATTGTGTATCTTCCTTGAAATTCGAAGGTCCCCCCAAGTTTGCATTGTTCGAGATTTTTTTAATCCCTGGATTTTAATATCATATATTTCCACCTCCATCTCAGTGTGACAGGATCTCTGATGCTGAGCTGAATAGAGCTGTCCTTCCAAGAGTCAAGAAGCTAAGTGGCCTCCTCACATTTAGCACTGCTGAGTCTATACTTAAAGTGGAGAATGCCCTTCTCCTATGAGACACCATCACTTCCTGTGGACTCATGACAATGGGCACAGCATCATCACCTTGGGACCTCGAGAGGCTTACAATGTGAAGACATGGGAGTTTGAATGCTTTGCTAAAGAAACAGAACGGGGTTTGTACTCATAATCCTTTCATACTAGAGAGAAGATTTGTTGAGGCTTTTCTGATTTTGTGTGTAGTACCAAACACAATAGAGCAGTGTTGTAGCAAAGAAAATCCTTTGAGGAGAAATAGCCCCATTCTCAAACTCTCAGGAAATGGAGGGAGCGTGTCCCTCAAGTTAAGAGGCAAGAATCTTTCTAAGAGAGTCTTCTTTCCGGGGATTAGCCTGGGTCAACGCATACCTCTCCACATGTTCCCTACTGGACACTGGTAGCCCACCTAGACCACTGCAAGGAAGAGTGCGGTGGGTACGTGTGCAGGGTCCAGCCCCAGATAGCCTGGATTTGACCAGCTGCTCTGCCTCTCACAGCTGTGCTGACTGTAAAGATTCTGAATATGAGTTCATAGATTTAGAAAAAGGGAATTGGTAACAGGAGGGCTTATCAGTTTTGTCGGGAATGAATGAGATCATGCATGGAACACACCTAACATGTTACTTGCCACATCACGAGGCACGCATTTTCTCTGTAAACCCCACCTATACTTCATGTCCTCACTCATTTTCTAGCTCTTCCTTATACTTTAGCCATCGTCAACCCCCCTTACTCAGAAATCGTACTTTCCGTGACATCATTCCCCGTGTAGCCGCCATGTTTACATAGACAAGAGTTGGCTTGTGTTGCTTAGACTTGTTTTCTGTGTGCTATTTCATTTGCTCTGCAAGATGTCACATTGCTAAAGGACAGGGGTTGTCTGCTATTGCTTTCAGCAAGTTCCCAAAGCCCCTATAAGTTAGGCACACCCTAAGTGTTTCTCCCAAATACTTTGTGATTCATTTGTATCTTGCTACAAAGTAAACTTGACATTGTTCATAAGCACTAAGTACTTCCTGTGCTTAAGAAACAACCCCCTACATTATTTGAGAGAGCAGTCTCAATTCTTACAGAATGCTACCCCAGCAAGCACGCAGCACTCAAAACCTTTCCTCCTCTGTTCCCTTGGCAGGCTTGGACTCCTCATATATGTTGGAAAGTAATCATAAGGAGAATCAAATTGCAAAATTCAGGTTTCAGACTTAGTGTTTTCTCCCACTATACCTAAAAGACTGAGATTATTCAATGAAAACATTTCCTGGAGCCCAGATAATAAAGTACACTAGGAAGCAGACTATAGGACTAGAGAAAATGCCAGATGGAAGGGCATGCTTTTGGTATGTCATAGTCAGCATTTTCCTGGAATATATTTAAATGCATCACACATTTGTTCTGAAAGAAGATGTAAAAAAATGACTAGAAAATGCCATTAGTCAGAGACAAAAATCACAGAATGTGTAACCCATGAAGGTAGCAGTTGCTGTATCCCATCTCCTTTCCTCAGCCACTGACTGCCTCCCCACACACCAGACGCCCCCCGGAACCCCCCCTCCAAAACGATCTACAAGCTGGTTCCAATGCATTCCAAGCAGAAAGCTGTTGGGTGATTGGAGAGAAATCAGCTTTGCTCATTCATTTAATGATTCATCAAACATTTGTGGAGGATTAATAATGTGCTCGAGTCTGAGGATGCAAATTGGAATAATAATAAACAGATTCTGAAGCAAAATGCTCCAAAGGCTCTTGCAGGCCTCCAGACTCACAGCCCCTAGCATAGCTCTGTAATTAAGCAACAGATACAAGTCTAACTCATGAACTTGGTGTACAACAACACAAATCTTCCAGGCCTTTACTCTTGGTAACAGGCTGGATGCCTGCCAGACTGCCTGGGATTGAAAGCTAGCACTGCGTCCTTACTACCCATATAACCATGAGCAAACACATCAGCTCTCTTTTCTCAGTTTCTTTATCTGTAAAGCAGGGATACTAATGACATGCATGCACTTCTCTGTAAGGTTATTGGGAGGAGTAAATGAATGAATACGCAAAGTACTTAGAAGAATGCTTGACACATGGTAAGGACTCAAATAATATAAACAAATAATGTGATCGTTATTAACGCTTTCTGAGTTGCTACAATTAAAATGTTGTGAAATACATGGATGGATGCGGTGAGGAATAAAGAGTTGGCCAAGAAGGCGAATGATGGATAACTTGGACCCTGAGCCCCTTTTCTTCCCCTCGTCTTCTGTTTGAGTATTGCATCTAATACCTTGTGGCTTCATCTTCTGGGTCTTATATTTAAAAAAGTTCTCCCTACTCAACAAGCCTACTGAGAAGTGCATTTTAGTAGAAAACTCTGTTTTATAATGTGTTTAAATTTTACAAATGTTTCCTGAATGTCTGGGCCATCTGTCCTGATGGTAAAGAAGGGCATCGAGACAGAACGTCAAGAGCCTAGTGCCCTTTTTCAGCTTCATGCTGACTGTACTCAGGACCAGGCAGCCTAGGCGGTGGTGATGGCCGCTCTGTGGCAGACGACAGGGCACTTCCTCACCAAGAAAATGGAGGCCATTTCATACAAAAACAAAAGCAAAACCGAAACCGTTTCTTCCCTCAAACTTTGTGAACTGATATCTGATCTCCCTTTTTCTCCCTGGCATTAGTCTTTTTATTTTTTTTTTAACATCTTTATTGGGGTATAATTGCTTTACAATGTTGTGTTAGTTTCTGCTGTATAACAAAGTGAATCAGCTATACGTATACATATATCCCCTATCCCCTCCCTCTTGCGTCTCCCTCCCACCCTCCCTATCCCACCCCTCTAGGTGGTCACAAAGCACCGAGCTGATCTCCCTGGGCTATGCGGCTGCTTCCCACTAGCTATCTACCTTACGTTTGGTCGTGTATATATATGTCCATGCCACTCTCTCACTTGGTCCCAGCTTACCCTTCCCCCTCCCCGTGTCCTCAAGTCCATTCTCTAGTAGGTCTGCGTCTCTATTCCCGTCCTGCCCCTAGGTTCATCAGAACCTTTTTTTCTTTTTTAGATTCCATATATATGTGTTAGCATACGGTATTTGCAGGGAGGTGGATGGACCTAGAGTCTGTCATACAGAGTGAAGTAGGTCAGAAAGAGAAAAACAAATACCATCTGCTGGCATTAGTCTTTTAAATGAGAAGTCTACACACTCACTGTCCCCTACTTTCTCCAACCTCATTCACTCTACAACCAGCTACAATATGGGCTTTGGTCTCAGTGCTCTAGAGATATCACCCTCGCTAAGGTCAAAAATGTCCCACTGACCAAACCCAATTGCCCACTTCCTTGCCTCTTTCTATTCGACATCCCTGCTGCACTTGGCAGGTTTGATTTCCTCATCCCCAAAGCTCTCTCTTCCCTTGACATCAATGACTACATCTTTTTCCTGCTTCTCTTCCAGATGTCGTGACCACTCGTTCGTATTCCTTGTCGAGTCCTTCTCTCCCCGCATTCCATCAGTGTTCCTGTTCATGGGAGTCTCATCCTAACTCCTCTCTCTCTTCATTCCGCACATTTGCACTGAGTGATCTTAGTCAATACTCTCATGATCTGATGACTCCCATTCCTACAGCTCTAGCCCTGATATCTCTTTTTGGCTCCGGATTAACATTTTCAACAGCAGATGAGACATCTCTATGTGGATTTGTGGCGGTCATCTCAAAAACATGCTCAAAGCTGAACTCATATCTTCCTTAGCATCTTCTTCCTCTAACGTCTCCTCTTTGAGTAAATGAGAACACCGTCTACTCAGTTGCTTAACCTGGAACCTTGAGTCAAACATTACTCTTTCTCTTGTACCCGCTATATCTTGCCTGATGCAATTTGACTTGAACTTATCTTGTTAATTTAGCCTCTCCTTTCTAATCCCACAGCCTAAGCCTGAACTGTCATCATTTCTCTCTTGTGGGTGATTGTCATGATTCCCTGATACCCCCATCTTTCTAGCATACCCTTCTAAAGGCATCTTGAGTTATCTACTTAGAATCCACATCTAATCATGCCCTTTCTCTGCTTAAAAACCTTGATTTGACTTCCTGTTACCTATGGTTAGATCTTAATGCCTTAGTAATCAGCTTAACACTCTAGCCCTAACTAACTTTATTCTCTAGCCTCATTTTCTGTGACTTCCGTCCTTTTGCTTCCTTCAGTCATACTCATGTTTTGTTGTCCGCCCCCAAATAATCAAATTCTTTCCAGACATGAGAGTTCCCTACCTGAAGTCCCCCTTTCCATTCCTTGAACACCTGTGCGTCTCTCAAGACCCAGTTAAAACATCACCTTTTATATGAAGCCTAGAGCTCCTTCTTTTTCTCTTCTGCAGATTGAGCTCTCACATGTTAAAGCCTCCAGAGAAATATAAACATTATCATTAGTTGTAGCTACCTTAGTTGGGCCTTCCAGGCTTTATAAAGATTTTTGGTCCATTGGTTCATAATCTGGGAGAACCCCGTAACTTGAGAACCACTTGGCAAGTTTTGATGAAGATGGAAGATACGGCTCAAAAGGACAATTCTAGAGGAGAATCAACCACAGGCTTGCTGGCTGGAAGGCGTTAAATGCTATAACCATGAAGTAAATCTGATATTACTTTAGCAGTTGGAAATTACTGGTAATTCAGGTATATCCAAAATTAACATTTGGGTGTATTGATTTCATTCACTAAACACTTCATGCACTGAAGAGGAGAGTTGCCTCAGGCGGGTGGATTCTCTCTGGGTAACCTTAATGCCACCATAATCCCTGCTCAGTAGTGGGCATGGAGAATAAAGCTTTTTAGACATGGGATGTTGGTCCTGAAATAGTAGCAAAGTAGAGGGGCTGGGATAGAAAGGCTGGAGGTTAGAAAGCTGGTACGTTAACAATTTGCCTTTTAATTCTCCTCTGCTTGGTGACTACGCATAATAACTGCTTGATATGTATCTATATGTGAATGAATCCACTCATCTCATTCAACATTAAACATTTATTACACTCCTACAAAGACAGGACGTACACAACAACCTGAAACTTTGAAGATAAATTAGAATCATCCTGGAATAAAAAGGGGGGACATCTATGGTAAAAATACCTTCAATAAAGTATTGCAGATCGAGAATGAGTGTCATTGTCATCATTCCCTAAATGATGGCCTACATTCCTCCCCATCTTAGGCTTTATGTATCTGGAGAGCTAGTGTTGGTCTAAGTCCTGTCGGGTAACAAGATAACTTTTTCTCCCCCCTAAGTAACAAGAGTGGTAAACAAAATTACAGCTGTTTTCCATCATGAGAAACGTGTAAGGAGTGAAATGAGATCATACATGGCAAAAGACTGTGCATTTTGAAAGAATCACAAATATTAGATAATAATTTATTATTTTAGTTCAATTGCTCACACCCACCTTTGCATTAGTACAGATTCTGTGATTAACGTTTGGTGTTACACATTTCTATATTCACCTGATACGTGTTTATTGGCTTCTACCTACCGTCAGGTGTTTGGAGGTACAGTGAAGAATGAGGTAAGTCCAATCTCTGGCCTCCTTGAACTGGTCTAGGAGGGAAAGGGACAGGGAAGCAGCCAATCACAAGAGAGCTTGTAGACGGAGCATGTAGGAGAGGATGGACTTACTGTAAGGGAAGCTTTCTAGAGGAGATGGTATTGATGCTGAAGTCTGTAGGGTGAGTAGGAATTAGGCTGGTGTAAAGGAAGGCATGGTGAAGGGAAATGAAAGTGCAAAGCACCAGAATAAAAGGTTTGAGGACAGGGGAAAAGGGCACGGAGGTTGGAACAGAGTGGGAGGGCGTGGCTGGGCACGTGGAATGGTGATGATGAAGAAGACGGTATTGATGCTCCCCCCTGAAGTTCCGTGAGTCCCACTTTACCATTTTGTGCCTCTCACCTCAGTATGCTTTTTTCTTTTTAATTGACATATAGTTGATGTAAAATATTATGTAAGTTGCAGGTGTACAATATAGGGATCCACAATTTTTAAAGGTTATACTCTGTTTATAGTTATTATCAAATGCTGGCTGTATTCCTCTTGTTGTACAATATATCCTTGTAGCTTATTTATTTTATATATAGTAGTTTGTACCTCTTAATCCCCTACCCCTGTATTGCCCCTCCCCACTTCCCTCCTCCTACTGGCAACCACGAGTTTGTTCTCTAGGTCTGTAAGTCTGCTTCGTTTTTTGTTATATTCCCTAGTTTGTTGTATTTCTTAGGTTCCACATATAAGTGATACCAAACAGTAATTGCCTTTCCCTGTCTGACTTATCTCAGTTAGCACAATACCCTCCAGGTCCATCCATGTTGCTGCAGATGGCAAAATTCCATGCTTTTGCTTCCAGTAGCCAGAACATGTGTTTTTTCACAGAGGACTGTCCCAGAGCTATTGGAGCTCACTTTACCCACCTGAGAAGAGATAGAAGCATGTGGGAATTTACTCTCCCTACCGTGCCCCCCATGCATACCTTGAGGGCCGTCTTTACCCACTAACTAAGAGAGGGGGTATGAAAAGTCAGCTCTCTTGCCTCCATTCAGACAGCTCTGGGGTGTGTCTTACACTCCAGAGTTCCCCGGAGGGGTCAGGTCGAACTCATCCACTGTTGGACTTTGCTCGAGATCACACCCTTACTGGGCCTTCCCCCCACGTCCTTCTCTGATTTCATCACTCTCTTATGTCTCCCTTGCTCACTTATCCTTAATAAATCACTTCCACACAGCACCTGCTTCTCAGAAACCCAACCTCAGACAGATGTAGTCAAAAACCTAACCGTGAAAACCCCGGTAAGCCATGTACAGGTGTATAGACTTTATCTGGAAGTGATGAGAAGTCTCAGGAGAGTTTCAGGAGTCATGAGGGGCCTAGAAATTCAAGGATACTAGTATTCGAGCTCTTCACTCCCTTGGGTGACAGCTCAGCTTGATTTTCCTGTGCATTCAGATAAAGACATAACCAATCAGGCACCCGGAGCAGCTGCACTATGGATCTTCTAAAAAAAAGCATAGGAGTTTATTTCTGATCTCAGCTTTCCTGAAGGATCTATTTATTATCCACTCTGTGTTTCTTTGCTTTCTTTCCACCTGCCACATCCCCCCTCAGAAGTCAGTAACTTTTTTCAGAGGCGTTATTCTGCAGTTTATGTGGCATTTTGCACGATGTCACTGATGGACACTTTTTGTTAAAACCCTCAACTGCTTTGCTTCTTCACTGAAGCACATAATTTATTCTGACATTTATATGGCAAGTTAGACACTGAGGGGATACCTGCTTTCTTGGGACTTTACATATGCAGTTATTATGGCACATTATTAGCACCTGCTTCCAGATTCTTATATAATAATTATGTTCTCTCAATGTATGGAGGAGTGAGAAAGGTCCCATGCTGAAGGACTCATAACAATCATGGACGCTTCACATGTTCATCCACTTCTACTGAGTTCTGCAAAGACTCCTTCGCGCAAGCTATATTGCTGTTAATTGTACAGTGACATCTCTTAAGTGAACTCAGTTGGGGCAAGTGGGTACTATAGCAGACTTTTCACGCAGGGGCTCACAAAAGCCCAGTTTCCAGTAGGAGGAAAATAAAAAATGTGCCTGTGATTACGCTATTTGCAGAGTCTTGTTGACAAGTAGAAATGCGGATTTTTTTCTTTGAGATAAGTGTGTTCTCTTGCTGAGGAAATCCTTTTTTTAATGGGCCTTGGGATATTTGCCCCAAGTCAGAAATGTATCCGTTTTGCTGAAAGCCCTGCATGTTACAAACTTGGTTGGCATCATGAGATGTATGGAACAGGAAGCCGCCTGCTGAGTTTTAAGTGGGAATATTTGCTCAGAAGATTTGAATAAAGGATGAGCTTAAATGAGGCATATGTGCACGATAAACAAATGTGAATGTTGGAAATGTAGGTGCTTGGGGGAAATAAAAGGAATACGTATCCCAGACTGTGGGTAATTCCTCCTATTTTTGGAGAACTAGAGAAAACATGTCTGATAATATAGGATTAGTCTGGCAAGGGTCAGGTCACGTATGCCACTGGTCACAGAGAGGTCACTAAGTTCAGAAAATATAATAGGAATATTCCAGAGAAAATAAATACTGAAGAGCATAGCAACCTTGTTGGTAACAAGCTATGACCTCAAATTTTAGAGAGAACAAGCAGAGTGGCATTTTATCTATAAAAATCTTCCTGAAAAAAAATTTGGTGCCAGGGTTTCCTATTCACAGGCAAGGCATTGGGCCTGTGTGACATTTCTTTTCAAACAGAGACGATCTCTTCTTAAGTATTTATATTTTGAGAAGACACTATATACTTCATTTTAAAATCAAATCTCAGAAAATGCTGGGGAAACTGTTACCCTCTTATTCATATCCCATGACTTCTATAACTAAGGATTCAGCAAAGCCATCTCCCCATCTGCCACTATGATGCCACTGTCTGCCTCCTAGAAATGCAGAAGCCTCAGTGATACTGGAAGCAAATGATAACAAGGAATCTGAGTCAGGCGCCCAGGCTGTATGATACAAAGTCTGAAGACAGAGTAAGCAAACCGTGTGCGTGCTAAATCACTTCTTTATAGTTAATCTTCACTCAGTTCCTCTTCAAGGTCCAGTATATGCCAACCCTCAACTACCAGAAAAGCTTAAACATCGGTATTCCATACAGTGGAATATCAGCAACGCCAGTGCCGGATACCTTGAAGCAATGTTTCAAATAAAGGACTTGTTTGATACAGAGTGTGTAGTGGCTCCATCATCAATGTGTCTTCATCTACTGTGTGAGATATAGTTGACCCTTGAACAATGTGGGTTTGAACTATACAGGTCCACTTACATGCAAATTTTTTTCAGTAAATACCTGATAGTACTATACAATCCGCTCCATCTTTGGTTGAATGCACCCATGCAGAACTGTGAATACCAGAGGGCCCGTCGTAAAGTTATACATGCGTTTTCAATTGCTGGGATTCGGTGCCCCAACACCCACATTGTTCAAGGGTCAACTGTAAATGACGTGGATCAGAAGCCATTAAGGCTAAGGTAGCTTTAGTATTTCCCCACCCCCTACTTTGTTCTCTATATTTTACTAGGACCCTAGAGTAAGAAACGGGAAGAAAAAATCGTACTTGCTTATTTAACAAACTCAGAGAAAGTATGAAGGAAGAAATAGTAATAAAGAAGTTTTACATATAGATAACTCTTTTCCCAAGACATTTTGTGATATTTCAAAGACATTTCTCTTTCTGCATCCATCTTCATTGAAAACAATTTTCAATAGTTTTTCCTGGGAATTTATATATCTAACTATATGAAACATCCATTTTGAGCAGACCGACTTAGAATATATTTTAATACTAATAAGTGGGGAGTTCCCTGGTGGCACAGTGGTTAAGAATCCACCTGCCAGTGCAGGGGACATGGGTTCGAGCCCCGGTCTGGGAAGATCCCACATGCCGCAGAGCAACTAAGCCCGTGCACCACAACTACTGAGCCTGCGCTCTAGAGCCTGTGAGCCACAACTACTGAGCCCATGTGCCACAACTACTGAAGCCCGTGCACCTAGAGCCCATGCTCCGCAGCAAGAGAAGCCACTGCAGTGAGAAGCCCGTGCACCACAACGAAGAGCAGCCCCCACTCGATGCAACTAGAGAAAGCCCACGTGCAGCAACGAAGACCCAACGCAGCCAAAAATAAATAAATAAAATAAATTTATAAAAAAATACTAATAAGTGAAGACCTTAACCTTAAATCTACATACGTTATTTGAGATAAATATTGCATACTTTCAATTACTAAATGAAGTTTTTTTTAGTATGGATTCAAATTTTTTAAAATTTCAAGGAAGTGATGGGGAAAAACGTTCTCAACAGACAGTTGAATGGAAATGGTACGAGATTTATCCGTCCTGGAAAACTGCCCGAAAGAGAATGGCAATCCAAAAGGAAATTTTCCATACAGGCATGCAACTTTGTCATATTCTGCTAAAAAATGTCTTTAGTTCAGGGTTAAGGGTCACTTGTTTAAGTGCGTATTTGTCACTCAGCATTCAAGAATCATAAAGACTAAAACAGAAGGTGATTATCAGATCAAAGTATTTTGCTGTACTGACATGTTTTTTCTTTTGTCTTCAATGTTTGTTTTTTCAAAATGCCACTGTTTGCTTATTTATTCATGTAAATGAAGCAGGAGATAAATAGCCTGCAATAATAATCTAACTTGTAGAGTAATTCTCTTGTGGCGTCAGAATGCTACTGTTGACCATGTATCAAGATGAAAGCCACATTTACGAATGCTGGGGCCTTCCCACTCTTAGGAATGTTATCTTTCTAACAGATCATCGTATTTTATGTGTATGTAGGTTTCCCATCATCATCACCTATTTTCACAGCAAAAAAATGTTTTTAGATTTGTGGATTTTACCGAGACCACATTTTCCAAAGTGTGTTCCATGAAACACCAGTTCCCCAGAATGTTACTCATTTAAGGAATCTGTGATCTAATAAGTAGAGGATAAGCCCCTGGGTAAAAGAAGTTTTTAAAATATCTATTTATTTGTATATTTTTACTGCAGGTTTTCTCAAAACATTTTAATATGCTAATGAATATTGGGAGTCTCTTGGAGGCTGTTTTGCAGAATTTCCATTCTTTTTTTTTTTTTTTTTTTTTTTTTTTTTTTTGGGTTTGCAGTTCGCGGGCCTCTCACCGTTGCGGCCTCTCACCGTTGCGGCCTCTCCCGTTGCGGAGCACCGGACGCGCAGGCTCTGCGGCCATGGCCCGCGGGCCCAGCCGCTTCGCGGCATGTGGGATCCTCCCGGACGGGGGCACAAACCCGCGGCCCCTGCATCGGCAGGCGGACCCCCAACCACTGCGCCACCAGGGAAGCCCCTCTTGTGCAGTTTTGCCTGTGTCTTCGGTACTGTATCAAAACACCCCTGCCTGCATCGGCAGGCGGACTCTCAAGCACTGCGCCACCAGGGAAGCCCCACACATTTTAAACCTTATATCTGAGAACATCTCGTGGGACTAGCGTTTCGAGAAACATCTTTGGCCAGATGCTGAACTAAAGAAACATGGTAGCTACTTTTCCTAGAAGCAGCCTCTGTACATGAATTTGCTACCTGCGAACCTTCCAAAAACAAGACAAAAATTGTGAATGGCTGATTTCTTCAGTAATCCTCTCATAAGTTTCCAGAGTCTTCCAGAGAATAATGATCATCCTTGAAATATTGGGAGTCGAAATAAGATATCAGCAACTGCTAAGAATTCTGGATAGAATTAATAATTTCTCAGAGACCACTTCTCTAGGAAGATTGGATGCGTCCAAGGTCTTCTGTGGGTGCATCAATAATTTACAAAAGGACATACTCAAAGATGTTAGACTGTAAACACTAGAGACTATCAAAGTTGGACCTTGACATCTTGGTCCAAGTCCTTTATTTTGGAGATGACAAGAATTAGTCCCAGAGAGGTTAGGTGGCATGCTCTAGGTCACAGCTGGCAAAAGTATAGTTAAAACAAGGCCTCATGAGTCTCAGTTTAGATTTTTTTTTCTTGTAGGATCTCCCCCCGCCTTTATTTGGTAAGGCAATGCTGGCGCACACTATCTTGGGAAAAATACTATAAGGAAGATATTATTCTTCAGATACAGGAGCAAAAATGTCTCATTCTAGTCCTGTAGTTCTTAAACTATAGGGAGTAATGAAATCGTTAAAGTCAGTATTTTCAGATCCCATCATTCAGTGTTTCTGGAGAGGTAGAGCTGGAGAAATGCGGGGCCCAGATATGTGCCTTTTTAACAGGACTCAGGCTCTAAAGCAGGTATTCCGAAAAGCGTGGTTTGAGAAACACATCTGGTTGGTTGCCAGTTTAGTTTAGCATTAAATCCTAAGTCCTTTGACTTGGCGTACTGTATACAACGTTCAAGTATGAAAGACACAATTAATTCAAAGGAAAAAGTAGAATATGAGAAATTCATTGTGAGCGCTGCAGTATATGTGTAAATTATCCTGGATTGTATCTTCTAACTGGAGTTGTTACAGTGTGGTTTGCCAAATGTGTGTATCCTTCACTTTTTAGAGACTTGGAGGTTCAAAGCTAAATAAACAGACCCCTTGTTTTCTGAATACATTTGAGGCGGAGGGGCGCAAAGAATGCTATTTCTAAGAGAAAGCCTGATAAAAGAAATCTCAGCTGCCTTGTTGGGCATGAATTGGTTCTTAGAAATCAACATCTTGAAGTATTTAAATGTAAATAAATCAGAAGAAGATAGATTATATTATCGTCTACGTATACTTGGGTTTTAAAAGTGAGAGAAAAATTAGGTGGTAAAGTAGTTCTGAGGTTTTCCTAAAGTAGCAGAATTGCCACGAGTAGTAGCTGTATTTCAGGTGCAGTAATCAAACCAACCAAGGAGCGGGAAACACGCAACTCTCCCTTAGACCTGTCATTTCCTCAAAATGCACAATACCCTGCCCCTGGGCTTCATGTTCTTCTAACCCTCCCACCCAGTCCTTTTTTCTTCTAACAGTTCTACTTCAGCTCTGTATAGACAGAAGAGCACGGAGGAAAGACTGTGTCTCAGAGATGCTGCCCCAAGAGACTTGGCATTAAGTCTTGCGCTCAAATCTAAGTCCACAACCCATCCCAGCTTGGAGAGCCTGGAGGGGATTGACTGTGGGGCAAACACAACAATATCAGCAAACATATTAACATATTAAATCAGATAGAAAGGAAGCTATATTAATTATTTTCATATATTCCGCACGAAGACCTCTCCCTCCTCCCTCCCCACCCCCACCCCCGTCCATTGGTGGCACATCTTTCAGTTGTCTATTTAGGAAACAGAACTACCACGGTCCACTATCTTCCTCTCTCATCTCTGCTTTTGGAGGTATCATTTATCTATTGGGATAGTATATCCAGATGATATCCCGTTCTCACTTCCCTGCTTTCCCAAGACTGACAAAGGAAGGCTTACTAAACGGATTATCAGTCTGGGAGCTGTCTGCTCGACCAGGTTGAAGGGTGGCTTTGCTCGTATGTTGGCCTTGTGCTGATTGTCTTCCATTTGCCCCCAGAGACTCTCCTCTTTTCTGTTCTTCTCTGTGCTCTGGGAAGCTGACCTTCCGGGTTTGCGTCATTGCGCTCCCGTGCCCTCAGACTTCGAGCTGGATTTGGCCAACGAGAGGCTCCCGCAAGGAAACGGAATGCAGGAGAGTGAGGTCAGAACGTTTATTCCCTAGCTTCCTCCCTGCTAGGCCAGCACAGATTGACTCCATTGCTCCATAGATCTCATTAGGTGGCCTCTCTGTAGAGCCACTTTCTCTAGGTTCTGGCAGCTACTCCCTCCCTTGCCTCTTCAGGTCTATTGCTGGCAGTCCCAGAGTACTACATTCTCCCTTTAGGGATTGGTTTTTTCCAAACCCTCCCACACCCTGTTGGAGTGTGTCATTTCTTTCCTGCAAAGATCCTGGATGGTACAGCATTAAACTTACAAATTATGTTCCAGTTTTTACTGAAGTGAGAACTGACGTTTAAAAGCTTAAATTTCTGTTTACCACTGTATACTTAGCAAGAACATGGTGCCTGGCATATAGATACTGCTCACTACTTATTTATTAAAGGAATAAACAAATGAATTGTGTGTTTAGATTCAAATATAAAGATGGAAAACCTTTACATGTAATTGTTTGGTGCTCACATATGTGCTCCCTTGCTGCAAATTTATTCTATTGCTTTGACAATGCATGGGCAAGTGTAGCTTATTTTTCCTCAAGAAAGTATGAGCCACCTCCTGATAGAAAAAAAAGAAGAAATAGAAAAATAGAAAACAAGACTTATCCAGTCACATTCATGATAATTGCCTATTGAGTTTCCGCATTTTGACTCGATCCAGGATTTTATTTTCCCCTCTTGGATCGACAAGTTAATAAAACAGAGCCATCATTTGGTGTACTCATGTATTATACTTCCTAAAGGAGTTCTGAGTGCATAAGCCAGGGCATGAGTCAGAGAGAGTGTCCGGTTTCCCTCTCATACTTGCCCCATGACCACATTTGGTTGGCTAGCCAGGCTAGACTCCAAAATGGAAATCTAATGACTTCATTCTTACAGGTCCTGCACACTCAAGAACACCAGTTAGAGACCTAATCCTTTTGCTCAGGTCCTTCCTTTAATGGGCTTCACATGGCTAAAAGTGTCTGTAGTCAGTCACACGTGTTCAGAGTAGCCCTCTCAAGAAAGAAGTCAATGAGGAATATGCTGCATCCTACAGTTGAGACAGCCTCTTAGGTGTTAACTCCAAGGAGAACACAGCATGCTTCCAAAGACCTTGTTATGAGGCTTAATCAACCATATTTTCATTTTTAAGACCCTGTTCTAAACGTGTCTGATCCAACACACCAAGAAAAATACCCAACACCACCAAGAACAAGCTAATAACTATTTTTTCTCTAAGCCTGATAGTGCCAACTGGGCACATTATAATGTCCACTCTCTAAGTACCGAGATACCCTGATATATATGCCATTGTTTTTTTAAATGAAGTCTCAGATTATCAGCAAAATGGACTGAATTGTTCTTCAGCATGCGGAGTAACAGAAAGCACTATAGAACTCAGGATAAAATGTTTAGGCTCTTTGAATAATGAAAATTAAGGATATGAAATCACCCAGAATCAACCAAGGAACAATACATTCTCAAAAACTAAATTATGGGCTTCCATTTCCAGTGCTCTTAACCTGCCATGTTGTAGAGACTAAATGTTCTCCTTAAAATACTTATTCTAAAATAGAAAATCAATTCACGTTTGTGCAGTGACCCTTGCAACTGCACTAACTGGACAAGAAAATACATCAGAAATGACAGTCATATATCTTCCATTAAATTTAGAGCCCTTTCTAGGACCAAGCGAAATTGGTTCTATGTCTTTTACTTGGTTCATTTTAAAAATGAGTCTAAGAAAATAATCAGGGATAAGATTTGAACGGATAAAGATAATTCCTTCCCACAAATGGCTCCCTTTTTGTCTCATATTTAGGAATACGAAATAGCCCTTTCAGGTTGGAAATCTTCCCACCAGACTAATAAAGGAGAACCCGCTGAGACATGTGACATCTACATCCTGGTTACTGTGGTAGGACTCTAAAATGCTAGAACTTCTTTGACTCGTTTTTTTCCATTAAAAAAAAATTCAAACAACTTTAAGGACCCAATCACCATGAAGGCTAAGAGAATACATAGTCAGTGTCAGTTATCAAAGAGAAATAGAAGACTAGTAATAATAATTCAAATTATTTGTAATAATTTTAGTAGTTGGAAACAGATCATTCAGATGTATGATCTCATTTGATGCTCAGAACAACCCAAATGAGGTGGGCAAAGTCAGAAGAAAACCTGAGTCATGCAGAGGTGGAGACATCTTTTCTCCAAAGTGGCTGAACCAGGACATGAACCTGGGTTTTCTGGATCCAAGTCCAAGGCCCCTCCCACTCTACTACTCTGTCACCATGGAATGGAAGACGTACTCCAATAAATGAACTTATCCTTTGGAATAGACTTTACCAGAGTGTGTTAGAATGCTGTAGGTGCCTCCTTCCTGATGTTACCTCAAATCCCTGACAAGCAACTTGCAGGCCCATCGTAGCAGCCTGGTGTATACAGATGTGTTGCTTGGTATACATACAGTACACAAAAGCTAAAATAAATTGTGACACAGCCAGTGGATTTTGGATATTCAAAAATCTTCATCAACGTCATCCCTGAACAAAACTGTCATATATAAATTTCTCTTTGATACACCCAGCTTTTTCTTTCAATCATCACTTCCCCCCTTTTATCTCCTATTGTCTTATTCTATATAAAATGACTGTACCCTTTCAGGTGCCTGAAGGCTTCCACTACTTTCTGCACTCAAGTCAAATACTTCTGCAAAAAAAAAAAAAAAAAAAACTTCTGAGACTTGTAAGCATTCTGTTCTTTTTCTCAGAATCCATGGTAATATCTGATGCCCGCATCTGCCAGAGTGATCAATGAAATGATCACACTAGGGCTACATTATCACCAACTGAGAGAATCCCTCTTTCCAAGTGTCTCTGCTGGACATTTGTGCTCAAGTCACCCCTCCAGGGATTGGTAAGCACAACACATGAGCTTGAGCTCCACTTGGCTACAGACAAGAAACTTTCCAAGGGGAGAAAATGAAGACCTCTAGTTTTTTGGAAGTGGATCTGTTTCTTACTTATATCTGAAACACCTTTTGAGCTGATAACTCCTTGGAAAATAAAGGAAACCATACCGCATGCAAATGTAGGTTTTAACATCGCACATCACACTTTAAAATTTAGGTCTCCGGATATGGAAAAAAGATTAGTGTGCATGACCTGCACAAAGAAGTGGAGGGAATAATTATCTCCTGGCATTATCTATTCCAGATCCTATCCCAAAATGAATGTTCTGGTGAAATGTATTTATTCCCATTGGGATGAAACTTAGGATATAACTCTAAGTTAATTTTCTTTTCAAAGAAAATTTCATTAAAATAGATAAAAGCTTTGTTTCAAAGAGAGAGAATCAGAACTAATGCATTTTGCCCAGGTTTGAGCATTTCATTTGGCTTCTTTAAAAGCTTAATGTTTAAAGTGGCATTTTCAAGATACCATAATACTGACAAAGGAATATCTGATAGGATGATGGAATAACACCATGATGAACCAACTGACAACGAGACAAATCACCCAAGTGGGGAAGGAGGCTTCTCTGTTGACATAGAATCAACATTTACCATGGTTTCAGAAACAGGTAATTGTGAATGGACATAGGTTGTGTTTTTATCTGAACTGAGGATTTTGAAAATTTATGTTTTGACGAGGTCTGACCCAAGTCTCTATGGCTCTCATAGATGGAATGCAATTGGCAACTCTGACTCACGACTTTGTTTATACACTTGTGCTTCAGCACATCAGAAAAGCTATTTTTTCCCTATAGTTTCTAAGAATGACTCTCAATTACAGAGTCTAAGTCTGAATCATTTCTGGTTCCCTTTTCTAGCTTATATCCATCTTCCTTCTTGTGTATGTGCCCATTATGACATTTTTCAGAGCCCATCAGGGATATGGAATAGACATGAAATATTTTACTGACTTGAAAGGATGCAGGAAAAATTCCTTCCAGTAAGAAAAATTGTGCATATACATTTCTTTTCCCTTGCCAATGCATGGCAGCAAGGAAAACAGAGAAATGTGCTAATATTTAATAAGACTTCTAGAAAAGCCATAGTCTTTCTCTCAACAGCCCATATTGGGCTCTTGCTTATATACTTGTGGTCAAATTTTGCCCTTTTGTCTTCTTATTAATCACCATTATTGTTATTTTCAATATCATTGTCATCATCATCACCATGTTTATTGTTATCATAGTCAGTTTGGTTTTTGGCATTTACAGGGAGCCTATCACTATTCCAGATACAATCACATTTCCTAATCACCTTCCATTTCCACCTACTCCATAGAATTTCTCATCGATACATTGCTAATCAACTGCAGTAAGTACTATAGTCTTCCTAGCCTCTTTGCTGTTACCAGTTCCCTATTATCTCTTTCTTTTATTTCTTTCTCAGCTAAAATCATCTTTGCTAGCCACTATGACCACTGGTTCATCCCTCAAAAGTTCCCACCCCTTCCCAATATGTCGTAATAACCTCTAATGGAATATAATCTGCAAAAAAAAACACAAAACCCTGAGTCAGTATGCTGTACACCTGAAACTATATACAATATTATATATATAAACTATATATATATAATATTATATATATATAAATAAGGTACCTCCCTGCCCTCTCAGATGCGATGTGGGGGTGAGTTGATAAAACATAAATATGCAAAAGAACTATATTAGACATATAAAGTTTCATGGGAACACCAAGGAGGAAAAATCATTTTAGTCTAAAATAATGGGGAATGTTTTACATCTAGGAAAAACCAAGATCCTCACAGTAAAGAGAATTGTGAGAGCTGTTAGGTAATTGATCTGATATAAATGGTCCATGTAAGTAAAAGTTATGAAAGAATATCAGGGTTCATTGAATCGGAGAGTTAAGGGAAGAGGGAGACAAAAGTCAGTACAGTTCATTAATGTTAGAGTCTTAAATTATATTCACCCATTTCCCTTTTATAAGTCTTTAAATCATCCTGTACTCAGGTCTTTAGGACAGATCTCAAAAACATGGCCATGCTTTGCTATGCTTGATATTCTCCTCATTTATTTATTCTTTAGAATCATGAGAAATGTTATTTCCAAAGGGTGACATCCCCAGAAGAACCAGAAAAAAAAGCTGTGTGTGGAAATTATTGCTCATTCTATGTGGTCACTTAAAGTAGCATTGGCAACATGGGTGTTTGTTTTATTACTCTTTGCACTTTTCTTCCCTTTAAAAAAATTATTTCTAGAAAATAATGAATAATAGCTGCTATTAAACAAGATGCTCATAAACTTGAAACAATTTTCCATCTCTGGTCCTTCTTTATGAAGCTTTCCGTGAATAGCTTAATAGGAAAGCGTCTCTGCTTTTGTTGGAATCCTGTAGTATTTTATCTGTACTTCCTAATGTTACTTAACCATTAACTACTTAACTATTTCTATCTAGTATTATATATTATTGTATAAGTATTCATGTAACATCTACTCTCTCCCATGAAATTTTTGATGGTAGCATCCAAACCTGTTTCAACTCTCAAGTTTTCAAAGCATGCAGTAGTTAGTATCCTTTATGTAGTTCAGACTCAAAAGTTATTGAATGGCTCAGTGAATAAATGTACAAGTGAGCAGGCCCATTGAAAAAGCTGACTCTCGAATACTTACTCATAGGATTTTATTTCAAATATTGACTTCCAGTGACCACAAAATTAATATGAAATTGGGCAAACATGAAAATTGTTTTCAGCAAGATCAAGCTTTTGAACTAAGTTCTGTTGTCTCTTTTGGAAATACTCTATAAGTCAAAAACATCTGTTTGGTCAAAATTCTGACATGTTTCTTTATGAAATGTGCCCTTAGCTGGGTATATTCAGAGGTGCAGCGTTTAAAGAAGAAAAGAATTTTGAATTTAGTTTTCATGCTCATATTTGCCAATAATAAAAATTAATCAAACCTCAAGGAAAGCAATCCAATTAAATAGCTAATAAGCAAAAACCAAAGCGATGCATGAATTATGACATAATACCTAGAATATTATAGATTCATCCTTTTATAAAATATAAGTACTTCACAATGCATTATTTTAAGTTAAATTACAAGATAAAATGCATTTATTTAAAATATGTATCTAAAAATTAAAACATCAAAAACAATTCAACTAATAAGTTCTTTCTTATTTCAGTATTTTTCTGATTCAGAGTAAAAATAAATCAAATAGATAAAAGGTGATTTCTAAAAAGTAATTTCTATTAATTACATTTTTGTAATGTTAAACATACAAAAACACCAAACTTTTTGGTTTGTTTCTAATTGAACAAAGAAAGTATCCACCATCTTTGACATACGCACTTTACAATTCTATGATCTTCTTTGTTAACTTCAGATAAATAATTTCAAATAAAGAATTAGAATGTTTAAACAAGAGGAAACCAAAACTTGGTAATATATTCAGTTAGAGCCTTTTCTCACAAGGTTTAAAAATGAGAGAGGCCTGAAAGTGTATAAAAGGGCATGTTATATATTGAGATGTAAACTTCATTTTGGGGGTACGTATTTAAAACCCAAACCAAAGATTTTGGTGTAACGATTCATACAAATCGAGTCCATCATTTGTTCTTGTATTCATTTCCAGTCCCACTCCCACTTTAGATAACATAGGAAATGTGGCAGTAATCTCTGATGTTAGTTTTCTTTGTGGAACATAACACAAATGAGGAAAGTTTTTGAAAGTGGCAAGCAACATGTAAAATTTAAGCTATTAAATCAACTAGTTCCAAAGAATGCCAAAATGAAATGAATACTATGCTTGTTGTTTTCATTTTATAATAAAAAGCCCTGAAAATTTTTTTCAGAGTGTTCAAGCATCTAGATTTCCCACAGGCTTAATTAAGGTAAGTTTCAGTGAAACCTACCTTTAAAATTTGGCCTGATTCTTGCGTCATATCCTGATGTCCTTCCCATTAATTTGTCCAAGAAATCTGAAGGAGATAGGGTCTGCGAAGGTTGTTTTCCAGACCTGGAGTCATGGTCTTTGCAGAAAGCTGCCCTAAACACATCATTAACTCTTTTAGCAACAATTACGTTCTTATCACCTGAGAACTAATGCTCACAGAATGTTTGACATCATGTTTTGTAAATATATTTGATATGTTAAGAAGAAGAAAAGGAAAATGATAAACTCTTTGGTTAACTCCCTAACTTGTACATGGTCTAGAGTTAACTTTAAGTGATGAAAGGTATAAATCCTGAGTCATATCTCCTAAGTTACCAAACTTTGCCATAAGATGTTTAAGATGATACAACATGCATAGCTTTAGGTTGTAGGTTTTACAGATATATAAAGCTGTTTCTTTCCAGTGTCATCAGAGAAATGGAGATAATTTCTAAAATTTATGTGATTGTCTTAAATTATTTCCCCATGACTTCCAAAACATTCTTCCAGCATTTCGGCCCTTAATATGCCCTCTACTTTTTATAAAAAATATATAATAAGATGGGCAGAACAAGGTAAATCATGAACTAAGTATCCCATTGCTTATTTTGTCACCTGCTAGATTCTATTCCAGCTTTCAGCTATTAATAATTTCCAATGTGTTTTCTAAAAGAAAATCTTCACTTGGAAATTTAACTTCATTTTAAAATAGGTCAACAATGAGCATGTCTGTACTTCTGTTATTTTATCAGCTGTTATTTATATATTAGCATTTAAATTGTTGACTCTCTAGTATTCATGAAAAAGAACTTCTAAAGCATTTTGTCTTTTGCATTATCAAAAACACTAAATGGTAATTGGAAAATTTCTCAGACTTCCATTTTCCTTAAAAGGCTTATAAAAAGAGCATATATGGTTTATAGTGAAATGAATTCTTTGACAATACATAGTGGTTGACTGAATGTTGATTTCTTCCATAAAGTATATATTTTACAAGCTTTCTTTTCAGTATTTTAACAAATAATATTGTTAATTCTCATCACTAGGAAAATACCACATTCTTGCCGGTTTTTCAAAGAAGTAGTATTAAATATAAGTACAAAGATGATATAAACATTTGGTAAGAGTTAAAAATTGGTACAATCACCTAGAAATACTCACATTCCCATATGCAGATTCATCTGATTAATCAAGTATTATTTGATTATAATGGTGATGGTGGTGGTGATGAAGGTGATGATGATGATGATTCTAATAAAACCCAGCCCACAGTTTTTCTTAATCATAGTAGGAGGTGTGAACCTGAAAGGAACATAGTGGGTTTTCCCAGTACTCATAGCATTATTGCTATATGTTCCATTTCTCTTGGTTCTGTGAAAAAATACCATAAAATTTGGTGAAAATTAAATGAAGAGTCCTACACTTTGTTGTATGAACATCTCTTAACTCTATCTTGTCTTAGAACCTCTTAGCCATTAGGATGGCTATTTCACTTACTGGTAATAATCTGGTATTTTGAGGTATCAATTGATTAGGCGATTTGTAAATTAAGTAGAAAATGCAAGCATGCAAATAATGATTTCTCACTTTTTAAAATTATGCATAATCCATTTCTCATGCATGCATGAACACAAAGATGTCATATTAATTCAGTTTTGATAGGCAATACATTTCTAAATATATTGAACAGTAGACTACAGTGGTAAAATGAGATTTTAAATGTTTTTGGTATTTCAAGAAATTTCCTGAACTGTAGTTCTCATAGTATGCATCTAGTTGCTGAAATACAATAGAAGTCCCAAGTTAGCTAAGAATTTGGGTTCTTTTATATTTCACATAAAATGAGCATGCTCCTGGCAAATTAATTCAATCACTTCCACCATATGAAAAGCACTGCATTCAATAACCCCTTTAAATGACTTACAGAAGAATTTGAAAGCAAAGAAGAAAAAAAAAATCACCATTATATAGAAATGTAAAGAGCATGCAACTCATCAGAGTATCTTAATATCACATTGGCTGTGAAAATACGTTGAAATGCACAGAGTGAGGTTATGCATCATAAAACTTGCCTCTGTAAAAATTTACCACCTTCCCACCATAATTAAGCTTTTTAAAAGAACAAAAGAACTCTTAACTCTCCTTTATAAAATTGACATAATGTGGTCCGGGACATAGAGAAATAGATAAAAATTGCATGACACGTTCTCTTTCAAACAGTTTTCATGTGGAAAATACCAGCATGCAAAGTCGTTTCACCTACCTGAAGTGGTTTGTCTCTAAGAAAAATGCAAACAAGGCTGTCAAAATGTTCACTAGCTGCCGGTTCATTCCTGTATCTGTGATGCTTGTGGAAAATATTCCCGAAATGATTCCAGAAAGAAGCTAGGACAAAGTATCTATTTATTGTCCAGACTCAAAATCTGGCAGGAATCTAGTTTCCTTGAAAATCAAGAAGAGATTTGGGTTTGTACAGTTTGCTGAGAAAAAACAAAAAGTGCCAGTACTGGGCCTCATGGTCAGGTCAAACGGGGGCTTAGGACCATCAGTTAACCTAGGAAAGACAAAGCCTTAGAACTGATGGATCCCCCAGCTGCTTTTCCTGAATAATAAAAATGCTGCTACCTTAATCGCATCACCATGCAAAGGGGACTGGTGACAATGCCATGCTGGAAGTCGAGTTGCTGTAGCTTTTGTTTTATGTCCTTTCTATTTAGCAAATCCCTTTTCTCTAGAAAATGTTCTCTTTTTAAAAGAAGTTGTAAACGAGGGAGAAGAAAGGACTCTGCGTGCTGGAGTGGGTAGGAAGAAGAGGGCAAAATTGCTGAAATCCTGTGCTGGAATGAGGGCTACAGAAAGACGGAGACGTGATCTTACCGAGCCTATAAATTTCAGCACTCGGACAGCTCCTAGCTCTGAAGTGCGCATGTTTCCTTTTTCAGTCGCTTGGGGCGGGGGTCGGGGAGAGGCATTCCAGAGGGGACGTTCCTGCTATTCCAAGGCAGAGTGACTGGCCGTTCCGCGCGAAGGGGTGCTGAAGGGGCGCGGTGATGACCAGGGAAGAGCAGAGGTCAGGGTAGATGGAGAGGGTGAAGAAGGCTAGGGTCTGAGCTCCTGGAAATGCGAGTCTGTCAGTGGGTGGGCGGGACGGGAGTTTGAAGCAGAAAAGAGAAGGGAAATAAGGTCTAGGCGTGGGAAAAGAAAATTGGGCGAAGCAGAGAACAGGATCTAGAGTACTGAAATTATCATAGGGGAGTGGGTAGTCTACTCGTTATCAGTGAAAGCTAGAGGCAAAAGAGGAATCCTGTGCTGAAGCGGAGGGGACATTTCATTGGCATAGAGAAGCCCATATGCAGAAAATGGCTTATGAGGATCGATAATTTAATTTAGAAGCCCTTTATACCTTCCTCGCCCCTTGAGTGTTTTCGTTTGACTTTAGCTGCCGGTTCCCAAAGGATCTCTCTACTTCTTTACTAGGGAAAGCCCCTTCTCTGAGCTTTCTTCAGCGGCTCAAAATCCTTGGGCATCCTCTTCAAGTCACGGATTTGTAGAGGAGGAAAAATACAATGGGCCGGCAGGGGGCAGTAGCAATCTTTTCTTGCCCTGGTTAAAGGTTAGAGAGTAGGGCTCGGAGTAAGAGCTGGAGCAAGGAAGGGTGAGACTGCGGGTGGAGTTTCATCTGCCCATTCCAGATGTTAATCACTAGGGAGGAGTCATGTAATAAAGTGTAAATGTTCTCCTAAATTGGCTAAAGAGACAGAAAATAGTGAAAGTTTATAAATCCTGTACAAAAGCATGACAGGTAACCTTGCTCTTTCAAATTAAACTTACAAATGTTGTTATTACTAAAAAAGAGGAAGGGTGGATAGTTCAGTGTAAGTAATTATCAGCTCTGGCAAGGGGGAATGAAAAATGCATGTTCTGCCGTGAGCTGGGTGTGTAACCTACTTTTTGTCTGTAAAATGTACCTTGTTCGTCACCTTGGCACTCCACTGCAGATCTTAATTTTAAAACAAAATAAAATGATCAATTTTCAGTCCATAAATGACTAATATGCCCATGGATAAGTTTAACTATTATGGCAGAGTAACAGAGAATTCTATGTTTTTAAAAAGTAGATTCTGAGAAAAAATGCATGTTGTTTTCACCTTTTAATCTTAACATAAATCACCTGAAGAGCTTGTTGAAATGCAGATTCTGATCTGGTAGGTCTGAGGTGGTGTCTGAGAGTCTGCATTTCTAACAAGTTCCTAGCTCAGGTTGTTTCTGCTGGCCCACCGATCACACGTCAAGTAGCAATGGTCTGTATGCCCTTTTATCAGAAATTTATCCCACCAAGACAGTGAGAATATAGGACCTTTCTTTAGATGAAAAGCAGCAGTGCCCAAGCATTCTGCTTACATACAAAATCAATTCTTTGGAAGTGTTCTCTTAACTCCCAAAGCACCGAAAAAGTGATTCAATTTAAAAGGAAAACAGTACGGTGTAGGGTGAGACATCCCTGGACTGCAGCTTTGAATCTGTTCATTTCCGAATTCATCCACATGGAAACTCTAGACCTGATTTTATCCCTGCAGTCCTGACCCAAAAAATAAAATCAATTCTTGGAAATATATTTCTTCAACTGGTGCTATGGAAAACTCATACGAGATTTTCTTCTGCTCAAGATTCTTTCCAAAAGAGAAAATATATATGTAAAAGTACATGAAAATGATTTGTCCTAAAATTTTTTGAGGTTGTAATGATGCTTAAAGTAATACAGTCTTTGCAAGTCATTTCTTTCAATAGCAGAGTTTTGTTATTAAACAAGAGTAGGGTGAGTAGGGAAACCTGTGACAAAGGGAGACTCTGGCTAGCAGCATGAGATCAAAGCACGTATTATTTTAGAGTTGGAAGGAACTTTAGAGAGGATCTAGTGTAACCTCCTCATTTTACTTCTCAGCTCTCCTCAGTTTGGATTCCAGCTCCGTCAATCTACAGAAACAGACCTCACTAAGTCTGCCAATGAATTCCTTGGAACTAAGGCCGAAAGATATCTTTGCTGTTGTCATCTTACTTGACATTTACATGGCACTTAACATCATCGAGCTCTTTTCCCTTCTTTTATTTAAATTTATTTTTATTTTATTGTGGAAAGAACACTTAACTTGAAATCTACTCTCTCAACAGATTTTTAAGTGTAAAATACAATGTTGTTAACTATAGGCTCAATATTGTACAGTGCATCCCTAGAACTTACTCATCTTGCATCACTGAAACTATACCCACTGATTAGCAGCTCCTCATTTCCCCCTCTCTTCTGTCCCTAAGAGCCACCATTCTGCTCTCTTGAAGGGCTTTCTTCCCTGGACCCTGTGACACAGTACACCCCTGGCTTGCCTCCTATTTTGTCTCCTTGGCAGCCATATCCTCCTCTACCTGGCTTGGAAAAGTTGGATTTTCTAAAGTCTGTATTCGAGGTCCTCTTATCTTCTCATACTACACTCTCTTAGACAATATTATACACATCTGTAACTTGCATTTTCCTTTTATGCAGATGACACACAAATATATATTTCTGTCCAGACCTGCACATCCTAAACAATTCCTGTTGAATGTCTCGAAGGCTCCACAAAGTCCACAGGTCAAAACCAAACTTTTTTAATACTTCCTTCAAATCCTGTTTCTTTTCTGCTGTGCCTGTTTCATTATCACCAACCAAAAGCCAAGACATCAACACTAAGACTGCCTCTCCATCGCCTACCATATTCAGTTCTCTACGAAGCTCTATTGATTGATTTTCTCTCACATATTTGCCAAGTCTGTCCACTTCTCTCCCTCTCAGCCTCCGTGACCCTAGTTGAGCTACCCTGATCTCTTGCTCGTACTGCAGCAGCAGTTAGCCAACTCCTCCACCCGTGCCAACAGCAGATCCCCCTCCACCTCATGATTACACTGCATCCACAACGACTGTTCAGAAATCAAAATCTGATCACGTCATACCCTCTGTGTAACGTCATGACTTTCCGCTGATATTTAGGTAGAACAAGAAAACTACTTAACGTGATCTAAAAGTTCCACGTGGTCTGGCCTATGCCTACATTGTCTTTCATCTCATTCACTACTCATCTCATTCCTTCTCCTCTATCCATACCGGCCTGTTTTTAGTCCCTCGTGCTTGCCATCTTGCTTAATCCCAGAGAGTGCTCATGCCTCCCATCTTGTCTTGTTAACATCAGCTTATTTTTCAAATCTCTTCTCAAGTGTTATTTTCTCAAGAAGGACTTTCCTGACCTGCACACCTCTCTCTATTACAGGCTCCCTTACTACTCAGCAACTTTGATTCAAAGAGCTTGTCACCATTGCACATATACATGTGTATGATTAATTGCTTAGATAATGAGCTTTGTAATGGACAGGGGCAGCATCTGGTTTTGTCTACCATGGTATATCCATCCATTCAGTGTTAATGACAGGAATCATAATGGTATTGATGGTGATGAGAATGTAATTTTTTGAATGCACCCAGAAGTGCTGCTTAAAAAAACCAGTATACTTACATATGTATCGTTCTGTCAGAAATTACTTGTTAATCATTTCAAATCTAAAAAAAAACATGACTTGTTAGGGAATTACCAAGTTGAGAACTATGATCATTTGAAAGGAAACCCAGCTCAGTGGCTCAGGACTCTATAGCATGAGATGAAAATACAACTAGGAGACTATTAATCTGATGTCCTTAATCCAGGTACCACCTCTAACACTGATCAGTTATATGACCATGGGCAAGTCATTTAATACCACTGAGCCTCACTGTCATAATATATAAAATACAGATGATGATATTGCTACAAAAAATACAGAATACTCTTGGAAGTCTTATCACATCATAGCTGACTGTGTGCTTTAGGCTGGTAATCTCGGTTCTGAGCATCTATTGACTGCTACAATTCATGTTTTCACTGTCCCTTGGACAATTCCACTTTCAAAGACAGTGAGTCTCAGAAGCTTGGAAAAGCTCTTATTTGCAACGCAACAGAATCCTGAAGTTGAGTCCACCTAAGCTTCTAGTAATTTATTTATTTATTTATTTTTTTTTTTTGCTGTGTTGGGTTTTCGTTCCTGTGCGAGGGCTTCCTCTAGTTGTGGCAAGCGGGGGCCACTCTTCATCGCGTTGCACGGGCCTCTCACTATCGCGGCCTCTCTTGTTGCGGAGCACAGGCTCCAGACGCGCAGGCTCAGTAGTTGTGGCTCACGGGCCTACTTGCTCCGCGGCATGTGGGATCCTCCCAGACCAGGGCTCGAACCCGTGTCCCCTGCATTAGCAGGCAGATTCTCAACCACTGCGCCACCAGGGAAGCCCCACCTAAGCTTCTAATTCACAGCTGGTTGAGGCATGCGGCACCCTCGTTTTGTACTCTTCTCAGAAAAATGAGAAGATTCTGACCCATCCTGTAACATCATAAGGATCAATACAGAATATTTGGTCTATATGATGCCACATATTAAAGAATTCTAAGTAGATGTAAACAAACAGACATTTCTTATGAATATCAGAATCGTTTGAACATCAGTATCATTTACTGACACTGATAAATCTCTAACATAATGCTTTGTAGTTTTCAAAATACCCATACTATGTAGTAGGCAGAACAATGATTAATCACTATATTTTTTCCAGTGAGGAATTTAAAGCTCATGTAAGTTGATCAATTCTCCCAAGTCCACATGATTATTAAGTGACAAAGTCACACTTTCTATATTTCCTATCCAGGGAACAGACTTATTTCTCATCATATGTATGACTGATATTTTTCAAGTCACGGAGAAACTACTATATACCCACACTATTTTTAATAGCTATGTTTATGAGTCCATTGTAGTAAGTGCCCCTTTGTTGATGGAATTTTGGTCTCCATTAAATTCATACACACAAATGACAAGTGGAAACCCCATTTGTTTTTTATAAATTTATTTATTTACTTACTTATTTTTGGCTGCGTTGGGTCTTTGCTGCTGTGCGCGGGCTTTCTCTAGTTGTGATGAGCAGGGCTACTCTTTGTTGTGGCGCCAGGGCTTCTCATTGCGGTGGCTTCTCTTGTTGCAGAACATGGGCTCTAGGCGCATGGGCTTCAGTAGTTGTGGCACGTGGGCTCAGTAGTTGTGGCACACGGGCTTAGTTGCTCCGTGGCATGTGGGATCTTCCCGGACCAGGGCTCAAACCTGTGTCCCCTTCATTGGCAGGCAGATTCTTAACCACTGTGCCACCAGGGAAGCCCCAGGACAGGAATTTTAAAAGGGAGGTAAAAAAATGTAGTTCCCACATTTTGATTTGTGCAGGCTGCTGCAAGCACTAGTACTGATGAATTTAAAGCAGTTTTCAATGGCCAGCGTTGTCTACAGAGCAAGGATGACTAAAGAGCTGCTGTCACCCTGCATTTATTCTCTAATTTTTAGAAATCTAGCTTGCTTCTCTCTTCTTTATCTTGTGGAATGAATAAAGATGCTCAGCATGCAGAGAGGCAAGCTTCAAGGCCGTGAAGTGTAAATGTGAAATCACTGCTCTTCCAGGTTCCATGCAGACAATTGGATGTCTGTCCAGAGCGTTTCTGGATTAAATGACTTAGATGTCCAGGTTCCATGCAGACAATTGGATGTCTGTCCAGAGCATTTCTGGATTAAATGACTTAGATGTCCAGGTTCCATGCAGACAATTGGATGTCTGTCCAGAGCGTTTCTCGATTAAATGACTTAGATGTCAGAAAAATCATTTTAGGATTGGAATTCTTCTGTTTATTAGTGCTCAATGTTCATGGACCACAAATGTGTCCAGCACTTGAAACAATTTCTATTTCCAGTGATGATTCATACAAGTGATTGCTTCTCTGTTGGCTAACGTGAGAAATGCAGCATTTCTTTTGCATAAACATCAAGTAGGCAAACAATAATTTGGAGGATAAATCAAATATAATCCTACTCGAATGTATTGGAAAGGTTCCTTCTTTGCCACAATTCTCAAAATGAAAATAACGAATAACAGTAAGATTGACTGCTGCAGTATCACTTGTCTTAGAATCTCCTAGGTTTGGTTCTACAACTGACATGAAAACCGCCTCGACATCACCTGAGTTATCATGATACTCTTGCTGAAATTTTCTTTTGGAGAGTTCTCAGATTTTAAATTTTTATTACTGACTTGATAATGTTTGTCACCCCCCCATATAAAATGCCTCTTCTTGGTTCACAGAAGACTAAAAAGAAGCTGATTGTGAAAGAGTGAATTATTTTAAGTTGGACAATAGCAATAGTTTTATATTTGCAAGTAAGCTAGCCCTTGGTAGTTGAAGCGGAGTTCCACTCATTATATTCAATGACAACATTTTTATTATTGTTGTAAAGCATAGCATAGATACTAATGGGAAAGGACGTAGGTAATCAACAGTCCTGTCAATCAACCAGTCAACAAATATTTATTGAGCATTTACTATACACAAAGTACTGTGTATTTCTCTGAAGATGAGGCAAAGTAATATAAGACATTATTTCTGCCCTCTAGGGACTTATGATCTATATGTGAAGGTAAGAAAAATAAATATTATGGGATCAGGACTCTAGGTCAGGGTATCATCTGGGGAGGTCAGCTTACTGACACCCAAGAGCTTGAAAATGTGGCATTCACCTATGGATTCTTCACCATTTAAACTCTGGTTCTTAGCTTGGCAGGTTCACAAAATTAATCTTGTCTGTGCCCCAAATATGTTACTAATCAAGGATGTGACGTACCAACTATATGTCATATAAACCTGATGTATAAACCAGAATGAAAATGTAGCTATCAGGCTGCCAGGTAACCCATGTGGATTGAATGATGTGTAAGCTTCTTGGGTGCATTCTGCCTGGGAAGGTTTCATGATAAACTTGAAGTTAGAGTTATAGAGTTAGAGTCAACCATCTGACCATATGGTTGAAATGTGAAAAAGTTGAGTAGAACCTATCTCAAATAGACTGATAGAGCCATCTCCGGCTTCATAATACCCATTATGAACATTTATATTATCTGTTATTATTCACTCCTTGGATTGGAGTTTGAGTTAGCTCTCAGACCTCTCTCTTTGATGCTCTATTTCTAATTAAACTTCACTGCTAATTATTACCTTAAATTGCTTTTTGAAAATGGTGTATTATGAAGTATTGGATATTTATAAAAATATATATCTGGAATATTTATAAAATATACATAATAATGATAAAACAAATTTCTATGTAACCACACATAGCATAAGACATAGAAAATAACCCACACTTCTGAAGCCCCCTAAATGCTAATCTACTAATCTCATCATTTTCTTGCTTTGCTTTATTATTCTGACACTCACAATACACACATGTTGTTTAGTTTCTCATGTTTTAACCTGTACATAAATTGAGTGAGATTGTTTGTATTCTTCTGTGACTTGTTTTGTTTGGTCCATATTATATTGTTGCCATGTAGTAAGAAGTCATTCATTTTCATACTGTGTTGCTCTGTTCTCTGAGCATGCCACAATTTATTCATCCATTCCACTGTTGATTGATGGGCTTTTGAGTTGTTTCCAGGTTTTTTGCTATGATAAATAATGCTGCATAATATTCTTGTACCTTTCTTCTCCTGTACATGTGCATATTTAGAGGAAGAATTACTGAATCCTAAGGTATGCAAAGCTTCATTTTATTAGATGATGCCAAGTTGTTTCTTACAGTGTACTAATAATTTACACTCTCACCGTAGTGGAGAAAGGTTCTAGTTTCTTTATATACTCACCAACAGTTGGCATTGTCAGACTTCTTAATTTTTGCCAATCTAGAGAATGTTAAATAGCATCTCGTGGTTTCAGTTTGTATTTATCTAATTACTAATGAGCCTGAGTACCTTTTCAATATGTTTACTGACCATTTGTGTTATGTCTGTGAAACATCTGTTTATTTCTTTTGAAAACTATTCAGTTAGGTTTTTCCTTTTCCTTATTTTTGTGTAAAACTATTTTATAGCAATCTTTTGCTAGTCATATATGTTACAAATATCTTTTCCCAGTTTGTGGCTTTTCGCTTTCTTATCGTATTATTAATATAAATTTATTAATTTTTCCCTTAAGATTTTTGCTATTTTTGTCTTGTAATATAAGTGTCAGTATTGTAATTGTGAAGATGTGTTCTTCTGTTATCTTCAAAGTTTTTAATATCATTCACATTTAAATGATTAATACCTAGAGCAAATGTTGTCTATTTTAATTGTCTATGTGAGTGTCATGCACTTTTAGTTGTTAAGTGATAGGTGTAGATCATATATGAAAACAGGAACCAGGTGCTGTCCTCCTAACAATTTGGAAATTAAAATGCCCTATAATATCAGCATAACACATTAGAGCCTAATTTTGCAAAGGCACTTCAAAGAGATAAAATGGCTCCTAATCCAAAAAGACCTAAGTGTTCTTCTGGTAATGTGTGGCTGTATAATAAAGTACCCCCAAACTTTTATGGTTTAAAACAACTATTTGTCTCTCAAGGTCTGTACGTGGAGTGGGTTCATCTGGACATTCTTATTTGGGGTCTCTCAAGCTGTTGTATGGAAGCTGAGGCTTGAGTCATCTGAGGGCTCAATTGGGTCAGACTTCCAGATGGCATACTTGCCTGACTGGTATTGATATTACTTGTTGGGTATTGGATGTGAACTCAGCTGGGACAGTCAACCAGCGGACCTACACATGGCCTTTCCCTGGGACTTGGTCTTCATACAACATGGTGCCTTGGGTTCTGAGAAGGTGTGTCTCAACAGTGAGCATTCCAAGAGAGTAAGGAAAATACTGCTGCAAGGATTCTTATGACCCAGTCTTGGGAGTCATGCTGTGTCACTTCTGCTGTACTTTACTGGTTACACATGGCCAGCTCCGTTTCAATGTGGAAGGGAATTTCTCTAGGGTGTGAATACTAGAGGGTATGGTTCATTGGGCAGTTGTCTTTGAAGATTAACTATAGCAACCATGTCAAAGGATTGTCAGTATTAATGTTTACAGAGACTGTTGTGTCATCTTCCAGTTCAAGCAATAAAGAAGAGTTGATAGACTGAAAAAAACCTCTCAAGACAAAACACCTAAAACATGTGGATAAAATATGTTTTTAAAAACAAAGTTGAACTGGCCATGAATTAAGAGAAATTCTCAGAGACCCGAAACAAGAGAGCATGAATCCAAACTAAAATTCAAATGCTGAAGACAGGAGTTATCCTAGAGTATATGTCTTTATCCCCCAAGATTTATGACTTCGGTTTTAATGGCAGCTTGGTGGGATGGGGAAGGAAGAATGAGAGAGAAGGCCTAGAGCCCAGACAAGGTGGGTGGTCTATTTGGAGACCCTCTGTATAAACCACAGAAAAGGAGAGATAACACAGAAGCATTTGCCTACCCCAAACTTGACTCTAAATGGAACTAAAACATATCTGAGAATTTGTAACCACAGGAAAACATCATATGGGCTTGTGATCCTAAATCTATAATCCAAATACCTCAAACCAGGAATGTATTTAAAGTTGTTCTGAGTTGGTGACTTCAAGTATCTCTGGTGGAAGCAATGCTCATGCACTTGGGAGAAACAAATTTCAACACACACTTCAAAGTTTTCTTTCAGCTAAAGTTATAATGGATATGATTTGCAAATATAAATCACAGAACATATGACAAAACGAGGCCTCCAAAAGTAAGAGCCGGGAGAAGCAGTGAATAATAAAGGAAGATACTCAAACACTTCAGATATTAAAATTATCAGACTTAGAATAAATATATTAATTATGTTTAACAATTACAGAAGCAAAGAATGAGTGAGAAATAAGTGACTCAAAAATAACCAAATACAGTACCTGGAAACTAAAAGTATAATAATTTACATTTACAAGTCAATGAGCTATTTAAATATTATATTAGATATAGCATATAAGATTACTGGAAGGGGGGAATCAGGAAGATTGCGGAAGAGTAAGATGTGGAGATCACCTTCCTCCCCACAGATACTCCAGAAATACATCTACATGGAACAACTCCTACAGAACACCTACTGAACGCTGGCAGAAGACCTCAGACCTCCCAAAAGGCAAAAAACCCTGCCACGTACCTGGGTAGGGCAAAAGAAAAAAGAAAAAACAGAGACAAAAGAATAGGGATGGGACCTGAACCAGTGGGAGGGAGCCGTGAAGGAGGAAAGGTCTCCACACACTAGAAGCCCCTGCGCGGGCAGAGACTGCGGGAGGCGGAGCGGGGAGCTTCGGAGCCGCGGGGGACAGCGCAGCCACAGGGGCGCGGAGGGCAAAGCGGGGAGATTCCCGCACAGAGGATCGGCGCCGACCGGCGCTCACCAGCCCGAGAGGCTTGTGTGCTCGCCCGCCGGGGCGGGCGGGGCTGCGAGCTGAGGCTCCGGCTTCGGTCTAAGCGCAGGGAGAGGACTGGGGTTGGAGGCGTGAACACAGCCTGCAGGGGGTTAGTGCACCACGGTTAGCCGGGAGGGAGTCCGGGGAAAAGTCTGGAGCTGCCGAAGAGGCAAGAGACGTTTTCTTCCCTCTTTGTTTCCTGGTGCGCGAGGAGAGGGGATTCAGAGCACCGCTTAAAGGAGCTCCAGAGACGGGCGCGAGCCATGGCTATCAGCGCGGACCCCAGAGATGGGCATGGGACGCTAAGGCTGCTGCTGCCGCCACCAAGAAGCCTGTGTGCGAGCACAGGTCACTCTCCACACGTCCCCTCCCAGGGAGCCCGTGCAGCCCGCCACTGCCAGCGTCCTGGGATCCAGGGACAACTTCCCCGGGAGAACGCACGGTGCGCCTCAGGCTGGAGCAATGTCACGCCGGCCTCTGGCACCGCAGGCTCGCCCCACATCTGTACCCCTCTCTCCCCCGAGCCTGAGTGAGCCAGAGCCCCCGAATCAGCTGCTCCTTTAACCCCGTCCTGTCTGAGCGAAGAACAGACGCCCTCCGGCGGCCTAGACCTACACGCAGAGGCAGGACCAAATCCAAAGCTGAGCTCCGGGAGCTGTGCGAACAGAGAAGAGAAAGGGAAATCTCTCCCAGCAGCCTTAGGAGCAGCAGATTAAAGCTCCACAATCAACCTGATGTACCTTGCATCTGTGGAATACATGAACAGACAACGAATCATCCCAAATTGAGGAGGTGGACTTCGAGAGCAAGGTTTACTATTTTTTCCCCTTTTCCTCCTTTTATAAGTGTGTATGTGTATGCTTCTGTGTGAGATTTTGTCTGTATAGATTTGCTGTCTCCAATTGTCCTAAGGTTCTATCCGTCTGTTCTTTTTTCTTTCTAAAAATCTATTTCATAATAATAACTTTTTATTTTAATAACTTTATTTTATTTTATCTTGTTTTATTTTATTTTATCCTCTTTCCTCTTTCTTTCTTTTCTTTCTTTCTTCCTTCCTTCCCTCCCTCCCTCCTTCCTTCCTTTCCTCCTTCCTTCCTTCCTTCCTTTCTCTCTCTCTCTCTCTCTTTCTTTCTTTCTACTTTTTCTCCCTTTTATTCTGAGCCGTGTGGATGAAAGGCTCTTGGTGCTGCAGCCAGGAGTCAGTGCTGTGCCTCTGAGGTAGGAGAGCCAAATTCAGGACACTGGTCCACAAGAGACTTCCCAGCTCCACGTAATATCAAACGGCGAAAATCTCCCAGAGATCTCCATCTCAGCACCAGCACCCAGCTTCACTCAACGACCAGCAAGCTACAGTGCTGGACACCCTATGCCAAACAACTAGCAAGACAGGGACACAACACCAACCATTAGCAGAGAGGCTGCCTAAAATCATAATAAGGCCACAGACACTGCAAAACACACCACCAGACGTGGACCTGCCCACCAGAAAGACAAGATCCAGCCTCATCCACCAGAACACAGGCACTAGTCCCCTCCACCACGAAGCCTACACAACCCACTGAACCAACTTTAGCCACTGGAGACAGACACCAAAAACAACAGGAACTACGAACCTGCAGCCTGCAAAAAGGAGACCCCAAACACAGTAAGATAAGCAAAATGGGAAGACAGAAAAACACACAGCAGATGAAGGAGCAAGGCAAAAAGCCACCAGAACTAACAAATGAAGAGGAAATAGGCAGTCTACCTGAAAAAGAATTCAGAGTAATGACAGTAAAGATGATCCAAAATCTTGGAAATAGAATAAAGAAAATGCAGGAAACATTTAACAAGGACCTAGAAGAACTAAAGATGAAACAAGCAACGATGAACAACACAATAAATGAAATTTAACATACTCTAGATGGGATCAATAGCAGAATAACTGAGGCAGAAGAATGGATAAGTGACCTGGAAGATAAAATAGTGGAAATAACTACTGCAGAGCAGAATAAAGAAAAAAGAATGAAAAGAACTGAGGACAGTCTCAGAGACCTCTGGGACAACATTAAACGCACCAACATTCGAATTATAGGGGTCCCAGAAGAAGAAGAGAAAAAGAAAGGGACTGAGAAAATATTTGAAGAGATTATAGTTGAAAACTTCCCTAATATGGGAAAGGAAATAGTTAATCAAGTCCAGGAAGCCCAGAGAGTCCCATACAGGATAAATCCAAGCAGAAACACGCCAAGACACATATTAATCAAACTATCAAAAATTAAATACAAAGAAAACATATTAAATGCAGCAAGGGAAAAACAACAAATAACACACAAGGGAATCCCCATAAGATTAACAGCTGATCTCTCAGCAGAAACTCTGCAAGCCAGAAGGGAGTGGCAGGACATATTTAAAGTGATGAAGGAGAAAAACCTACAACCAAGATTACTCTACCCAGCAAGGATCTCACTCAGCTTCATGGAGAAATTAAAATCTTTACAGACAAGCAAAAGCTGAGAGAGTTCAGTACCACCAAACCAGCTTTACAACAAATGCTAAAGGACCTTCTCTAGGCAAGAAACACAAGACAAGGAAAAGACCTACATTAACAAACCCAAAACAATTAAGAAAATGGGAATAGGAACATACATATCGATAATTACCTTAAATGTACATGGATTAACTGCTCCCACCAAAAGACGCAGACTGGCTGAATGGATACAAAAACAAGACCCGTATATATGCTGTCTACACAAGACCCACTTCAGACCTAGGGACACATACAGACTGAAAGTGAGGGGGTGGAAAAAGATATTCCATGCAAATGGAAATCAAAAGAAAGCTGGAGTAGCAATTCTCATATCAGACAAAATAGCCTTTAAAATAAAGACTATTACAAGAGACAAAGAAGGACACTACATAATGATCAAGGGATCAGCCCAAGAAGAAGATATAACAGTTGTAAATATTTATGCACCCAACATAGGAGCACCTCAATACATAAGGCAAATGCTGACAGCCATAAAAGGGGAAATTGATAGTAACACCATCACAGTAGGGGACATTAACACCCCACTTTCATCAATGGACAGATCATCCAAAATGAAAATAAATAAGGAAACACTAGCTTTAAATGATACTTTAAACAAGATGGACTTAATTGATATTTATAGGACATTCCATCCCCAAACAACAGAATACACTCTTTTCTCAAGTGCTCATGGAACATTCTCCAGGATAGATCATATCTTGGGTCACAAATCAAGCCTTGGTAAATTTAATAAAATTGAAATTGTATCAAGTATCTTTTCTGACCACAACACTATGAGACTAGATATCAATTACAGGGAAAAATCTGTAAAGAATGCAAACACATGGAGGCTAAATGATACACTACTTAATAACCAAGAGATCAGTGAAAAATCAAAGAGGAAATCAAAAAATACCTAGAAACAAATGACAATGGAGACACCACGACCCAACACCTATGGGAAGCAGCAAAAGCAGTTCTAAGAGGGAACTTTATAGCAATACAGTCCTACCTTAAGAAACAGGAAACATATCGAATAAACAACCTAACCTTGCACCTAAAGCAGTTAGAGAAAGAAGAACAAAAAAAAACCCAAAGTTAGCAGAAGGAAAGAAATCATAAACATCAGATCAGAAATAAATGAAAAAGAAATGAAGGAAACGAGAGCAAAGATCAATAGAACTAAAAGCTGGTCCTTTGAGAAGATAAACAAATTTGGTAAACAATTAGCCAGACTCATCAAGAAAAAAGGGGAGAAGGCTCAAATCAATAGAGTTAGAAATGAGAAAGGAGAAGTAACAACTGACACTGCAGAAATACAAAAGCTCATGAGAGATTACTACAAGCAACTCTATGCCAATAAAATGGACAACCTGGAAGAAATGGACAAATTCTTAGAAAAGCACAACGGGCCAAGACTGAATCAGGAAGAAATAGAAAATATGAACAGCCCAATCACAAGCACTGAAATTGAAACTGTGATTAAAAATCGTCTGACACGGGCTTCCCTGGTGGCGCAGTGGTTGAGAGTCCGCTTGCCGATACAGGGGACATAGGTCCGTGCCCCGGTCCGGGAAGATCGTACATGCCGTGGAGCAGCTGGGCCCGTGAGCCATGGCCAGTGAGCCTGCACGTCCAGAGCCTGTGCTCCGCAACGGGAGAGGCCACAACAGTGAGAGGTACTCAACATGTACCGCAAAAAAAGAAAAAATAATCTTCCAACAAACAAAAGCTCAGGACCAGATGGCTTCACAGGCGAATTCTATCAAACATTTAGAGAAGAGCTAACACCTATCCTTCTCAAAGTCTTCCAAAATACAGCAGAGGGAGGAAGACTCCCAAATTCCTTCTATGAGGCCACCATCACCCTGATACAAAAACCAGACAAGGATCTCACAAAGAAAGAAAACTAAAGGCCAATATCACTGATGAACATAGATGCAAAAATCCTCAACAAAATACTAGCAAACAGAATCCAACAGCACATTAAATGGATCATACACCATGATCAAGTGAGGTTTATTCCAGGAATGCAAGGATTCTTCAATATACGCAAATCAATCAATGTGATACACCATATTAACAAATTGAAGAAGAAAAACCATATGGTCATCTCAATAGATGCAGAGAAAGCTTTTGACAAAATTCAACACCCATTTATGATAAAAACCCTGCAGAAAGTAGGCATAGAGGGAACTTTCCTCAACATAATAAAGGCCATATATGACAATCAGGAACAAGACAAGGTTGCCCACTCTCACCACTCTTATTCAACATAGTTTTGGAAGTTTTAGCCACAGCAATCAGAGAAGAAAAGGAAATAAAAGGAATCCAAATCGGAAAAGAAGAAGTAAAGCTGTCTGTCACTGCAGATGACATGATACTATACATACAGAATCCTAAAGATGCTACCAGAAAACTACTAGAGCTAATCAATGAATTTGGTAAAGTAGCAGGATACAAAATTAATGCACAGAAATCTCTGGCATTCCTATACACTAATGATGAAAAATCTGAAAGTGAAATCAAGAAAACACTCCCATTTACCATTGCAACAAAAAGAATAAAATATCTAGGAATAAACCTACCTAAGGAGACAAAAGACCTGTATGCAGAAAATTATAAGACACTGATGAAAGAAATTAAAGATGATACAAACAGATGGAGAGATATACCATGTTCTTGGATTGGAAGAATCAACATTGTGAAAATGACTCTACTACCCAAAGCAATCTATAGATTCAATGCAATCCCTATCAAACTACCACTGGCATTTTTCACAGAACTAGAACAAAAAATTTCACAATTTGTATGGAAACACAAAAGACCCCGAATAGCCAAAGCAATCTTGAGAACAAAAAATGGAGCTGGAGGAATCAGGCTGCCTGACTTCAGACTATACTACAAAGCTACAGTAATCAAGACAGTATGGTACTGGCACAAAAACAGAAAGATAGATCAATGGAATAGGATAGAAAGCCCAGAGATAAACCCATGCACATATGGTCACCTTATCTTTGATAAAGGTGGCAGGAATATACAGTGGAGAAAGGACAGCCTCTTCAATAAGTGGTGCTGGGAAAATTGGACAGGTACATGTAAAAGTATGAGATTAGATCACTCCCTAACACCATACACAAAAATAAGCTCAAAATGGATTAAAGACCTAAATGTAAGGCCAGAAACTATCAAACTCTTAGAGGAAAACATAGGCAGAACACTCTATGACATAAATCACAGCAAGATCCTTCTTGACCCATCTCCTAGAGTAATGGAGATAAAAACAAAAATAAACAAATGGGACCTAATGAAACTTCAAAGCTTTTGCACAGCAAAGGAAACCATAAACAAGACCAAAAGACAGCCCTCAGAATGGGAGAAAATATTTGCAAATGAATCAACTGACAAAGGATTAATCTCTAAAATTTACAGGCAGCTCATGCAGCTCAATAACAAAAAAATAAACAACCCAATCCAAAAATGGGCAGAAGACCTAAATAGACATTTCTCCAAAGAAGATATACAGACTGCCAACAAACACATGAAAGAATGCTCAACATCATTAATCATTAGAGAAATGCAAATCAAAACTACAATGAGATATCATCTCACACCAGTCAGAATGGCCATCCTCAAAAAATCTACAAACTATAAATGCTGGAGAGGGTGTGGAGAAAAGGGAACACGCTTGCACTGCTGGTGGGAATGTGAATTGGTACAGCCACTATGGAGAACAGTATGGAGGTTCCTTAAAAAACTACAAATAGACCTACCACATGACCCAGCAATCCCACTATTGGGCATATACCCTGAGAAAACCATAATTCAAAAATAGTCATGTACCAAAATATTCATTGCAGCTCTATTTACAATAGCCAGGAGATGGAAACAACCTAAGTGTCCATCATCGGATGAATGGATAAAGAAGATGTGGCACATATATACAATGCAATATTACTCAGCCATAAAAAGAAACGAAATTGAGATATTTGTAATGAGGTGGATGGACCTAGAGTCTGTCATACAGAATGAACTAAGTCAGAAAGAGAAAGGCAAATACCGTATGCTAACACATATATATGGAATTTAAGAAAAAAAATGTCATGGAGAACCTAGGGGTAAGCCAGGAATAACGACACAGACCTACTAGAGAATGGGCTTGAGGATATGGGGAGGGGGAAGGATAAGCTGTGATAAAGTGAGAGAGTGGCATGGACATATATACACTACCAAATGTAAAATAGATAGCTAGTGGGAAGCAGCCGCATAGCACAGGGAGATCAGCTCGGTGCTTTGTGACCACCTAGAGGGGTGGGACAGGGAGGGTGGGAGGGAGGGAGACGCAAGAGGGAAGAGAAATGGGAACATATGTATATGTATAACTGATTCACTTTGTTATAAAGCAGAAACTAGCACACCATTGTAAAGCAATTATACTCCAATAAAGATGTTAAAAAAAAAGAAAACCAAAGATTACTGGGAGAGAGACCAAAGATATTATCTGGAAAAATAACACAAAGAGACAAAGAATTTGAAAACATGGAAGAGAGGTTAAGAAACATAGAGGATAGAGAGAGTAGATCTAACACATGACAAGTAGGTGTTTCAAAGAAATAATAGATTTCAGGAGTGGTGATTTGTGAAGAAGCAGTGACTAAAATTTTTCAGAATTGATGAAAAACTTGAAGCATCAGAATCAGAAATTCAAATGGAATCCAAGCAGAATAAATGAAAAAACTATGACACCTAAATAAATTGTAGTGAAAGTGAACCTGAAGACACTCAAGACAAAGAAAAGACCTTGAAATCAGTCAGAAATCAATTTTTTTAAAATTCGGGCTTCCCTGGTGGCACAGTGGTTGAGAGTCCGCCTACTGATGCAGGGGACACAGGTTCGTGCCCCAGTCCAGGAAGACCTCACATGCTGCGGAGCGGCTGGGCACGTGAGCCATGGCCGCTGAGCCTGCACGTCCGGAGCCTGTGCTCCACAGCGGGAGAGGCCACAACAGTGAGAGGCCCGCATACCGCAAAAAGAAAAAGAAAAATTACTAAGTGACCACAATTCAACTGACAGCTGAATTCTCAGCAATAATAAGAGGACAAGAAGATAATGAAATTAATTATTCAATATACTGAGGGAATATAGCTGCCAATCTAGAATTATATATCTGAAAAATTCTTTTAGAAACAAAAACAAGAGTGAAATAAATATATTTCCAAACAAAACTGAGACTGTTTACTGACAATTGAAATATCAAGAGAGGAATAAAAGAGAAATAAAATTGAGAGTGAAAGACTATTTCAAGAAAAAAAAGAAAATGACTCCAAAAGGAAGGTATAAGATGCAAGTAAAAGTAGTGAACATAGAAATTGCTGTACAAATGGGTAAATATGAAGAAATAATAATGGTATATATTAATTTCAGACAAAAGTAAGTGTTTTTTTTGGTTTATTTTTTTTTTTTTTTTTTTTTCAGTTTTTGTTTGTTTGTTTGTTTTTTGCAGTACGCAGACCTCTCACTGTTGTGGCCTCTCCCGTCGCAGAGCAGAGGCTCTGGACGCGCAGGCTCAGCGGCCACGGCTCACGGGCCCAGCTGCTCCGCGGCATGTGGGATCCTCCAGGACCAGGGCACGAACCCGTGTGCCCTGCATCGGCAGGCGGACTCTCAACCACTGCGCCACCAGGGAAGCCCAAAAGTAAGTTTTAAGGTGAAAAAAATCTTGCTACAGACAGCCAGGATTAGTACCCAGATCATCTGGATTAAAGCTATACTGTGACATCACATTGGAATAGAGCAGAAAGAAAACTTAAGGAGAATGAAGATGAGCAGAGAGAATAATAGGAGAAGTAGAAGGTCAGAGGGGCATCCTTACAAGTTGTTAAATGTTAAAAAAAAAAAAAAGTTAAATAGGATTAACATAGTTAACTCTGCTAATAGGTTTAACATATTCATCAAAGGTTTCTCTCCTCCCCCTCTTCCTCATCCTTCCCCTTTCCCCCCTTCCCCCTCTTCCTCATCCTTCCCCTTCCCCCCCTTCCCCCTCTTCCTCATCCTTCCCCT
>NW_006793376.1:0-1013 GCF_000442215.2 Lipotes vexillifer
AACCACTGAGTGGGCTTCCCTGGTGGTCCAGTGGTTAAGACTCTGAGCTTCCACTGCAGCGGGTATGGGTTCGATCCCTGGTCAGGGAAGTTCTGCATGCCGCACTGTGTGGCCAAAAAAACATAAATAAGTAAAAAATTTTTTTAAATGTAGAGCTAAGTGGGTTTTTAAAGAAAATTTTTTAATGTAAATTGATAGTCACTATGGAGAACAGTATGGGGGTCCTTAAAATAGTACAGATAAAAGTACCATACGACCCAGCAATCCCACTACTGGGCGTATACCCTGAGAAAACCATAATTCAAAAAGAGTCATGTACCAAAATGTTCATTGCAGCTCTATTTACAATAGCCAGGACATGGAAGCAGCCTAAGTGTCCATCAACAGCTGAATGGATAAAGAAGATGTGGCACATATATACAATGGAATATTACTCAGCCATAAAAAGAAACGAAATTGAGTTATTAGTAGTGAGGTGGATGGACCTAGAGTCTGTCATACAGAGTGAAGTAAGTCAGAAAGAGAAAAACAAATACCGTATGCTAACACATATATTTGGAATCTAAGGGGAAAAAAAAAGGTCATGAAGAACGTAGGGGTAAGATGGGAATAAAGACACAGACCTACTAGATAATGGACATGAGGATATGGGGAGGGGGAAGGGTGAGCTGTGACAAAGTGAGAGAGTGGCATGGATGTATATACACTACCAAACGTAAAATAGATAGCTAGTGGGAAGCAGCCGCATAGCACAGGGAGATCAGCTCGGGGCTTTGTGACCACCTGGAGGGGTGGGATAGGGAGGGTGGAAGGGAGACGCAAGAGAGAAGAGATTTGGGAACATATGTATATATATAACCGATTCACTTTGTTATAAAGCAGGAACAAACACACCATTGTAAAGCAATTATACTCCAATAAAGATGTGAAAAAAAATAACCACTTAGAGCTAAGCCTGTGAAAAGTTAGTAGCCTCTGCCCCAATCACCTTGTAAGGACTAGGTGCTTGCTAC
>NW_006793377.1:0-213 GCF_000442215.2 Lipotes vexillifer
TGTTATGCTGATGGGCGGGATGTAAATTGCCAACAGCCACCCTCGAGAAATGTATGGTATTTCTTGAAACATCGAAAAAACAAGGTACAGAGCCTCGGGCACTAGGCTTAGGGAAACAGAAGTCAACAAGACAGAGCCACCCCAAAGATTGGGGCTGCCCCCTTTACAGGAACCTCATCCACTGTACAAGTTAAATACCCACAAAAGGAAAAA
>NW_006793378.1:0-384 GCF_000442215.2 Lipotes vexillifer
CTTACCCGAAATCTTACCCTAACCCGTGCCCTAATCCTAAACTGTACGATAACACTATCCCATATTCTAACATGTACGTTAACCGTAAAACGTTAACGTATCCTAACCTGTACCCTAAACCATCCCCGTGCCCTAACCTTAACCCTAACCCTAACCCTAACCCTAAAACTTACCCGAAGCCTTACCCAAAACTGTGCCGTAATCCTAATCGGTACGTTAACACTAACCCGTGCCCTAACTTGTACGCTAACCCTAAACCACTCGTACACTAACCTGTACCCTAAACGGTCCCCGTTCCCTAACCCTAACCCTAACCCTAATCCTTATCCGAAGCCATACCCTAACCCATGCCCTAATCCTAAACCGTACGCTAACACTAACCCG
>NW_006793379.1:0-345 GCF_000442215.2 Lipotes vexillifer
TGTGCCACAACTACTGAGCCTGCGCTCTAGAGCCCGCAAGCCACAACTACTGAGCCCATGCACCACAACTATTGAAGCCTGCGTGCCTAGAGCCTGTGCTCTGCAACAAGAGAAACCACGACAATGAGGAGCCCATGCACCGCAACAAAGAGTAGCCCCTGCTCACAACTAGAGAAAGCCCGCGCACAGCAAGGAAGACCCAACGCAGCCAAAAATAAAAACAAACAAACAAATAAATAAGTTTATTTTAAAAAAAAAAAGAATGGAGGCAAAGATCCAGACGATACAAGAAATGTTTAACAAAGACCTAGAAGAATTAAAGAACAAACAAACAGAGATGAACAA
>NW_006793380.1:0-255 GCF_000442215.2 Lipotes vexillifer
TGTCTGTCGATGGCGACTTGGGGAAAATTCTGCAGACGCACCTCCGACGACTGGGCCCCAAGAAGGACAACACCCAGAACCGTGGTACCCAGGTTACCTCTCATGGCCCGGGGCGGTCCCCCACCTCCTGCGTACGACTCCGAAAACTCTATCAGAAAGAATCCAACCACCGCGACTCGAGCGTGCCCGCCCCTGCGTCCATTCCACACTCCACGGGCCTCAGCACGTACCGGTCGGCCTTCGCCTCTGGAGCAG
>NW_006793381.1:0-279 GCF_000442215.2 Lipotes vexillifer
GCAAAATATTCTCTGACATAAATCATACCAATGTTTTCTTAGGTCAGTCTCCCAAGACAATAGGAATAAAAATGAAAATAAACAAAGGGGGCCGAATCAAACTTACAAGCTTTTGCACAGCAAAGGAAAGCATAAACAAAATGAAAAGACAACCTACAGAACGGGAGAAAATATTTGCAAATGATGCGACCAGCAAGGGCTTAATTTCCAAAATACACAAACAGCTCATACAACTTGATGACAATAAAAGCAAACAACCCAATCAAAAAAATAGGCAGA
>NW_006793382.1:0-2266 GCF_000442215.2 Lipotes vexillifer
AAAAAAAAAAAAAAAAGTCCTTCTTTGTCTCTAGATTTTTATCTTAAAATCTGTTTTGTCGGATAAAAGTACAGACATACCTCAGAGATAATTGTGGGTTTAGACCAACACAATAAAGCGAGTCACACAAATGTTTTAGTTTCCCAGTACTTATCAAAGTTACGTTTATGCTATACTGTAGTCTTAAGGGTGCAGTAGCATTATGTTTTAAAAAAAAGGTACATCCCTTAATAAAGAAATACTTTATTGCTAAAAATTGCTAACCATCATCTGAGCCTTCAATGAGTCTTAGTAGTGACACCAAAGGTAACTGATGACCGGTATAACATAACAAATATAATAATATGAAAGTAATAAAAAGTTTGAAATATTGTGAGAATTACCAAAATGTGACACGGAGATATGACGTGAATAAACACTGTTGGAAAAATGGCGCTGATAGACTTGCCCGATGCAGAGTTGCCACAAATCTTGAATTTGTCAAAAGATGCAGTATCCGCAAAGTGCAATAAAGTGAGGTATGTCTGTATAGCCACTACAGCTCTTCCTTGGTGTCTATTCACATCGTATGTCTTTTTTTATCCCTTGACTTTGCATCTGTGTCTTTACTCTTGTCTTCATTATTTTTTGTCTATTTTTTTGTTCCTTTGTTCCTCTTTTACTGCCTGTTTTTTGGGGGAGGAGGCATTTGCACAGGACGCTGGTTGGGAGTCAAGGATGCAGGTTCTACTCCCTGCTCCGTCCTGTCCCGCAGCAAAGGCCACGGCAGATCCTTCCCTCTCTCCAGGCCTCACGCTTGTCGCCACCACAGGACCCTGACAGAGCCCACTTCCTCCGAGCCAGGCACCGTTCGTGCTGCCCCATGGGTCTCATAAATATTTATCTTCTGACGCGATCTTAGCCTTGAGGCTCCACCCTCCCCTCTTTCAAGCGAGTGTCCACTCCTGGTTACTGCTCTGTGCACTGTCCTGTACTGGCTCCCTCTGCAGGTACCTGCAGTATTCTGTGTGCATCTAGGTTTTCTGCAGGGGGCTGTCATCAGGTGGGGTCTCATTCTGTCATACCCAAAAGCAGGACTGGCAAAGCCGGTGGTGTTTTGTGGCCTGCACCCTAATTAGCCACGAAAGCCCCCAGCTGCCTCCCCCTGCAGCTCTGTTAACAAAAGATTAATTAACAGGATCATTAAGCTTTGCAAGTGCGCCCTCCTCCCCGCCCCACCCTTGATACTACGGCTGCACCTGTTGGGGTGATGGGGCTGGGCGTCCCTCAGGAGCCTTTGTGGCCAGGCTGCTGGCTGCTCAAGGCTCTGAAGGCCTGGGGTCCAGCCCTGGCTTCCCAGTTCATTGGTCTGGGACCCAGGGCAAGTCCTTTGCTGGGGTGGTCAGCCCAGGGCTGTCACGGACATCTCATCCCCGGGGTCTGCCTGGAGGAGGCAGGCCCTCCTCATTCTCCCCACGGGGAGAAGCACCATTAACCCCCCGTTTAGATTCTTTCCCTGGCCACCAGCTCTGGGCCAGGCTCTGAGCTGTACAGTGTTGTGGGCTCCAGGAGAACTCGGGGATCTGTTGCCGGGGGCAGAGCAGGACGAGATAGACAAACACAGACGGGACCTCTGCAGTGTGCTGTGTGCCTGCGGTGATGGAGGGATGGCCAGAGGGCTCCCCAGGACGCAGAGTGGGTCTTCTCAGAAAGGAGGCTGCAGCTGTCCAGGTAGAGGTCAGGGGAGAGATGGTGCTCTGGGCAGAGGGCCAGCAGGAGCGCAGACCTGGGGGTTTAAAAGGACAGAGGACAGTGGATCCTGGTGAGAGGTTGTGCATTCAAGGAGCCCAGGAGCTGGGCCCTAGGCTCAGGGCTGCCCTGCAGCAGAGGGAAGTGGGCCCCCCGGCTGTGGGAAGGGGCGGCTTCGGGGGTGAGGGGAGGGGCTGGGCCCCAGGGCTGTGTGGGTTCTGGGGAAGCCTGTCCTCTAGAAAGGGGAGTGTGTGCCAAGGACCTCCCAGCTCTGAGAAGTGGCACCAGGAAGCAGAGCGGAGGCCCCTCTGGGCTCAGGGATTTTGTGCGGCTTTCCCACCTTCCTCCCTTAGAGCTGCTGCCCCTACAGGTGTGGGCCCTCCCCAGCTCACCTGCCCTGGCTTCCGGGACTCCTGTGGAGGCACAGGAGGGGCAGGGAAGCTCACACGTGCCCAGGCAGGAATCTTCACGTACCCAGACGATGCTCTTGGGCTGAGGGGTCCGGAGCAGAGTCTGGGCAGCCGGCGGGGGTTGGGGC
>NW_006793383.1:0-391 GCF_000442215.2 Lipotes vexillifer
TTGGAAGTTTTAGCCACAGCCATCAGAGAAGAAAAGGAAATAAAAGGAATCCAAATCAGAAAAATAGGGGCTTCCCTGGTGGCGCAGTGGTTGAGTGTCCACCTGCCGATGTAGGGGACACGGGTTTGTGACATGGTCCGGGAAGATCCCACATGCTGTGGAGCGGCTGAGCCCGTGAGCCATAGCCACGGAGCCTGTGCTCCTCAACGGGAGAGGCCACAACAGTAAGAGGCCCACACACCACAAAACAAAAACAAAAACAAAAACAATAACAAATCGGAAAAGCAGAAGTAAAGCTGTCTCTGTTCACAGATGACATGAAACTATGCATAGAGAATGCTAAAGATGCTACCAGAAAACTACTAGAGCTAATCAATGAATTTGGTAAAGT
>NW_006793386.1:0-2132 GCF_000442215.2 Lipotes vexillifer
TAATATATGCTACACCATAGTTGTATCTTGAAAACTTTTTGCTAAGTGAAAGAAACCAGGTACAAAACACCACATATTAAAAAAAAACAAAAACAAAAACAAAAAAACACCACATATTTATGATTTCATTGTTATGAAGGATTCAGAATGTTCAAGTCTATAGAGACAGAAAGTAGAGTATTGGTTGCCAGGGTGTAGGAGGATTTGGGGGGGATGGGTTGGTGAGAGAATGGGGAGTTGCTGCTAATGAGTATGGAGTTTCTTTTGGGGGTGATAATGTTCTGCAATTCCATTGTGGTAATGGTTACAGGACCTTGTATATAGACTAAAAATAAGTGAATTGTACTATTTTTAAAAAGTGATTTTATGGCACGTGAATTATATCTCAGTAAGAACAGTTGATCTTAAAATATTTTAAAATGGGTGTGGTGGTTACTTTTTTGTGCCAATTTGGCTAGGCCACAGTACTCAGATATTTGGTCAAACATTAGTCTAGATGTATCTGTGAAGGAATTTTTTAGATGAAATGAACATTTAAATTGGTAGACCTTGAGTAAAGTAGATTAAACTTCATAATATGGGTAGGCCACATCCAATCAGTTGAAGACCTTGAGAGAAAAACAATGAGGTCCCTCAAGGCACAAGCTGAAATATCAACTCTTCCCTGGGTCTACAGCCTGCCAGTCAACCCTGCAGAATTTGGACTTGTCTGCCTCCACAGTGCTGTGAGCCAGTTCCCTAAAATCTCTCTTTCTCTCTTTCTCCATGTACACACACACACACACACACACACACACACACACACACACACACACACCCCCTCTCTGTCTTTATATCTATATATTACATAAACGCACCCTATTGGTTCTGTTTCTCTGGAGAACCCTAACTAATACAATGGACAAAGGATTTGAATAGACATTTCTTTGAAGAAGATTAAATGGTCAATAAGCACATGAGAAGATGCTCAGGATCATTAGTCATTAGGGAAATGCAAATCAAAACCACTTCACACCCACTAGAATTGCTATAATCAAAACTCTCTCTCTCTCCCTCTCTCTCTCTCTCTCTCTCTCTCATAGTTATAAGCACCGGAGTTGAAGTTAAGCAACAAGTGCCTGGAATCAGTAACATGCACTTCTGCCATTAGAACATAGAGCCATGGACACCTGGCCTCCACTATAGCTTGCCCATTGGCCTGCTGAATCACCAAGATACTGTCTACTAGAACACAAATGGGGCCAGCAGGATGGGTCCAAATGAGTAGCCAACTTAGGGATGACTAGCTCTCGATCTGGAAAAGACGTGGTCCTACCTTATGACTTGATCGTTCTCCTATTTTTCTTTCTATAAAACAAACAAGTTTTCTGGTTTCATTCTATTTATCATATATCTCTAGAATGTTATATACTATCTATATTTAACATATGAATTCTACTCATGTTTCTCAAGCTACTCGTTGACTCATTTTCCATCTTTAACACATCCTATGAATTCTACCTATAACACATAAGCTACTAGCTTACTTATTAGCTGTGCTTAACACCCATGAGTTTCAGCCATCCTATTTATGATGGTTAATTTTATGTGTCAAGTTGACTTGGCTATAGGATGCCCACATAGCCAGTAAAACATTATTTCTGGATGTGTTTGCAAGGGTGTCTCTGAAAAGGTTAGCATTTGAATCAGTAGACTGAGTAAAAGAGATCCACCTTTACCAACGGTGCGGGCGTCATCCAATCCGCTGAGGGCCCAAATAAAACAAGAAGGCAGAGAAAGGGCAAATTTTCTCTCTCTGCTTACCTGGGACCTCCATCTTCTCCTGCCCTCAAGCAGCAACATCAGTGTTCCTGGCTTTCCGGCCTTCAGACTCAGGCAGGGACTTACACCCCCGATCCTCAGACCATTGGTCTCCAGATGAACTGTATCACCAATTTCCTGGTTGCTTGCAGATGGCTGTTCATGGGCCTTCTTGGCCTCAATAACTATGTGATCCAAACTTCTACTTTATATATATATAGTAGTACAGCAGAAACATCCAAAAAAAATGATACAGTGCAAACATCCACCAACTGATGAGTGAATGAATAAATAAAGTATGATATATCCATTCAATGGAATATTATTTAGCT
>NW_006793388.1:0-222 GCF_000442215.2 Lipotes vexillifer
TCAGAAATGGTGCTGAATGTATTATCAAAGCAGAACATGTAGTCACCGCCTTCAGTCTCTATCGTGTGAACTCCATCTGATTTTCTTTGTTCAAAAACTAAGGTTCTTCCTTTTGGAGAGGCAAGGTGGAAATCAATATCTAATCCTGCTCCATCTAAAACTTGGTACTCGATCTCCAGCGAGGCCTTCAGGGGCATGGGCTGGTAGAAACACTCCTTCTGG
>NW_006793389.1:0-234 GCF_000442215.2 Lipotes vexillifer
CTACACAACCCACTGAACCAACATTAGCCACTGGAGACAGACATCAAAAACAATGGGAACTACGAACCTGCAGCCTGTGAAAAGAAGACCCCAAACACAGTAAGATAAGCAAAATGAGAAGACAGAAAAACACACAGTAGTTGAAGGAGCAAGAAAAAAAATGCACCAGACATAACAAATGAAGAGGAAATAGGCAGTCTACTTGAAAAAGAATTCAGAATAATGATAGTAAAG
>NW_006793390.1:0-4844 GCF_000442215.2 Lipotes vexillifer
TGAGCCTGTGCGTCCGGAGCCTGTGCTCCGCAACGGGAGAGACCACAACAGTGAGAGGCCCGTTTAAAAAAAAAAAAAGAAAAAAAGCAAGGAAGTGATTATTACAAGAGTCAAGGTAGGAGCTAATTATGGTGGAGGAAGAAAGTACACAATGGGTTTCTAGAATGCTGGTGATGTTCTATATCTTGATCTGGAAAATAATTATATAATGTTTGTTTATAATAATTTATTAAAACATATATTTGTTGTGGAAACTAACACACATATATACATATATAATACTGATATTTCATAATTTGAAAACAAAAATGTAAGGTTTCAGGAAAAAAAAAGTCAAGTAAAAACAAGGAAAGAAAGAAAATAACAATATCTTACCTGCAAGAGTATGTAGGTTCTCCCACTTTAAAAACACGACCACAAAGATGAGAAGGTTTGTTTGTTTGTTCAAGTTTTGAAAATCCCAACTCAGGATCTTCACCACAAAGGTACCATTCCATTGGTCCCAACAAAACTTGGTGTGCCAACATGTCTTCTTTCTGTGGAAAAGGGTTGGGACCCCTGCAGTAGATTTTGGGTACATAGTGAGCCAAATGCTGGTTCACTTCTCTAGTGAGGTCAGTTGCTTGCAGCCATTTCTTTAAAAAAGAAAAAAGAAAAAATAGTTTTAAACAAGGTCAATAAACTGCTAATTTGAATAAACATACTCTATTTTCTTTTAGGTGCAAAAATAATGAGTCTTATAAATTATTTTATTGACATTCATCACTGCATGTCTTCTTTCCAAAAAAGGATAAAACTCAATTTAGAATTTTACTAAAATGCCCAGTATTTTAAAATTCAACTTAAAGTGAAAGTAAAGTGAAACGAGCCCATCTCCTCAAAATGACTCTTGAAGCAACCTTCTGTAGGCAATACAGGAAAATGACCACAACATATCATCTTATAAGACACTAGCCATTGAGCCCATCTGACTTCCTTTCTAATTTCTAATGCTTTGCTCAAATGATATTCTGATTGTGATTTGGACTCTCCTGTCGGTTTGCTGACAGGAAGAGCATACAGTGAACATGAACAGCCAATACACTAATTCTATTTCTCAATGATTATAAAGGACACGCCAGTCTCTTATGAATGTCAGTCCATAAGAGAGTTTGTTCTATCGATTATATCTTTATTCCCTGATCAACCTCTCTATAAGCCCTTTCTCCTTTGCTCTCCCTGTTAAAAACATTTTAAAAAGTCACTTTCCCCTGTCCCCAAACTTTCATGTCCTACTACCTGTGATAATTATACTTAGATATCTAATAGATACTGTGATATTATGATAAGAAAAACATATTTGGTCTTCTCATTCCTAGCATAGAACTCTTAAAAATCTTCCAATTTCCTAAGTGATAAGTGAGATAAAAGTGAAAGGAATGTCTTTTGTTATTCATAACAAGCCCCCTTCAATCAGACCTGAGTTGATATTACTAAGGTGACTTTTGGAAAGCCCCTAAAGATGGGAAGCTAGTTGCCAGGGGAACTAGCCACATGATTAGTAGGGTGGAACTTACAGCCTCCACCCCAACCAACTTCAGGGAAGGGAGAGGTGCTGGAGGTGGAGTTAAGCACTAATGACCAATCATTTGATCATCATGCCTATGGAGGCACAAAGCCTCCATAAAAACCCAAAAATGTCGGGGTTCAGAGATCTCCTTGGTTGATGAACAAACAGAGGTGCTGGCACGCCCAGAGAGGGCATGGAAGCTCCACACCCCTTCCCACATACCTTGCTCTATTCCATCTGGCTGTTCCTGAGTTGTATCATTTTATAATAAACAAGTAATCTAGTAAATAAACCGTTTCCCTGAGTTTTGTGAGCCATTCTAGAAAATTATCGAACCCAAAGAGGGGGTCATGGGAACCCCTTAATTTGCAACGTAAGTTGTGGGTAACCTGAGAACCCACTGCTCGTGATTGGCATCTGCAGTAGTGAAGCGGGGCAGCCTTGTGGGACTGAGCCTTTAATCTGTGGGATCTGATGCTAACTGCAGGTGTACAGTGTCAGAACTGACTGAGCTGTAGGACACCCAACTGGTGTCTGCTGAGAATGAGAGAATTGCCTGGTGTGGGAAACCCCCCCCCCCACACGTTTGGCGGCTGGAAGTATTGATGTGAGAGTAAAAAGAAAAGGAAGAAAGTTTTTCCTTTCAGACACCAACTCAGTATGTCCAAAACTGAATTCATGATCTCCCACACCACAAAAAACACCCTGCTATTTTCTCCATTTCTCTATTTCAGACATCAGCATCTACCCAGGTTTCCAAACCAGAAAAACTCAGAAATCTTTTTTCCTCACCCCAACATCCAATTAGTCATCATGTCTTGTCTATTAGGCCTCCTAAGTATCTGTTGAATCCATCCATTTCTTTCTCTCCATCTCCGGTGGCACTACTTCCACTACCCTAGTCCAAACTCCCCACTCCTGTCTTTTGCAAGGATTAATGCAACTGTGTCCTAACTAGTAATGCCCACTAGTCTGGTCCCTCTACAGTCCATTTTTCCAACCTCACTACCAGAGTGTTTCTTGCAAAATGCCAATCTCATCATGTTATTCAGCTTCCCCTTCTATTTAGGATCAAATCAAGTCCACTGACATAGTTTACAACAGCGGTCCCCAAACGTTTTGGCACCAGGGACTGGTTTAATGGAAGACAATTTTTCTACAGACGGGGGTGGCGGGGTGGTTCAGACGGTAATGCTAGCGATGGAGAGCGGCAGATGAAGCTTCGCTGGCTCACCTGCTGCTCACCTCCTGCTGTGCAGCCCGGCTCCTAACAAGCTGCGGACCACTACCGGTCCTCAGCCCGGGGGTTGAGGACCCCTGGTTTACAAGGTCCTTTGCCTTGTATCGTAGTTTCCAGTTTCCTCCTCCTGATCAGTATTGCTCCTCTCTCTCTGCTTTTCAGGGCTGTTATCTACTCATTCTTCATATCTCAGTTTATGTTTCACTTTCTCTAAGACGTCTTCTTAGCCTCTTCCTCACCCCCATCTCCTGTTCCCCTACCCCCCATGTCTAAAACAGAACCAAGCCCCAGTGGGCAGTTAGTAAAATCCGTTAACTGAATGACTATAAATATGTATATACTACTGTCACTTAACGTTGACATTACAGAAAGATGTTTGGCTTTAATGGAACGTGGCTTCAATGGACATAGAAATAAAGCAGATCCAGGCCTGCAGGTTCTTAAAAACCAAACCAAATAAGCCCTATGTAGGCATCCTTCAAACTACCTCCTTTCTTTTCCCTTTCTATTTCCTTAAGTCCTAAGGCTTTCCCCTATATTCTGTCATTTATTTATTCTGCTTCCCATGCCAATTCCATCTGTGTTTATTTGTCCTCCAAATAAACATAATTTATTTAGTTACAAATTATGTAATTAAGACCTGCTCATTTTGGCTCTAAACCAAGTGAAAATTTGAAATCAGAAAATATGAAACAACTCACTTCTACAAAAATGCAGTTAACTGTTAACTCATAAGTCCAATGTTTACCTATAGATTACAACCTTAATTTCAAATTACATCCTTGTTAAAAAAGAGTTTATGAAGATTGGGATTGACACATATACACTATTGATAGTATGTATAAAACAGACAACTAATGAGAACATACTGTATAGCACAGGGAACTCTACTTAATGCACTGTGTTGACCTAAATGGGAGGGAAATCCAAAAAAGAGGGGATATATGTATATATATAGCTGATTCATTTTGCTGTACAGGAGAAACTAACACAACATTGTAAAGCAGCTATACTCCAAAAAAATTTAATTAAAAAAAAAAAGTTTACGTTTATGTGATGTCTAACACTGTTAAGACAAGAGTATAAGGTCTTCTTTTTAACTATTACTTGCACAATCTTCAGCTCACTTCCTTCCTCTGAAAAAATAACATACAGAGAGAGATTTTACATATTCATGAGGTGATATATACTACCTTTCTAGTCAATTTCACATTTTAGAGAACTTTTCCTAAAAATGTAAAAATCTCTTCATAAGTTAAGGGGCTGGATGGAAACTTATAACAGTGAAAAACTTTTCACCCCGAAAGTGAAACAATCCTTTCTAAATGTTACTAATTTTGCTGTGTTTGCTTTATGCAAGTAGGAAAGAGACTAAATTACTCTTAAAACAGTACTTCTGGGGAGACAATCCCATAGGTTTAAAGATTGTTCAAGTGATGTCTAACACTGTAAGACAAGAGTATAAGGTCTTACAAGGAGAAGTGGAGAAGTGGCTCCAAATCAAAATTATACACACACACACATATTAAGTTCAGTAATTATAAAACAAACAAGAAAAAAAAAAAAAGATAGTCAATAGTAAAAGACAGAGTCAACCAAAAAGCAAACAAAAATCTAATTCTTTGAGCTAAAAAACATGTTTTTGGCCACATCAAAGGGGTTTTCACCCACTGTCAGCAAACCCTAACTCAAAATGTGAATGAAGTCAAATTATCCTAAGCAATTTATTGTTTATGGATGAAAAATTAAGCATTAAGATTCAAGAATTCACCTCCACAATCCTAGAAAACTATGCTTCAATTTTAATTTACAACACATTTAAAGGTTTTATTTTAACAGCAATTTTTTGTTTTATATTTTATGTTCCCATTTCTCTTAAAATTTCACTTTTGCAGAATTTTAATCCAGGGAGGATAAAGGGTGATGCTTTCTAAAAGAAATTATGTTGTCTTGTGGCTCTAACAACACTGATGGGTCAAATCTGTTCATAGATTTCTTTTTTTTTGCGGTACGCGGGCCTCTCACTGTTGTGGCCTCTCCCATTGCGGAGCACAG
>NW_006793392.1:0-725 GCF_000442215.2 Lipotes vexillifer
GGGGGCTCTTTCTTCGTGCCCAGGCCTGGACCTCTGCAGAGAGACCTACACGCCAAGAGGGCAGAAGACAAATCCAATAGGAAACTCCAGACCTCTTGTATGAGCTCCTGCCCCCAAAGAAACGCCATCACGAGGTCATATAGCTCCACCCGAGGTTTCCCGTCAGTGAAGAGAATGAGGGGTCCCGCCATACCGCAAGGATGCCCCAGAAGTCTGAAAAGAAAGGGACCAAGGAGGGCCCTCCGTCGACCTCTGCAGCTCCGCTGGTTTCCCAGAGGAAAAGCCAGCCTGACAAAGATGCAGAGGCAGGAAGAGGGCAGAAACGGCCCTGGAGGAACGACTCCCGCACATCTGACAGTCCCAGGCCCCGAAAACGCAGGGTTCCTCTGTTTCCGCACAGGCGAGGGGAGCCTCTGAGGCTCCAGACCTCTTGTATGAGCTCCTGCCGCAAAAGAAACGCCATTACAAACTCAGATAGCTCCACCCGAGGTTTCCCGCCAGTGAAGAGAAGGAGGGGTCCCGTCATACCGCAAGGGCTGCCCCACAAGTCCGCAACGAAAGGGAGAGAGGAGGGCCCTCCGTCGCCCTCTGCAGCTCCGATGGTTTCCCAGAGGAAAAGCCAGCCTGACAAAGATGTAGAGGCAGGAAGAGGGCAGAAACTCCCCTGGAGGAACGACTCCCGCACATCTGACAGTCCCAGGCCCCGAAAACGCAGGTTTCCTCTG
>NW_006793394.1:0-330 GCF_000442215.2 Lipotes vexillifer
CTTTGTCTCTTGTAATAGTCTTTATTTTAAAGTGTATTTTGTCTGATATGAGAATTGCTTCTCCAGCTCTCTTTTGATTTCCACTTGCATGGAATATCTTTTTCCATCCCCTCACTGTCAGTCTGTATGTGGCCCTAGGTCTGAAGTGGTTGTCTTGTAGACAGCATATATACGAGTCTTGTTTTTGTATCCATTCAACCACTCTATGTCTTTTGGTTGGAGCATTTAATCCATTTACATTTAAGGTAGTATTAGATATGTATGTCTTTATTACCATTTTCTTAATTGTTTGGGGTTTGTTATTGTAGGTCTTTTCCTTCTCTTGTGTTT
>NW_006793396.1:0-224 GCF_000442215.2 Lipotes vexillifer
TCCTTCCGCTAAAACATTCATGGGAATCCCAGAGTATGGTCCACCGTGTGATTGGGCAACGTTTCTAAAATGCATCTCAGGTTACGTGCCCTGGAACACCTGTTGGCCATTCAAGATGCTTTCCTGACACTCCTCACACTTGCACAGTAACTGCCTTTAATGTGCTATTTGGCACACTTTGCAATTTCTGGGTAAGATGGACAGGAATGGGGAGAACCAACGAG
>NW_006793398.1:0-200 GCF_000442215.2 Lipotes vexillifer
ACGGGCCGCCGAGTGAGGCGTCGGCGGCCATCTTGCGCGGCAGGCTCGGGTCTGAAGGGTCGGCTGCGAGGCTTCTGCACGGGGTCCCCTGGGAGCAAGTGAAACTCGACTAAGCACAAAGGGAGAGAAAAAAGGTAAGATTTTATTTTACGACCCAGATTCTGTGTTTCCTCCCCGGGACTTGTTGATGGGCTTTGCCG
>NW_006793400.1:0-503 GCF_000442215.2 Lipotes vexillifer
TGTCCCTCTTTCCTCATGCCTTCTAAGCCCCTCCCATTCGCCACTTATTTCCCACACTCCCCTGTAGATAACCAATCTCTTTAGTTTCTGGTTTAATCTTTCCTGTATTTACTCTGCACAAATGAACTGATACATATATGTGTTCTTACATTCCCTTGTTTATTAGATGAAGGACGGCATTTTATAATGCTCCTTTGCACTTTTCCTTTTTCATTTAACAGCATTCCATAAAAAACTCTTTATGCCATAGAGGGCTTCATTGTTTTTTTGTTTTTGTTTTTGTTTCTCTTTTTATACAGCTGCATTGGACTCCGCTGACATATGTAGGGGCGTTTATCTTGTTTTCAACATTCTGCAACTACAAACAGTGCTGCAGTGAATAACCTTAGGCATAAGTATGCTTGTGTTGGTGGAAATGGATCTTCAAGTTTTATTCCCAACAGTAGTATTGTTGGGCCAAAAGTTAAGTGCATGTGTATTTCTGTTAGGTATTTCCAAATTTC
>NW_006793402.1:0-695 GCF_000442215.2 Lipotes vexillifer
AAAAAAAAAAAAAAAAAAAAAAAAAAATGGTGCAGTGTGAACAGAGTTTTAGGGAAACATACCTTAACCATTGTAGATACAGAGCTGTAAAAGCATGATCCAAGTATACTATAGGCTGGAGTTGTAATATAGTGCTATTTATCAGGAACAAAAAAGGGAAGTGGTCAAGATTTTTAAAGTAATTAAATCAGTTACAGAAATAAATGAATTTTAATAAAAAATACCTGGGTAATCAGATTTTAATGCAATAACTACTCTGTATTTTGGTGTGATAAAAGAACATGCTATTTCTATTTTGTTGAGATAGAGTGGCCAATTTAAGTTAGAGCATAGCTTATGAATACATCTTTTCATACTTGGGGTAAATTCTCCAGCATCAAAGGATATGTACAGTTTAAAAAAATTGCCTAATGAAGTTACTGATTTACATTCTACCTGTAGTGTATGAGAGTGCCCATCTTCACAACATCTTCATAGATAATGAGGTTTTTTTAAACATCTTTACTGGAGTATGATTACATTACAATGTTGTGTTAGTTTCTGCTGTATAACAAAGTGAATCTGCTATATGTATACATATATCCACATATCCCCTCCCTCTTGCGCCTTCCTCCCACCCTCCCTATTCCCCACCTCTAGGTGGTCACAAAGCCCCGAGCTGATCTCCCTGTGCTATGCAGCTGCTTCCCACTAGC
>NW_006793406.1:0-214 GCF_000442215.2 Lipotes vexillifer
ACGCTGTTCTGCAGGGAGCCCCGAGGCTCTAGAGACGAAGTCCACGGGGCCAAGGCCAGCTCCAGCCCCAGAGACACCTGAGGCCGGCCTGGGGCAGGGCTGCTGCTGGGTCAGGGCTGGGTGGGAAACGGGAGACTGCAGAGGGGGCACAGGGGGCAGCTGGGGTGAGATGTGGCTTGGTGCCACTCTTGTACCCTCCTGACAGCATGCCAGG
>NW_006793407.1:0-692 GCF_000442215.2 Lipotes vexillifer
GGGGATATGGGGATATATGTATACGTATAGCTGATTCACTTTGTTGTACAGCAGAAACTAACAGAACATTGTAGAGCATTTACACTCCAATAAAGATGTGAAAAAAAACAAAACATGTTCTGATGAAGGCTAACTTGGAAAGGACCCCTTTTGAATGGGAGCAGTGTGTTTGTCATAAGCAGCTACACACCGCCCTCTGGTGGCCTCATGAGATATGGCATGAGTAATTCAGGGCTCCATGGTTTTGTCAGCAAAAGCAGCCAACTCTCAAACTTACACACTTTCACCATCTTGCCATTAGAGCAAACCAAATTCTGTACGATTCAATGTTTTGGAGGAGCCTTCTAGTGAAAGTCATTGTCTTGACTACGACACAATAGGCCACTTCCCAGGTGCAGTATTTCAGAGAGTGTTGACTGAGCCCTTGTGTCAGGCCCAGGGTCCACAGCAGAGAATAGAGAGGAGGTCACTGCCTCATGGGACCTGCAGGGAGAAGGTGGGAACGTGCTGGCAGTTCACTTGTCTGCAGCCCAGCGCTGCGTGTCTGATGAGGAGAAATTAGTCTATCCAACCAAAGAAGTTTATGGAACTTTTCTGTTTATGTTAACAATAAAACATTGTGGAAAAATGAAAAAGTGTCACTCAACATATTTGTATACTTTCATCCAAATTTACATAGAGTTAAAAAAAAA
>NW_006793408.1:0-214 GCF_000442215.2 Lipotes vexillifer
ACTCTGACCCTCAGTCTCATTTGCAGGTTCTGGGGAGGATTAAATGAGCTCATGTGATATCCAAGTGACTGAGGCAGAGTAGGCTTGGGATGAATCTTTGCTTCATTTTCATTAGCTGCGGAGAAGAGGATGACCCTAGGGATGAGCTACATGGACTCCAGCTTGGTGCCTCTCCAACTTTAATATGGGTATGCCTCTCTTGTGGATCTTGTTA
>NW_006793409.1:0-3882 GCF_000442215.2 Lipotes vexillifer
AAAAAAAAAAAAGGTTCTGAAGAACCTACAGGCAGGACAGGAATAAAGACACAGATGTAGAGAATGGACTCTTGAGGACATGGGGAGGGGGAAGTGTAAGCTGGCATGAAGTGAGAGAGTGGCATGGACTTATATACACTACGAAATGTAAAATAGATAGCTAGTGGGAAACAGCCACATAGCACAGGGAGATCAGCTCAGTTCTTTGTGACCACCTAGAGGGGTGGGATAACAAGGGTGGGAAGGAGATGCAAGAGGGAGGAGATATGGGGATATATGTATAAGTATAACTGATTCACTCTGTTATAAATCAGAAACTAACAAACCATTGTAAAGCAATTATACTCCAATAAAGATGTTTAAAAAAAAAAAAGAAATCTATTGGATAAAGAATACTGGACCTCCAGAGAGAGAGCTGGGTCAAGTTCAGTCCTTAACACAATACACAACATTTAGTAGAATGAACTAATGATGCACACACACTCACTCACTTCTGCATAGAAAAAAAAAAATGTGTTTGAGATACTTTAAAAAAAAATCCCCAGTGGCAAAGATTTTAAATAGTAAATCACAACTTTATCTGATTTCTTTAAGAGGTGTATAGAAAACCCATGCCCTGGTTGCCTGCATATCACTCATTATTCTCCATTTAAAGCTATCCTTATATTTATGTAAGGAAATATTTTAGGCTATTATTATTAATGTAATATATCCATTATTAAAATGTGTAGATATAACTGAATACATGTTTGTTTCTTACTCTAGGCATCTAAAACTATATTTTGCTGTTGTTACTGCTGTTTCTGCAGGACTCTAAGATATATATTTATATATAAAATTCATAATAACAGTTGCACTTACTATTGCACTGGAAACACATTAGGCATAAAATCAGCAAGTAAAAGAAATGCTGAGCTTTCTGGTTCTCACAGCAATAGGATGCTCATAGCCAAACTGAAAAAGGCTTATCTAAAGTTATGTGCCTTGCACTGTGAGTTGAAATTCAATAGGCTGAGGTTTTTATTGAACCGTGAGAAAACAGAGTATCCAAACTTCCATAAAACATGCTTTTTCTTAAGGCACATGTGTTTTTTTTATCTAAGAACTATAGCTACTGAACTGTACAATGTGAATTTAATTGGTGACATTTTCCTGCAAACTAAAGACAATCAATAAATTAAATGTATAGATCAAAGTAAAATCTTCAGATTGTAGCAGTTAATATTTAAGTGCTCAATTTGAAGGTATCCAAACTTAAAATAGAGACAAAGAGTATATACAAGACTTTCTTGGGTTTGGCATTAAAGTTATACTTCTATACTTTCAACACCAAAACCAAAATGCCCATGACATTAAAAATTGCTCCAGACTACAGACAAACATAAGGATCTCAAAGGAGGAGATTAAGAATTTCTAGTTATGAACTATATGCTGTAAACAGACTGAGACAGAAGAGAGCTCATATTTTCATCTTTGTATCCCAGTACCTGGCATCACACACCAAAGGCGACCTATAAATATCTGAGGGAGAATGAAGAACTTGAAAGAAACAAAGAACATTTTTGATTGTCCATAGTACCAACCCAGCAAAATAATAATAATGACAAAATAAAATAAGCTATCAATCTGTTCAGCATGTCATCAATACTATAAATGGAGAATCTTCTTTACCACAAAATATCCAAGAAGAGCCTTTTTCCAATGTGGTAGTTTGTACTGTGGGATGCTTCCCATCTCTTCTCAAAAAGAAAAAATGGTGAGAACATTTGTATACATCAGTCCATCTTCATCAAGATAGAGTCAACTAAGTAAAACAATTAGGTGAACATCAACTCTCGCTAAGAAGATGTAATGATCCTATATGTATATACTCCTTACAACAGACCTTAAATTTACATGAAGGAAAAAAAACGACAGACTGAAAGGAGAAACAAACAAATCTCTATATATAGTTAGATAGTTTAACACTCCACTCTAAGTAACTGATAGAACAAGTAGGCAGAAAATCAGTAAGGAAATAGAGGATTTAAGCAAGACTATTAACCAACTTGAACTTTATAGAACACTCCACCCCAAAACAGCAGAATCAGAATACACATTTTTTCAAATGCAAAAGTAATATTCTCCAAAATAGACCAAAATAGACCATATTATGAACTATCACACAAATCTTAACAAATTTAAAAGAATAGAAGTCCTATAAAATGTTCTCTCTCTATAATAAAATTAAATCGGAAATAACTGCTAGAATGCCCTCAAACCATTTAGAAATTAAATAAAACATATCTAAAAAGTTCACAGATCAAAGAAAAAGTCAAAATAAATTATAATATTTAGAATTGAATGAAAATTAAAATACAGTATATCTAAATTTGTTGAATGTGACTGAAGCAGCACTGAGAGAGAAAATTATAGCATTAAGTGCTTACGTTAGAGAAGACGACGGGTCTTAAATCAATAAGCTAAACTTCTCCCTTAAAAAGCCAGAAAAAGTAGAGCAAATTAACATATGAGTTAATATTATATAACTTACATTTTACAGATTTCAGGATATAAGGTCAATATATAAGTTAATCTTTATCCTATTTACCAGCAATAAACAATTGGAATTTGAAATTATAAAAAAGAATGCCATTTATAACAGAACCAAAAAATGAAATACTTAGATATGTATATCTAACAAAATAGGAGCAGGATTTATATGATGAACACTACACACCACTAACAAAAGAAACCAATGTATATCTGAATAAATGAAGAGTTATATTGTATTCAAGGACTGGAACACCCAATACTTTTAAAGTATTAGTTCTCCCCAATTTTTTCTATAGAGTCAATGGAATACCAATCAAAATGTCAGCAAGCTGGGGTTTTTTTACATATTAAAAAACTGGTCCTAAAATTTCTGTGCATAGGTAGACAAATCAGAATATATTTTAATATATAATATACTTATAATGCATTTCAAATTAGAAAACTTACTCATTTATTGATATATTCAAAGGCAAATGGAGGCTAGCTGACCCTGAAAGTTAAGCTTATGCATGTATGCATGTGTTCTTGTATATGTGTGTTTTTTAGATGCATAATTTTTATAATTTTATAAACACCCTCGTGATAAAACTAATTTTCCAAATGAAGACGTTTCAGTGATGAATTTCAAATGTGATGGCTGATACGATCTTAAAAGTTCAGATGCTACAAAATGAGGGTTTTTTAATGATCAAAATACCCAAACAATTTTCTAGGGTCAGTAAATATATACATTAGAGAAGCAACATGCCTATTTGAGAATTTTATGACATTTTGCAATGTGTTATAGGAAACACGTGGAATATTATTTCTCCATCATCTTCATGGATATTTTCTCTGAGTTCTTGAAGAGTCACATTAAAGGGTAAGTCTTTTTTTAAATTAATCTGTATTATGATTCAATTGGGATTTCTCAATCAGCAAGATAAAAACACCAAAGGTAGCCTAAAATGAAAGTTTATTGTCTTGGGTAGTATTAATTTCAAAGGTAAGTAGTTATTACAAAATTGGTTCAGTGGCCCAATGATCTTAAAACCCTGAGTTACCTTCTCAGTGATTCTTTTGAGTTTTACGGTCACATGGATAACTATAGTAATTCCTCTAACAATTGCAATCCAAAGCAGGAACAAGGGGAAAGATGCAAGTCTGAAATTCTTTATGCCCATCTCTTTCTTTTTATTAAGGAGGAAAGTCTTTCTCAGAAAATTCCCCTCAGGTCTCATTAGTCCTAACAGGTTATTTGCCCACCTTTAGAAACCAGGCAAGAAATGGATTTTCTAAGGGCTGACAGACCCTGAAAATAGTGCCACTCATATCCCAAAAAAATTGGGTTCTGAAAAAAAAAAAAAA
>NW_006793410.1:0-4586 GCF_000442215.2 Lipotes vexillifer
CTCTAGGTGGTCACAAAGCACCGAGCTGATCTCCCTGTGCTATGCGGCTGCTTCCCTCTAGCTGTCTGTTTTACATTTGGTAGTGTATATATGTCCAGCACACATATTTTTAATATCATGCTTCAATCATTATTTACACACCTGCAATCAGAGTGACATTTGATTTGAGTAGAAAACTGCTTTAGAAACAATGAACTGAATTCTTTCATTTTTAGAGATGAGAAATTTGCGGGGACTACCATGAAACAATGAATTGTATTACACTTATGAAGAAACCAACAGTTTAATATACCTCAGAACTCCCTTACCTAATTTGCAAATTTACACATTTGGTTCCTTAATATATGCATACATGTCAGTAGTGGCATTTAGAGAATCTCTCTCTGTACAAATATTTCCTTCCCCTTCATATTTTAACAAGTCTTTGAGCAAAATCGTTTATTTTTTCACAGAACACTTACTCCTCTGAAAGCTTCATCTCCATAAATTGTATAACCATCAGCATGGTTGCTATAGTCAAAAATGGAAGGTTCTTTCAGTCCCACTCTTAACCTCACCTCCACCTCTCTCCTCTCATGAATTTGCTAGGTTCTAACTATAAATGTATTGCTAGTTTTCCTCCCTGCCTCTGGTGTCACCTCTCGGGTGCAAGCCACTGTGTCCTCTTGTCTGGACCACGGCAGTCCTAACTGCCTCCCTGATTTCCCCATGGCCTCTGTAGAGTCCATTCCATACCCAGCAGCCAAAATGTAAATCGCATTACAGGCAGAGATACTGCCTGTTCAGTTCCAGACTACTGCAATAAAGTCAGTCACATGAATTTTTTGGGTCTCCCGGTGCATATAAAAGTTATGTTTACATTATACTGTAGTCTGTTAAGTGTGCAATAGTCATACTTTAATTAAATATATTTTATTGCTGGAAAATGCTAACCATCATCTGAGCATTCAGCGAGTTCTAGTAGTAACAACAGAGATCACTGATCACAGGTGGCCATCAGAAATACAATTATATGAAAAAGTTTGAATTATTGTGAGAAATACTAAAAATGTGACACAGAGACATGAAATGAGCAAATGTTGTTGGAAAAATGGTGCCGATAGGCTTGCTCGACCCAGGGTTGCCACAAAATTCAGTTTGTCAAAATTGCAGAATCTGTGGAGCACAAGAAAGTGAAGCACAATAAAATGAGGTATGCCTGTATATCATTTCTGTGCTTAAAGCTATTTTATATCTTCTTATTCCAGTTGTGGATTTCAGACTCTTCCTATGGCCTCCAAGGGCCTCCGTGATCTGCCCCGACTGACATCATGTCCTCTAGCTCCTACTGCCTCACTTCAAGAGTGATTTGTATTTGTGTAATAAAGAATCTAACTCCATTTTTTTTGGTGTTTGAATGCTGATAGATTCCAAGCCTCACCTTTTCTTCTTCCCCGTTGGCCCATCATCTTGTTACCAAAAGTGGGGTCCAGCTGCCCACCCCTTGAAAGCCAGTACTCAAGAGGCAAGGTTGGCAGAAAGGAAAGACTGCTTTATTACAGAGGCCAGCAACTGAAGGAGAGGTGAGCTAGTGTCCAAAGGCCTACTCCTCCCACCGACAATCAGTGGGCAAGAGCTTTGAAAGGGGAGTCTCAGAGGCGTATGGATGGAGGGAGGGGGCTACATGCAGAAACAGCACATTCAGCTCTGACCGTCATCTTGAAATTGGTCATGCAGTGATCGGATTAGTGTTATCTTGATTGTTTTAAATACAGTTAGTCTTCGGTTCCAGGGTCAGTTTGTTCCCATTCCTTTGAGGCCAGTTCTTGGGATTGTGGCAGCTCATGTCATGGCTACAGTCTGGTCATCATGTAGTTCACTTCTTCCTCCTGGCAGGGGTTTCAGGATCTACAACACAGCTCACAGGATACGACTCAGAATATTATCTACAGCCCTTGAGGAGGAACTAAAGGTCCTAGATTTTGTTTAATGACTCAACTATTATTATTTGCCCTATTTGTCTGTTTTCCTTTGCTTCTGCATTTACTGACTTCTCTGATTAAACTTATTCTTTGGCTAAAGTTTTTCTGCAGACAAAAGGCAGGCGGAGGACATGGGGGGCAAGGACCATAGGGTCCTGGTCCATTTCAATCTGAGCAAGCTGATTAAAATGTCAGGGTAGTCTCCCTGTAGTGCCAGTGAGAGATTAATACCACTGCTCAGAAGTGGGAATCGTCCCCGCTGCGTACCCCCTAACCACCATAAAAGCTCTAAGCCAGTCTCTTTTCCATTTTTTCTCCTTTCTGTTTTTAGACCTGTTGGGGAGCCACCGTTTGCTACTCAGAAAGCCACATTATGTGAGTAATAAAGCTTTTCATACACTCTTGGTGAGTATGCAGGGTCATCAGTCTCACCGTAGGAACCAAATTTGGAGTATGGGGGTTGTTTATCCTGGTTCTGTAGAGTGGTACTATGATTTCTAACTGTTACTTTGGGAAGATCATTCTCTTAGAAGATACATTCTAAAAAGTCAACAGTGATTGTACAGAGAAATAAAATTCTTCATTCTGTATCTTCAGGAGGAATCTAATAACCAGAGGATGGTTAAAATTCAGTTAATTGTTTTGTTTAAATGTAATGTATATTCTCTATTAGTTGAAAAACAAGTTTTTGTATAGCACTACATAAATATATCTATAATTGTGTAATGAAACCAATCCTGAAAAGTTTAAATTTCTTACATAAATTCTTCTTTTATAGATGAGAAAGACCAAAATTATTTTGACTTCTTAAGCATCCTAATATGACTTTTAATCACTTTTCTATCACTATCCTGCAATTTTAATTTTTTTGTTACTTTTCCTCCCTTGAATAACAGTTGACATAAACATAAGTATTTCCATTTTAGAGATAAGAAAATTCAGGCATGGCTATTACATGTTGAATTATAGTTATTTAGTGAATACACATTCCACATTTTTGATCTATAGCTATATTATAGAACACGTATGAGGTTATACAGTGCAAAATAACATTTTACAAGTTTAATAGAAACAGTACTTTGAGTCCTCAAGCAAACTGCCTATGAAAGGAAATATTGGAACATTGCTGGAAGCTGGTCCATTTCTTTTAAATGCAGCATTTTGTTAAATAGTTACTCTGGATGCTAATCAGGTTGTTATTAAAAATAAAGTGCATTGATAAAGCTAAAAAAGCTCGAGTTTGATTATTTTAGCACTAGACTTTTAAAGAAGTCTCTATTGCTCAATTATGAGTGGGAAAATCCTTATATTTTTTTCTTCCCTAGGTTAGGAATCATCATGCTGGTGCCATGTGATATGAGGGTGTCAGGTTGTCTTTTAGAGTTACATTTAATCTGATCCACATGGAAAATTTGTATAAAAAGATAATTTTCCTACTCTGACATAAGGGGTAACTACTAGCTTAATTTGAAGCAAATCTTCGCAGGTGATGAGGTTACATTAGATTCTCAAATTCCTAAAATGATCATCTTCGTGTCAAGTTCTGACTTTTGAATCCAGGAATGGGATCATGGTGTAAGCCAGCAAAAACAGCCTTAAAAGACTGGAAATCTTAGATATAAATATATGGTAAATTTGGGTGTGGGATATGAAAGAGAGGACATGCTTACTTAGATATTTCACAGTGATAGACTATAAGGAGAGAGGGTAGAACATTTTGCTGAATATCTTTAGAATTCTCCTGAAATGTCGCCTCCTGGAAAGCATCTCCAGATGACCTATTTGCTGCACCCAGCACATCATAAACCAATCTCTAAGAGGGCAAGCTGTATTCTTATTAGAGTGTCAGACGATCTACCACACACTAGCTGGCAGAAACAGAGCAAGTAAAGTTACTTAACTTCTTTGTGTCTCAGTTTACTCTTTTGCAAATTAGAAAATGCTATTGCACGTTTCCTAGGTTGATGAGAAGTTTAACTGAGTTTACACATGTAAAACACTGAGTGCCTGCCATATAGCAATCTCTTGATAAAATATTAGTGTAGCAGATTTTAAAAAAATAATAGTAGTTTTGATAAATTGTTGGATGTGTCTGTTTACACTTAACTGTCTTCTATGAGACTGTAAGCATCTTGACAGTGTGCTTTATAGATAACGGCACCTGCAGGTTCTACCAGGCAGTCTGTGTATCGTGAATGGTATCTCTGTTGTTGGTAATATTCAACACAGATATTTATTAATCACCTTGGCTCTATTCTAAGAATTTAAAAGTAATCAAGAATATAAATTTACCTAAGAGAATACTCTAAGATTTACTAACCTCAGAAACCCCAAGGTAACCTTGGGGTTATTCATGATACAGTATTATTCATGATACAAACAGGTGACATTCAGGCCTGGTATGAAAAGGACAGGAATTGCCCATCTACCCAGACTCTACGGAAATTTTCTCATAAATCCAAATGTGTTTTGTAATGATTCCAGCTGCCATGCTCCTCAGCTACTTTTTGTTCCCTAAGACACTTCATATTTTTCTTTGTATTTTTTTCAATTTTTAAAAAGTTTTTAAACATCTTTATTGGAGTATAATTGCTCTACAATGGTGTGTTAGTTTCTGCTTTATAA
>NW_006793411.1:0-349 GCF_000442215.2 Lipotes vexillifer
GTGGCCAGAGGCGGGGCTGGTTGAGGCAGACCAGAGCTTCCATCGCCAGAGGAAGGCTGCCGATGGCAACGCTTGACCCAAGGAGTGGGACCCAGGCATCAGTCTAGGCAGTGGTGGGCGGGACTGTCACTATGGGCCTAGGGGAGGCAGTCCCTGCCCAGTCCCTGGGCAAAGACCAACCCAAAGGAGAGGGGGCAGTTTCTCAGTCCCCCACCATGTGGAAAATATTAATGGCCTCTTCCCTACTGTCATAGCAACCACACTTTTTACAAAGTAGGGCTTCCCAGGTGGCACAGTGGTTAAGAATCCGCCTGCCAATGCAGGGGACACGGGTTCCAGCCCTGGTCCA
>NW_006793412.1:0-572 GCF_000442215.2 Lipotes vexillifer
ATATTCAATACAACTCTAGGAATATTTTCCCTACTTTATATTTGAGGAAACTGAGGCTCAGGGAAGTTAAGTGATTCCCCAGCATCACACATGTGTCCTGGCAGAATCTAGACTCAATGCGGAAACCCATATCACATATAAATAATTATTTACCTTCCATCCTCTGTAATTCTCAAGCTCTTTGTTTTCTTCTTTGGTGCTTTCTGAAGATCGTTTTTCCCTGGTTGACTCCTAAGTGCGCTGGCTACTCCACCTTTGTGCCCTCTTCAGACTCTCCTTCTCTTTCTCACTCTTAAAAGTTGAAGGTCCTCATGAGCTTGCGGTCATCATCTCGTTCTACACTCTACCCCTAAGGAACGACATCCACATATGCTGCTTCCAATGGGAAGTCTGTCTTTAGATGTTTCTTGGCCACTTTATAGAGTCCATCTGCTTTCTCCCCTTCTTGAGATGCCTCATTCCAGATTCTGGTGAGAGAATCCCCTTTTCCCTATCTCTCATTGTAATAGGAAACTTAACTGAAATAATTTAGCATGATTACTGTTTTTTCTTTTTTTTTTTTTTTTTTTTTT
>NW_006793414.1:0-1079 GCF_000442215.2 Lipotes vexillifer
AGATTTGCCAGTAGAAGGTAAACAGTCATTTTCCTGTGACTGTATGTGTGCATTTGGGGACAAATAAGTATTGCACATTGTGCATCTGATCCTTTCAGATCACTGTGGATTTGAAGAAATCAGCTTATCTTTCCAAAGTAATATTTAATTACAATGTTTTTTAAAACAAAATGTTTCTCTTCAGTCATTGTTACTGAAGGTAATGAAGCAGTTGCTTTCTGTGGAAGTCACGAAGTTAATAGATATTAATCTTGAATCATCTAACTCAGTGATTCTCATCAAGGGGCAGTTGGAAACATATGGGTATGTTTTTTCTTGTCACGGCGACCTTGAAAACTGCTGGTTTTTAGTGAATGGGACAGGAATGCTAGGTGTCTGGAATGGTCCTCCACAACTAAGAATTATGTTACACGCACGGCCAATAATCCCCCTGTTAAGAAAAACTGAGAGCTACCTGTGATGATAAAATGTAGTTGGGGCACCTAGAACTGGGTTCTCGTAATAACCTTTTCTTTGCAGTTAAGACTGGAGCTGTCAAAGAGGTAAGCATATTTTCTGTGTATAAGGAAAGTGATCATTGTTAAATAGCTGTGAGATTAGGATGTGCACCTCTTCAGAGATGTGCTGGTAAAACCCGAGAGGGATTAACCAAGTACCCTGGAATGAGTGCATCTCCTAAAGTTGGCTTCTCTACTTCTTGTTACCTATTAGTATTGATCTCATTTAAAACAGACACTCTTGTGTGTTGAATTTGTGAACAGTACAAATGTATCTCATCCCACCAATGTCAGGACAAAATTACTTTTTTATACTCATTTCTTTTTAAAAAAGAGATCCTGAATATAAGAATAACACTCCAGCATTTTGTCCATGTTTTTCAAAATTGAGCTATTTTAAGATTGTGTTATTCCTAAGTATTGTTCAAAGAGTGATGGGTAATCTGGATAGATACTTTTTTCTTGTATTTTCTCCTAGGAAAACTTTTAAAAGGCAAAGCTTACCAATAAGAGTATCAAATCAAATGTCAAGAAAGTATTTCCAGTGTTAGGACAATAAATGCATGTGCCTCAAGTTAAACT
>NW_006793415.1:0-2389 GCF_000442215.2 Lipotes vexillifer
ACAGGTTCGTGCCCCGGTCTGGGAAGATCCCACATGCCGCGGAGTGGCTGGGCCCGTGAGCCAAGGCCGCTGAGCCTGCACGTCCGGAGCCTGTGCTCCGCGGCAGGAGAGGCCGCAACAGTGAGAGACCCGTGTACCGCAAAATAAATAAATAAAACTTCGGAATTCTGATTGAGCAGGACAAGATGGGCCTGATGGGGCTCATCGGGAAACTCGATCATCAGCTGGCCGAGATCAGGGAGCGCACTCTCAAGAATATTCTCTGCAAGATTGAGCACAACTTAATCTGCTGTGCTGATCTGTTTCAGGAGAGGCTACTTTTTCTCCATTTGCTGGAATGGTTCAATTTTCTGTCTGTTCCAATGAAAGAAGAGGCTCTGAGTCTGTCGAACAGATTGGTTAAGTATCCCCAGCAGTCCAGCATTTGGTTGGTCTCGGTGCAGTCGAATTCTTATCTAAACTTCATTCTAATGTGGAGTCAAATCTACAGGTCGAAATTGATGGCATTTTGGATGGACTTTTTATTCGTCCTTCAGAAGTTCCTGAACTATATTCTGCATCTTACCAAACCAGTCAGACTGGTAACTCTTTGAAATCAATCAATCAATCTGTTAAAATATAAATATATGGGTTCTACTGGTTAATTCTAAGGAAAGGGACCTTAGATTTAAAAAAAAACAAAAACCTCCCCCCTGCCCCCCACAACTTGTGTTAATTTACATGAATTTGACCTTAATTCCCCTCCTCTAATGTTATACAGAGGAGGATACTTGTGTATTTTTGATTTTTTGGTCAAGGAGCATAAAAGATGCAAGTGACTTTCTTTTCTGTGAGATTAGTCTGACAGATTTTTTTTTTTAACAATAACAGCAAATTTTTATTGAGCACTCATTACTGTGTGCGGGATGTTGTTTTAAATGTTTTATACTTGCATTTTGGAGCTGTGTTCTTCATATAGTGACAATGCTGGCCCTGCTCATGCTTTTGTTATGGGGTCCAATCAAAATGCGCTACACAAGGTATACTGGCTAAAATCAGAGTCAAAGAGACATGGATTTAAGTCCCAGTTCTGCCACTAGTTGTGTGACCTTGGCTAAGGCACTTAATCCCTCCAGGCTTTAGTTTTCTCATCCAAAAACTGGTACAATAAACATGACCATCTTATAGGATTTTTGTGAGGATTAAGTGAGACAGCGTCTGGACAGTGCTCAGCATAGGGCCCAGTGTATATTAAGCACAGAAACCTTGTCTGCTATGGTTACTTGTTGCTCTTGTTATTTGATGTCCAGTATAGTGCCTTGCTCATAGAAAGCATTTAAATTGATTTGAAGAAGAGAAAATGCTCTTGAAATGTATGTGATTGAGTAGTAAAAGTATTAAAAAATATATGTTTTTGCTCATTTAATCTGTTAGACCCTGTTTTTTTTCCATGCCAGTGCTGTACTGCTACTGCTGTGACCCTCGGTCCTGCTATTAACAAGAACAATAGCAGCTGCCACTTAATGAATTCTGTGATTGTGATTTTTGACAATGTATTTTACAATTTCTGTCTAAGCCATAATAAATAAAGTAGAATCTCAAATCATGAAAAAACCACTTCACAATTCTGGGGTTTTAATGTGCACTTAATAAACAAAGCAAGGAATCTGTATTACACTTCAAATACCTTACCACTACAACTACATGTATACAAATGTAAGAAAAATATAATTCTCTAATATGGCAAAATGTTCCTCAGACACCATGGTATATTTTTACGTAATGGTACCCAACATATCACACCTCACTGCGTCCAGGTCCTTTGCAATAAGATCAGGAGATAGAGTCTATTACCGCCGCTACCTCCTACCTTGGATCTGGGTCTTCCTTAAGTCTTCATTTGGTCAACAGAATGAGACAGAAGTAACACTGTACAACTTCTGTTCTTAAGGCCAGGCCTTAAGAAACTTTTGCTTTTGCTCTCTTGGAACATTTCTACCATTATGTGAAAAAGCCCATTCTAGCCCAGAGGATGAAAGGCCATTTGGAGAACTGAGGTATCCCAGTCAACAGCCAGCATAACTGCCAAACATGTGAACAAAGCCATCCTGGACCATCCAGTCCCAGTTGAGCTGAGCAGCTGCCTAAGTGACCTTAATGGAGATCCGAAGAAAAATTGTCCAGCTGCTCCCAGCCCAGAACTGTGAGCAAATAAATTGCTGTTGCTTTAATCCACCAAGTTTCAGTGTGGTTTGTTACACAGCAATAGATAACTGACATAGACACCATGTACAACAGTTGTAAATATTCAGCCAACTTGTGACTGCCTCCAGAATCACAACTTAGACCAAAAAAAGAAGAAAATAGACTCTTGGCACTATTGAAAAATAATATTTGGTTATGCCAGGAC
>NW_006793417.1:0-235 GCF_000442215.2 Lipotes vexillifer
TTGTGTTTCCTTATTTATTTTCATTTTGGATGATGTTTGTGTTACTGTTGATTTCCCTTTTTATGGCTGTTAGTATTTGCCTTATATATTGAGGTGCTCCTATTTTGGGTGCCTAAATATTTAAAATTGTTATATCTTCTTCTTTGATTCTTCCCTTGATCATTATGTACTGTCGTTCCTTGCCTCTTGTAATAGTGTTTTTTTAAAGTCTATTTTGTCTGATATGAGAATTGCT
>NW_006793418.1:0-223 GCF_000442215.2 Lipotes vexillifer
TTTTTTTTTTTTTTTTTTTTTTTTTTGCAGTGTGCGGGCCTCTCACTGCTGTGGCCTCCCCCATTGTGGAGCACAGGCTCTGGACGTGCCGGCCCAGCAGCCATGGCCCACAGGCCCCCAGCCACCCCGCGGCATGTGACATCCCCCCAGACCGGGGCACGAACCCGCGTCCCCCGCACTGGCAGGCGGACCCCCAACCACTGCGCCACCAGGGAAGCCCTCA
>NW_006793419.1:0-223 GCF_000442215.2 Lipotes vexillifer
AATCGAAGTAAAACAAAAAGACCAAGACATGAACAATAATACTGAAAAGGAAAGGAAAGTAGAAGTGATACAGGAAGTCCAATTTCTAAATAATAATTCCAGTCAGAGAACAAAGAAAACGTGAGAAGGAAATTTTCAAAAACAATTACTAAAAAAAAATAATAACTTAAAAAAAAATTTTTTTAAAGGGAAAATTTCTGAGAACTAAAGGACATCATCTTCC
>NW_006793420.1:0-2735 GCF_000442215.2 Lipotes vexillifer
CTTGTCAGTACTTCTTTCCTGGGCCCTGGATAATTTCCAGTAGTTGGTATCAGGATCTAAGCTGTCCACTTGATGTGGACACTAGTCCCCTTGTAGTCCTCTCACAGGGGCCTTTAACCATTCATGGCCAAAAACAAAGGAAATGGGCAAGAGTTACTGCTCTGCTTATCAGAAAGTGTCTCCTAAAGTCTTGTCTCCTAAATCATTTTTCTGGCCCCTTTATAGTAATTCTTTCTTTATTCACATTTCTTGGCCTACTGAACACTATAATCAAATCCCCCCTCAATTTTCTTTTTTCTGAAGTATATAAAACGACATTTTCTTCAGCCTTTTAAAAAAAAAAAAAGATATTTACCTTGTTTATTTGTATTTGGAAAATCTAATGAGATCACATATTTAAAAATCACATACTATCAAAAGATAAATACTAGTAGTAATTCCTTCTGGAATATTTTCCCCCCTCATCCAACCAATGTTAGGTCCCTTACCCCCTTCCTTAGCAACTTTTATTAATCGCTTATGTGTCTATCAGAAGTTTGTTGTGGCAAAGGTACATGTGTATGTTTCAGAGGTTACTGTTGTCATGAATTCACAGAAGCCAGAGCCTGGAAAGCATTAAGTGGTCCTGAGCACCCCATTTCCAATGAGAGAGCGTAGCAGTGCTCAGACGGCTGGGTGTCCTATAATTCAACTCAATTCTGGCACTATCTACCTGTAGATAGCATCAGATCTCACATGTTAAGGGCTCAGTCCAGCAATGCACACACACACACTTCAGGTGCCAGTCACCAAGTATATGTTGTCACCTGTGCTTCTGACCCTTGTACCACAGATCAGAGGTTCCAACGACCCCCTTCTTAGCTTTAATTAATTTGCTCAAGTGACTCATAGAACTCACAGAAATATTCTATTAACTAGATTAACCAGTGTATTATAAAATGATAAAATTCAGCAACAGCCAGATAGAAAACATGTATAGGACGAGGTATGCGGAGAAAGCACGGAGCCCACTCTCCCCAAATCTCCATGTGCTCACCAGATGGGAAGCTCCCTGAACCCTGTCCTTGGGGGTTTATGGAGGCTTCGGTACACAGGCATGACTGAATAACTCATTGGCCATGGGCGATTGAGCTCAATCTTGAGTGGCTCTTCCCTGCCCTGAGGTTCCAACCTCTAATCACAAGGTTGGCTCCACAGGCTGCCCGCTCCCATCCTTCCGTGCTTTCCAAAGATCGCCTTGTTAACATAACAAAAGACACCATTATCATCTCATCACTTAGGAAATTCCAAGGGTTTTAGAAACTCTGTGGCAGAAACTGGGACAGAGACCAAAAATATCATTCTTATTACTCCTAAATCACAGTTATCCAGGTAAATGGTTGTATCACCCCAAGCAGGCAGTAGTCACCAGGGAAAATAAGTTAATTGCCAGTCTTTTCTATTAATTTTTAAAAATCAGATTTAAGAAGAGAGTTTTTTTAATGGCCAGTGAAAATGTCTCTTACTTTAGCTCTTGCCTTTTTCTACTTATTATTTATTCTTTCAATTTTTAGTTTAGTTTTGAAAGGTGTCTTTAAGTTATTTTAAGGTTAGAATCGAACCTTCCAGGGTTAAAAAAATATTGCGTCTCTTGAAAGAGATTATTTTAGACTTAGTGAAATGGATTTGATGCTAGAGAACATGTGACATCATACATTTGACCTTTTTGAAATGATTTACATTATATCAGCTACATTTTAAGTCCAGCAACTGTAACCAGAAAAAAGAGAGAAAAACCCCACTAATTAAGGCAAGTTTGCAGATTGATGGCATTAGCTTATCAACTAAGATCTCCATTTTAAACCAGATTTTTCCTCTAAATAGTGATCCAAAGAACACTAGTTTTAGGGTCAGTCTAATTAGTCAGCCAGCCTTCTGATTGTTTAATGCCTTCACTTGAAGTTTGTTAAATATTTTGAATATCGCCTATGCTCCCATGGGACATTAGTGAATGTCAAGTCAACAAAAAAGAAAAAAGAAAGTAAGAAAAAGGATTCTGTAGTAAAATAAACTTGAGAAATCCTGGGTTCAGTAAATTTAAACATGTTTCGTGACTGCAGGACTTTTGAGATGTGGAATGAGCTATAATGTGCTCTGTGCATTTCACTGTTAAGTAGAGTTTGGTCTGAAGTGTTTTTAAACTTTATTTGGCTCTACAACCCTTTGTCAGTGGAACATCTTAAAGGACTCTGTTTCTAGCAACTTTGGAAAATGCTGTTCCGGTCTCAGTTAAGCCCTTGAAATCTTAGCATTTGGAAGGAGATCCACACACAAGCTCATCCAATTTGTAGTACAGAAATCTACCATGGACCCATGCTATAGGCTCACTCGGCTGTGGATTAATTAGTATTTTGATAACAAAATGCTCACTAGCCATAAATCAGCTGATTCTATAGTCGGAATGCTGGTCTGTTAAGAGGTTTTAACCCTGTAAGTGTCTTTTACTCTTAGAAAATTTTAAGTTTTAAAATTTTCTCTATCGGACCTAGATCTGATCTCTGGATTAAGATAAGTCCTACTCAAGTAAAAGAATCCTTATTTTTCAAGGATGATTTGTACATAAAAAAAAAAAAAAATCCATATACTTAAGATCATCTGTAAATAGTGACTGAAGAGTAATTGGAAATACATTTGAAAATAATTTTCATTTGAAATTTATGTCAAAATATGTTATTATATAAACGAATCCAGTATAT
>NW_006793423.1:0-511 GCF_000442215.2 Lipotes vexillifer
AAAAAAAAAAAAAAAAAAAAAAAAAAGAATGAAATTAGAACACTCCCTAACACCATACACAAAGATAAACTCAAAATGGGTTAGAGGGCTTCCCTGGTGGCGCAGCGGTTGAGAATCTGCTTGCTAATGCAGGGGACACGGGTTCGAGCCCGGGTCTGGGAGGATCCCACATGTCGCGGAGCAACTAGGCCCGTGAGCCACAACTACTGAGCCTGTGCATCTGGAGCCTGTGCCCCGCAACAAGAAAGGCCTCAATAGTGAGAGGCCCGTGCACTGTGATGAAGAGTGGCCCCCACTTTCCACAACTAGAGAAAGCCCTCGCACAGAAACAAAGACCCAATACAGCAAAAATAGATAAATAAATTAATAAAGTCCTACGCCCAAGCCTGCCGATGCAGGGGACACAGGTTCGTGCCCCAGTCCGGGAAGAACCCACATGCCACGGAGTGGCTGGGCCCTTGAGCCATGGCCACTGAGCCTGCGCGTCCAGAGCCTGTGCTCCGCAACGGGA
>NW_006793424.1:0-16517 GCF_000442215.2 Lipotes vexillifer
CAGACCTTGCTCTGTAGGATGCCGGAAGTGCGGGTCTCACTAAAAGCAGATAGAGGCTGGATTACAGAACCCTTAGAGTCACCACTGAGCCCCAGAAGTCCTAAAGCAGTGGCTGGACACCAGAATGTTGAGGGTTCAATTCAGAAGCCCATCCCCAAGGGTACCGGCTGCACACGGCCTCCCCAGGTTTTTACGCCTGTACCTGTTCGGGATAAGTTATTTCCACCCTAATTCGGGACTTCTGATGTCACCCTTCACGTTGCTAGTTAAGAACCCACTAGTTACACAGATGAAAACCCTATCAGGACACTTGCTCCAGTGGTAAACAATTCTGAAGTTGGTCAGAGGTGGGGAATCGTCTCCCATGCAGCCAGCAGCACCCCCGCAAGGAGCGTCCTCATTGTCAGGCTGGTGGACGGTGCCGAGGCGTCTGTGAGTAAACGTGAGCTTAGCCCCAGGCCAGCTGCTGCTGAACTGTTCCCACCCTTCCCAGGTAAAACACCTGAATGTGTTCACAGACTTTAAAGCCTAGAGGAAGGGGCTTGGAGTCACCAGCGACAGCACGCAGGCCGAGTTGGTGCCTGCAGGCCAGCCGGGATGGTCCTGGCCCCGGGCGCTCTTCTGGAAGCTTTCCACTTCCCTGCCTGAGGTACCCCTCCTGTCCCGGCCCCCAGTGCTGTTTTCCTTCCTCACCTCTGCCCGGGGAGAAATTCCAGCGGCAGTTACGGGTGACACATCCTCTTCTTTAGCAGGTGGCAGCCCGGCAACTCCTGCAGAACGTCCAGCAGAGCCCCACTCACACCGGGCCACCCACAGAGCCATGGACCCTCGCTCCCTCCCACCAGCCCAGCCCCGACACTGCTGACGGGGCAGAGAATATGGCGTCAGGCACAGCTGCAGGGGCTCTTGCTGCCTGGAGGGGTGTTTATATAGACCTCAACCCAGGCGCACCTGGGGAGGGCTGGCCCGCACGGTCAGGCTGCCCAGGTCAGCCAATCCTCGCCCCTCAGGGGCTCACAGTTGCAGAAAATGGGCCTTGCTGCACCGGCCAGGTCCAAGGAACAGGTTTGGGATCCTGAGGGTCAGGATAGACACGGGGCTGCAGCTCTGGCTTGTGTTCTAATCATTTTATCTGGCCCATGAGTGGGAGACAACTTCAAGACCCTCTCCTCACAAGAGGAGCCCAGGAGTCAGGGAGAGGAGGGGTGGTGGGTGGAGACAGAGGCCTGGTGCCCCGGGTGCAGTGGAAGCCTCTGGAAGACCAGGCGGAAGGAGGCCACACAGAGTGAAGCCCAGGGTCACAGACATGTCCCGGAGCTGCTGTTTGTTAGTTCAGGTCCTGCTGTGAGGTGCTCTGTGTCAGCTCTGAGAGACAGGTGGGCTGGGGGTGCTCTGCAATAAGGGCTACGTGCACGGTTCCTGTGTGTCCAGCCTTGCTGGGTGCCTGCCCAGGTGAGCTCCATACCTGGGGAGGGGCCTGACCACAAGAGCCCCGTGGGCTACTGGGTGCCGGCCCAGGTGAGCTCCATATCCTGGGAGGGGCCTGACCACAAGAGCCCTGTGTGCTGGGAGGGGGGGGCGTGTCTATGAGCATCCTCTCTGTGCAGCCGGCACAGAGTTGCTTAGCAACTTCCCTGTGGGCAGTGCTGGGATGAAATGAGAACTGGGAGATGCCACAGGCCCCCTGAACCCCCGTCCATCTAGAGTGATGAGGTGAGTAGGCGGGTGCTGGCCACTGTGCTGTGTGAGGGAGGCCCCTCTTGTGTCTTCCACCTGACACCACGGAGGCCTCCCCAGGACAGAGCAGACAGCCTGTCTGGGGCAGGTGGGAGCTCCTGGTGATGCTGCAGGGGACTTGAGAGGGACGGACGAGGCAGGAGGAGGTGGGAGCCCAGGCCCGGGGCCGAGGCTCGGCCTTTCTGGGTCTGAGCTGAGAGTGGACGTGCAGGTGGTGAGTGTGATCCAGGAAAGCTGCCCTGGTGACGTGAGGCTGAACGTGCTTCAGAGTGACAAGCTTCCGGGTGATCCCAGAACAGGATAGTTAGAAGAAGGTAAGCGAATCCCCCCAAGAGGAGGCTCTGTGAGCTGGTCCCGGGAGGGGGGTGAAGGGAACAGGCGTGGAAGCTGCGGGGAGTGGGCAGTCCCCCTGGGCGGGCGGCGGGTGCAGACCCCACTCCGTGGTCCCACAGCTGTGCTTCCGGCTGGATTACTTGGTTTCTTGGAGCCTCAGCTTCCTGGTCTGCTCATGGGGTGATGGTAGCATGGACTGACTAGTAATTTGCTCAGAACAGGGTAGGAAGGGGTCTAGTGGAAATTCCACAGAACACCGTCAGTATGGGAATCACAGGTCTTGTTTCCCACAGGTCTGTCTTCAGGATTGGGAAAGCAAATCCGAGCAGACTTGCAGCTGAGCCTGGGGACGGGCTCCGTTTGGTGGGTCCCCCTGTTTCCTGAGTCTCGGAAGGAGCAGCTCCAGCGGGCAGTGGCAGCTTCATCCCACACCTGGAAGCATCCAGACCTCAAGGCCCAGCAGCCCCGAGTCCTGTGTCTGGGCCCCCGGGAGGCAGGCAGGACAGGCCGGTGTCCTCCTTGGCCCTCTTGCTGCCCAGAACATTCAGGGTCCAGGCCGTCATTAGGGAGGAGGGATGGGGGAACAGGACACGGGGCAGCTTGTGCACATGGACGTCCGCACCGGAAATGTGGGTCGGTGGGACGCAGGCACCGGGAGGGGCAGGCGGTGGGCCTGAGGAAGCAGGACGGGGCCGGAGGTCCTGGGGGGGTGCGAGCTTCGCCTGTGCCGGGCCTCAGACTCCACGGGGCTTCCCTCCCCTGGTCACTGGGCAGGAGATGCCGAGCAGCGTTGGTGGAGGGACCCCTTGCGTCCCCAGGCCCTGGCAGCATCAGCCCTCCAGGCTCTGGGTCGGGGAGCCTGAGGGGCGCAGGCCCAGCTGTGCCCGCAGGGAGGCCTGGAGGGGTCGGGCGGGAAGCACGGGTGTGGTCTCGCCTGTGCAGAAGCTCCTGAGCCAGTGTCCAGTGGGAGCCCTCACCTTGCACGTGGGTTTCAAGTCCACAGCTCAGATCACCTTCTGGTCGCTCGGTTTGTTTTCTAGACACAAAGTCCTAATATCTTCTATGTTCCCTGCCAGTGAAAAGGCATGTCTCACCTGGCACCAGGTGCTGCCTCTGGTCCCTCCTGACTGGACGCCCAGCAGCCAGTGTCACCACGTCACAACTGTCAGGGGTGTCAGGCGTGGGGAGACGAGAGCACACGGTCCAGGCTCACGAGGGGCCGTGCCATCCACGGAGCCGGTGCTGTGGCTGTAGGTGTTCCCTCCCCACCCCGCGGGCAGAGACCACCGTCCCCTTACAGACTGTTACCAAATGAAGTCATGTGGACCCTGCTCGGGCCCCAGCCTGCAAGTCGCTCTGCCTCAGCGGGGAAGGTTTCCTTTTTCCATGTGGGTTCAAGTAGGCAAATAACAAAATCAAAGCTGAGACCACCACAGCACAGGCTCTATTCAGTGGCCAAAGAATGGAGAAGCAGGAACTAAGTTCACAGATCAAACTTCTCACCCTCCTGGAGACAGTGGTATAATTTTTTTTTTTTTTTTTTTTTTTTTTTTTTTTTTTTTTTTTTTTTTTTTTTTTTTGCCCCCTTAGGGTTTAGCTCTCCTCTTCATTGACCAAAATATTCGTATCCATCATTCAAGACACTTCTTTCTAAGAGGTGTTACCTGGAGACTTAAGTTATCTACAGAGTTAATAATTGGTTCGTTGCTTTAATTGGGGCAGAGAGAGTTGAGGGGGTGTGTGTCTTTGGGGTTCTTTGGAGAAGAATGAAGTTTCAAGTATGCTAAGGGTGTAGGAGACTTGATCAACAACTGGATAAATTCCAGAAGGCTTGGTGAAAAGCATTGTTAGCTTAAGTTAGGAAAGGCAACCTGGGGAATTAAAATTTTGGGAAGATATGTGCCAAAGGAACTTGGTATATGGGGATGTAGCTGAACACTGCAGGATTTCTATCCCAGTTGTGTCTAAGACCCTTGAAAGACCCCATGGTCTTTATCGTCAAACTCTCCGGCTTGAACAACAGGTACTCAAGCACTTGATAAATGAATAACTAAACGTTTAAATTTGTAATGTAGATAAGTGAAATACTCATAGCTTTGGGGTCTTTGTTTTGTCAGATACCCCTCTTTTTGTTGTTCTGTTCTACGTCAATATCTTGGGGTCTACTGGTAGAGTTCCAGAGGCAGACTACATGTCTGGATCCCCCAGATTAGCCTTTTCGTTTTCCTGGAATAAAGCCCTAGATTTCAGTGTGAATAATCACATTTGATTATGTTGTTGTTTTCAAGTTCAAGTTTAGTAGACTATAAATAAAACAAATCGTCCCTTTAACAGCACCTTTCTCCATTTGTTGATGATTTTAAATTTTCTTTTAGCCATTATATATAGAAACTCCAGGCAGCCTGTGTGTTTCTCTTACTATTTAACTTTGGGAATTTGACATTGATGGGAATTAAAACCACCCTTTCAGCAAACCCTGCCAACTTTGGAGGCCTTGTCCTCTTTTTCAAATTGGCTACAAACCTCTCTTTCTTTCTCTAATGACATCTTTAATTCTTCTCTGACAGTAATGTCTACATCTGGAAAGGTCTTTGGATAAAATGTATATGAAGGCCACAAGTGGATTTCTATAAAACAGTACTCTTATTCCTGGCATTTCCTTGCTGTTATTTCAGTTGTCTGAATGGCCAGGAGATTCAGATACCACCCATGTTTTACAGACCCTTCAATAGTAAAACAGGCAGCTATATTCCATGCATGGAGCACAAGTGAGACAGACAAATAAAAGACCTATTGGCTTTCTGTTCTCTGCTCCCTCTTTTCAGTCCTTAGTTCACCATAAACTTTGCAGAGATTGGCACTATGTCTAAGGAGCAAAGAAAAACAAGGGAACAAACGTTCATTTTTCTTTTTCGGTATAATACTAAAATACCTAAGTCTTGTTTAAACATCAACTACATGTAAAAACAAAATGGATTTGAGATGTGTTTGTGTGTGTGTGTGTGTGTGTGTGTGTGTGTGCGCGCATACGTGTGGCACGTGGAAGGAAGCAGAGAATGAAAAATAAGTTTTATTTATTAGTAGGCTTATCCCCTAGGTGGGACAGTTGGGAAAGCTGCCCTGGAGGGACCATGGGAGTGATGCTTTATGAAGAGAGAATCGGGGGATGCCCATACCACACACCCTAAATGAGTTTTGCCTCAGGCTTGTGCCCTTCTGGGCTATCAGCATGAAGAAATAAGATAGTAAATAAAATCTGTTTTTCTCTTTTAAAAGGCTTTACAAGTTCGTGTTGTGGATTGAAATTTTCAGTTAAAGGAGAAGGGTAAAGATATGAAATTGAGAACTAAACAAAATGGATGACAAATGGCTAGGGTAGTGAAGCATTCACTGGTTTGTCAGTTAGGCTTTATAAATTAGTGAAGAGCCCACCAGAGTCGAATATTACTCTCCAGGGTGTTCGTTGTCTTCAGAGTGTTGAGGTTATTTTTATTAACTAGACTGTATTAATATCTTTTCTGTTTCATTGCTTTTATTTTTTAATTTTGTTCCTGTTTCATTGCTTGATGTTGTTGAAAGAAAACTTTTCCAACTTGGGTCCAGTGGTTGCTGCCTACAGATTGTGACAGTAGACAGATTAAGAGGAGAAAAGACAAAGTTTATTTAAGCTTGCATGGTATACATGAGGGAGTGCTTAATAGCCAGTGATAAAAGGTTTATATATCAAATTTAACAAGGGTGATGGTGGTCAGTTTAGGGCTTCAGTGGGAAGGTATGGAATGTTCTATTGGGCTTTTAAAATAAATTTTATGTGTTTATTTATTTATTTTTGGCTGTGTTGGGTCTTCATTGCTGCATGTGGGCTTTCTCTAGCTGTGGCGAGCAGGGGCTACTCTTCGTTATGGTGCGTGGGCTTCTCATTGCAGTGGCTTCTCTTGTGGTGGAGCACGGGCTCTAGTCGTGCAGGCTTCAGTAGTTGTGGCTCATGAGCTCAGTAGTTGTGGCTTGTGGGCTCTAGAGCGCAGACTCAGTAGTTGTAGCACACGGGCTTAGTTGCTCCACAGCATGTGGGATCTTCCCGGACCAGGGATAGAACCTGCGTCCCCTGCATTGGCAGGCAGATTCTTAACCACTGTGCCACCAGGGAAGTCCTGGGTTGTAGTTTTCTATTGAAAAAAATTTCTCTCTGCAATCATAAAATTTCTTTCTACAGTCACCCCCATTTTGATCAATTATAGCAAAGTAAGATTATCCTTATTTATAAAATAAGTCTAATATAATTAAATTTGGCCTAATTATTTACATAAAGGCAGCAAGAATGATAACTGACCACATAGACGTTTTCAATTTTTCTTTGCTGGACTTAAAACTCTCTTGAGGCCAGAAAGCCAAGCCAAGAACTCACCACCAGACTTCACCTGCAGTAATTTATCAGTTTGGGTGAATTCCTCTCTTCTTGAGGTCCCCTAAATGTCTTAAAGTTCCTGAGCTTGCCACCAGTGACCTTCTTTAGTCACCTGCAAGGCTGGTAACCTGTAAGTTAAGTTCCAGGCTAACTTCCAAGAGGGCTTTGTAAACACTGGCTCTTTATATCAACCGTATAGTTCCTTAAAACTGTCTGGTCATATCTAATTCTATGCACATCATTCTCAAATGTGGCATTTCAGTCCAAGCCTTGATAATATAACCAATGTTTCCAAATGTGTCCTGATACAAAGAGAACTTATGAGAATAACTATATTGCCATGAAAATAAGAATATGAAATAAGAGTTTCCAAAATCTAGAGGGTTCAGGCAGGGAGAAAAAGATATAAGTTTTATTTTTGTTTACAAAGGTATAATCTATGAAGTTGTTTGAGTTATAGATAGCTTAAGAGAAGAGAGAAAGGGGGTACGTTATCTCCAGAAAATAGAACGTTAAAGAACCAGCAATGTTCCAAACAAACAAAGAAAAAAACTATTAAAATCATAATTATTCTTCATCAGTTGATTGGGTCACATGTAATTAATTCTCTTTCTGCTTGATCTTGGGTTATCAATTTTATGAATCCATCAGCCTCTTCCCTAGAGTTCTGGACTCCTTGCTCAGTCCAGTGGTATGACCTTGAAGTTATTTAAGCAGTGCCATCAGAAGCTTGTATCTCAGATTACTTGTCATAGTCCTCTCTATGGGTCTCTAAAACAGTCCCTTTGTTGAAGATGAAGCATTCTGGTTTGTAGCTGATTGTAAGAGCTTTCAAGAAAGCATCAGAGTAAAACAATAACTACTTGTGAATGACAAAATACTTAAAATGGCCATGGTTAAAGATCTGATGAGAGTTCATTATAAAAATAATACAATTGATGAGAAATTTGGTTTCTTTGACAACACTTTTTAATAAAATAACAGGAATTATGATTCATAACATTGTATCAGGACATATCAAAGACTTCAGGGGCACTGACAAATTTCTAGGAACTGTGTATATTGGGTTGCCAAGAAGTTCATTCGGGTTTTTCCATAACATATTATGGAGAAACCCAAACGAACCTTCTAGCCAACCCAATAATTTCTGAAGTACTTATATTAATAACATTTACTCATACAAATATAATCTAGGGAAGGTTAAGCATCACTTCTTATTTGACAGTGTTTCCCATGCAGTTTAATGTGTCAACTAAACTTAATTATCTCAAACATCTCTCTTTTTAAAAGATGAAAGAACAGATCCTTTTGAGATTTTCAAGATCAAGATTTTATTTAGTATTTCATTTGGGGAAGGCAAAATATCAAAAGTTGTCAAAATGTCAAAAGGTTTGAACACTTGATTAAATAGATCACAGGTCACTTTTTAAAAAAGGAAGACTCAGTTCTCTTAAATAAAGACATGGTAAAGCACCATAAATTATTCCAATGGACACAGAATTTTCCTGATGATGCTGCAGGGGACATGAGAGGGACGGACCAGGCAGGAGGAGGTGGGAGCCCAGGCAGAGCCGTGGGGCTCGGGGCCGAGGGGGCCTTTCTAGGTCTGAGCTGAGAGTGGACGTGCAGGTAGTGAGTGTGATTCAGGAAAACTGCCCTGGTGACGTGAAGCTGAACCTGCTTCAGAGTGACAAGCTTCCGGGTGATCCCAGAACAGGACAGTGAGACGGATCCTGTTAGAAGAAGTAAGTGAATCCCCCCAAGAGGAGACTGTGAGCTGGTCCCGGGAGGGGGGTGAAGGGAACAGGCGTGGAAGCTGCGGGGAGTGGGCAGTCCCCCTGGGCGGGCGGCGGGTGCAGACCCCACTCCGTGGTCCCACAGCTGTGCTTCCGGCTGGATTACTTGGTTTCTTGGAGCCTCAGCTTCCTGGTCTGCTCATGGGGTGATGGTAGCATGGACTGACTAGTAATTTGCTCAGAACAGGGTAGGAAGGGGTCTAGTGGAAATTCCACAGAACACCGTCAGTATGGGAATCACAGGTCTTGTTTCCCACAGGTCTGTCTTCAGGATTGGGAAAGCAAATCCGAGCAGACTTGCAGCTGAGCCTGGGGACGGGCTCCGTTTGGTGGGTCCCCCTGTTTCCTGAGTCTCGGAAGGAGCAGCTCCAGCGGGCAGTGGCAGCTTCATCCCACACCTGGAAGCATCCAGACCTCAAGGCCCAGCAGCCCCGAGTCCTGTGTCTGGGCCCCCGGGAGGCAGGCAGGACAGGCCGGTGTCCTCCTTGGCCCTCTTGCTGCCCAGAACATTCAGGGTCCAGGCCGTCATTAGGGAGGAGGGATGGGGGAACAGGACACGGGGCAGCTTGTGCACATGGACGTCCGCACCGGAAATGTGGGTCGGTGGGACGCAGGCACCGGGAGGGGCAGGCGGTGGGCCTGAGGAAGCAGGACGGGGCCGGAGGTCCTGGGGGGGTGCGAGCTTCGCCTGTGCCGGGCCTCAGACTCCACGGGGCTTCCCTCCCCTGGTCACTGGGCAGGAGATGCCGAGCAGCGTTGGTGGAGGGACCCCTTGCGTCCCCAGGCCCTGGCAGCATCAGCCCTCCAGGCTCTGGGTCGGGGAGCCTGAGGGGCGCAGGCCCAGCTGTGCCCGCAGGGAGGCCTGGAGGGGTCGGGCGGGAAGCACGGGTGTGGTCTCGCCTGTGCAGAAGCTCCTGAGCCAGTGTCCAGTGGGAGCCCTCACCTTGCACGTGGGTTTCAAGTCCACAGCTCAGATCACCTTCTGGTCGCTCGGTTTGTTTTCTAGACACAAAGTCCTAATATCTTCTATGTTCCCTGCCAGTGAAAAGGCATGTCTCACCTGGCACCAGGTGCTGCCTCTGGTCCCTCCTGACTGGACGCCCAGCAGCCAGTGTCACCACGTCACAACTGTCAGGGGTGTCAGGCGTGGGGAGACGAGAGCACACGGTCCAGGCTCACGAGGGGCCGTGCCATCCACGGAGCCGGTGCTGTGGCTGTAGGTGTTCCCTCCCCACCCCGCGGGCAGAGACCACCGTCCCCTTACAGACTGTTACCAAATGAAGTCATGTGGACCCTGCTCGGGCCCCAGCCTGCAAGTCGCTCTGCCTCAGCGGGGAAGGTTTCCTTTTTCCATGTGGGTTCAAGTAGGCAAATAACAAAATCAAAGCTGAGACCACCACAGCACAGGCTCTATTCAGTGGCCAAAGAATGGAGAAGCAGGAACTAAGTTCACAGATCAAACTTCTCACCCTCCTGGAGACAGTGGTATAATTTTTTTTTTTTTTTTTTTTTTTTTTTTTTTTTTTTTTTTTTTTTTTTTTTTTTTGCCCCCTTAGGGTTTAGCTCTCCTCTTCATTGACCAAAATATTCGTATCCATCATTCAAGACACTTCTTTCTAAGAGGTGTCGAGGCATGTTCTTCCTGGACCGGGGCGCAAACCTATGTCCCCTGCATCAGCAAGCGGACTCTCAGCCACTGCGCCACCAGGGAAGCCCAAGACAGTGGTTTAATTTTAAAGAGTAAAGACAAAGGGAGGAGGAGGGAGGCTAGTGATGAGATGAAGAGACCTTCCGGGGAAGGGGCGGGGCTTCTTCCAAGGGGTTGGGGTACCACCTCCTTTTACCCGTTTCTGGTCCTTCATGTCCAGTCATGGCAGCCGGTAGGTGTGTCACTTAATATGCTGATATAGTAAATTCAACATGTGATGAGACTCAGGGTCTGTTGGAGGTCACATTCATTGTCATCTTGGTCCCAGCTGGGTCCACCTGTTTGTTTGTTTGTAGCTTCCTTTCTTACCTCTGGACCCCTTAACTTAAATACTTAGGTGAACTCCTGCTGAAGTTGGGGGGTGGAGGACAGCCCTGTGAAAGCTGGGTGCACAGGTTTTCTGGAGCAGCTCTGACAACAAGAGGAGGGTGAGACGGGCGGTCAGTCTGACGCCCGCACTGCGGCCTGTGGTCAGCATGTGGAGGGGGTCAGGCGGGGGCACGTGTCAGGGAAGGTTCTCGGTGTTTACACAGAAGATGTGAACGTGGGCCCAGATGCAGAGCTGCCTGCAGACGCTGCTACAGAAACCCCCGATTCTTTCCTGAGAAAACTGGTGGGCAGTCATTCAGGCAACAGGCAAACAGCTTGCTCTGGAGGCTCTTGTGGGGAAGCGGGGACTTAGCAACAGGGGCTCAGCCTGCGTAACCCCAGAAGCCCTCCCAGGACAGCCTCAGAACCGCTTCTGGAATGGCAGTGAGAAGTGGGTCTTCCACCAACTAGATGTGCAGGAGAGGGCTGGGGTCTGCAGGGCCGCCCTCACCTTCAGGTACCGGCTGGGAGGCTCACAGGACCCAGCACATGCTTGTGGCTTGTGTCCTCACAGCTGAGATGGGTCACAGTATGCAGTAGGGATGCATGGGAGGGAGGGCCCCTGCTCCAGTCACCTCATGACCCTTCATGCCCCCTCCTTCCCTCGAGGGTCTCTAGGGTGTCTCTTCCCCCAGCGACGAAGGGCAGAACCATGACAGTTACCACCCCCGTCCCCCCAGGGAAGCTCATTAGAGACTTGGCACCCGGCTGGGGGCTGGTCACGTGGTGTGCTCTGCCCTCACCCTCCAAAATGCCGGTGCCCAGAAGGGCAGCCGGGGCTCAGCATGAACCACATGGCTTGTGCAAACAGCACAGGCGCAGCGGGTTGCCCCTAACGGGAGGCGGGAGGGTTTAGATCAGGCCAGGGAGCTGCTCACCAGCTGCGTTAGCTTCCCGGGGCAGCTGTGACGAACGACCACAAATGGAGGCTCAGAGCAACAGAAACCTGTCCTCTCTGTCCTGGAGGCCAGACATCTGAGGTCAAGGTGTCCCAGGGCCGCGCTCCCTCCGGAGTCTCCAGGGGAGGGTCCTGCCCGCCTCTTCCGGCTTCCGGGGGCTCCAGGCGTCCCTGGGCTTGTGGCCGCATCCCTCCCGTCTCTGCCTCCGTCTTCACATGGTGTCTCCTGTGTGTCTGTGTCTCTCTGCTTGTCTCTTAGAAGGACACTGTCACTGATTTAGGGCCACCCTGATCCAGGATGACCTCATCGTCAGATCCGTAACTAATTATACCTGCAGAGACCCTACTTCCAAATAAGGTTCCATGCTCAGATTCTGGGGGACATGACGTGGATGTAACTTCTGGGGGCCCCCCATTCAACCCACTATAGCACCCAGTTCCCAGATGCCAGCCGACCTTCCTCAGGACAGCATCAGGCTGGTGATGTTCTGTGTTTCCTCACGGAGTTGTCTCTTGTTTCTTGTGGTAACTGTAAGGTTGGGTGGGGGGCGCTTCTGGCTGACCTCCCGGTCATTCCAGGGACCACGCTGACGTGTCCTTCCCGGGAGGGCGTGAGCACGGCCAGAGCTCCCTGTGAATGCTCCACACTGACCACTTGGTGGTCAGACACCTGCATGGGCTGGACCAGCCCCCAGCACCTTCTACCACATCCATAGCCTGGTGGACTCTGTGCAGGCCTATGACCATGAGGTGTGGACTGGCAGGATCGGTGGGAGCCCTCCTGCCTGCCATGTGGCCTCCAGCCCACCACAGGCCCTCCAATCCTGCCATGGACACCCCCAGCCCATTAACCCCCAAGAGGCTTTCCGGGAGGGGTGAGAACTTGGCCATGAAGAAGACAGGGCAGGCCCTACCTGCAGCAGGGAAGGCAAGGACGGGGGTGCTTGGCTATTTGTCCCCCAAAGACGCAGGATGTGGGCTCTGACTTGATGGTTTCACCTCCACCTGGGCAGAGCTGGGGGGTCGCTGCAGGGATAGCGCATCCTTGGGTGATTTCCAACTCTCCCCACATCAGCCTCACTCCCTGGGCCCCCGTGGGCCCATTAATAGTCTTTAAATAGTGTCTCTCATCCATGTGGCCTGCGTGGGAGATTTTAATATTGTGTGCGAGTCCAGTGACCAGCGCCCATGTGTCCTGTGTGTCTTGGGAGGGGAGGGAGCCTCGCTCTCACATTCCTGCCCCAGTGCACCTGGGGTCGGGGGCAGCAGACCCAGGCTTTGTTCTGGCAGAAGGTCCCTTTCCGTGAACAGGTCTTCCCCCACTCCCATTATCCTCACTGGAGGCTCAGGAGGCCACAGCATCGGGGCACCTCCAGCACCAGGACCCCACGCCCTCAAGAGCAGGGACCAGGGAATCTCTCAAGAGCAGGGACCAGGCCTGGAGGTGGAGGGGAGGAGGGAGCCGGCCGCTTCAGGATCCCCGGGGCTAGGAAGCCTCCTACCCAGGAGGGCCTTGGACTCAGCTTAACTACCACCCAGGGTCTCCTACCCCTCCCCCAGTGAGTGTCCAGCGCTGGAGCACGTGCATCCGCGCTCGGGCCAGCCCCCCTCCCCCAAAGGCCGGGTCTATTAACACAGGGACACTGGAAGGGGGTTTTCTGTGTGGCTGGTTCACTGAAGCTGGGTGTTTGTGGGCACATGGGGCAGTCTGAAGCCCCGGTGAAGACATTGTTCTCTCCGGGGAAATGAGGTGGACACTCAGTCCCCGGTCTGTGGATGGTCTAGTCCTCTGGGTGTCTTGTCTCTTCTTGGGGGTCACTGGGGCTTTATCCTCACTCCGTGGGGTACAGGAGGGGAGGGATGGACACGCCCTGGCCTCACTGCGCCTGGGCTCCTGGGGAGGACCTCTCCGGCCCACATGTTCACAGGCCTCAGTCACCCCTGCTCGACACCCCACTCCAGAGACTCGGTAAGAGGACGTGCCCTGTGAAACGGGGCGCCTGGGTCGGGGGGCTTGTGGGTCCCTTCTCAGATGGCCACACTTAGGTCTTGGGGTGGGGTGGCCTGTGGCCACTCGCCGAGGTCACCACGCCACTGCGGCTCCTTCCTGGGGCCTGAGGTGGCCCATGGATGGCTGGGTGAGGGGGGGAGGTCACCGTGACAGGGGTGTGTGGGTCAGGAGTCCTGGGCCCTGGGTCCCTCCCCAAGGAGGAGTGGGGGTCATGCCCAGAGAGGGGGCGGCTGGTGATGGTCCTGGGTGTCAGCAAGCACAGTGCCATGCCCCGCAGGCCGGGTGTGGGATTCCTGCGGCCCCGGCACAGAACACCAGACAGGTAACGGGGTTGGGACAGGGGACACTTCCTCTCAGGCCTGGAGCCCGAGGTCAAGGTGCTGGGGGCCCACTCCGCCGCGGGTTCTGGGGTCAGTCAGTCCCAGGCCACTCCCAGCCCCGTCTCCGTCTCTGCCGTCACATCGCCTTCTCCCCTGTGTGTCTGGGTCCAAATTCCCCCCATGAGGACCCCCCGCACACAGGTCAACCTGGGCAGCTCTGTAGTGGCCCATCTGCACACAAAGTCCCAATCTGAGGTCCCAGGGAGTCCATCTTCCCCGGGGGAAGATGTGAAGGCCGGAATCCAGGAGCCTCACGGAGGAAGTGGTGTCCTGACTCAGGGAGGACAGACGGACAGGCAGAGGTAGGAGGGAGGCCAAGTGGGCGGTCACCCATGTCCTCTGGGGGCTGAGGAGTCTCTAGAGGGCCAGGCTGGAACTGGCAGGGGGGACACAGAGGTCAGAGGCAAGCGGCCTGGTCTGGGATGTGTGGGGTCACATAGGGCAACCATAACCCAGTCCCAGCCCTAGTGCTAACCCTTCAAACAACCAACACCAAAGCCACACCCAATCAAGTCACACAAATACATCATGAGAGAGAAAAGTACAGCAGTATACCTCATAAATATGAACGCAAGAATCCTCCAGAAAATTAGAGCAACATGAAACCAACAGAACATTAAATGGATGATGCCATAAGCAAGTATCTCTATGCCAGAAATGTCAGGGTGTTCAACATATTAAAACTAAGCAATGGGGCTTCCCTGGTGGTTGGGAGTCCACCTGCCGATGCAGGGGACACGGGTTCGTGCCCCGGTCCGGGAAGATCCCACATGCCGCAGAGCGGCTGGGCCCGTGAGCCATGGCCGCTGAGCCTGCGCATCCGGAGCCTGTGTTCCGCAACGGGAGAGGCCACAACAGTGAGAGGCCCGCATACCGCAAAAAAAAAAACAAAACTAAGCAGCGTATTGAACAACTATGAAGATGTGAAATAAAAAACACATGATCGTATCAATTACTGCAGAAAAAGCTATAATCAAAATCCAGCTCTATTTCATGATACAAACACTCAAGAAAGTAGGAATAAAAGGAATTTTGTTCAATATGAAAAAGAGTGGCATACAAAGCCACAGCAAACATCATGCTCAATGCTAAAAACTGAAAGATTTACTCCTGAAATCAGGAACAACACCAGGAAGCTGGCCTCCACTGCTGATAATAGTGTACTGGAAGTTCTACCCAGAGTTTTGAGGAAAGAAATAAAAGGCATCCATCCATATGTGAATGGAAAAATTAAAACTGTGTCTATTCACAGAACACAGATCACACCATCTTATATATAAAACTTCTTATAACAACAAAAAATTATTTGACTAGTCAATAATTCAGCAAAGTTACAAGAAAAAAATATCAATTCACAAAAATCTATCTTATACATATATACTGGCAATAAATAATCTGAAAAAGAACTTATGAAAACAATTCCATTTTAAATAATGTCAACATTAATATCTAGGAATATATTTAATCAAGATACAAGACTTGCTTTTCTGTATGTAAAGTTGTCTGTACATTTGAAATTACTGGAAAGTCAATTACTTTTCAAAACACCATGTCAAAACCATGCCAGAAAAGCAGAGGAAACATCAAACTTCCATACAGAGGCCAAGCCTTACCCAGATCCAGTTCACCCAAAGCCCACATGTCATTTAGAGGCACTGTGGAAAGACTTATTAGGACTTCCCAATATAAAGGACTTCCCTTTCTTCCCTGTTGCGGATGACTCGGATGTGGTAGAAACAGTGGGATTTTGGAAGTTCAATTTTCCACATCATTCCACCAAAAAAAACTGTTAGAAATAATAAATGAATTCAGGAAAGATACAGAATCAATACACACAAATCAACTGCATCTCTAAACACTACTAATGAACCATCAGAAAGAGAAAAACAAAAACCTATTTACAATTGCGTCAAAAAGAACAAAATACCAAGGAATAAATTTAACCGAGGATGTGAAAGACCTGAAAACTTTCAGACACTCATGAAGACACTGACGAAGACACAAGTCGGTGGAGAGACACCCCATGCTCACGGAACGCAGGAATTACTGCTGCTAAAATGTCCGTTCCACCCAAAGCGGTGCACACAGGGAAGGCAGGCCGTCCTGAAACTCCAACGGTGTTTTTCACAGAAATGGAGCAAATCCTCCTAGGATGTGTGTGGAGACACAAAGGACCCCGAAGAGCCAAGGCGACCCTGAGAAAGGAGAACGGGCCGCAGGCGTCTCCCTCCCTGACTTCACACTTCATCACGAAGCCACAGGCCCCAAAACAGTGCGGAACTGGCTCAAAACAGGCGCACAGACCAGAGGGACGGGACGCAGAGCCCACAACCCACCCCGCACGGGCGGGGTCCGTTAATTTACGACAAGGGGGCCAAGGACACACCGAGGGGAAGGGCAGCCCCATGGTAAACGGTGCTGGGAAGACTGCACACCCCATAACCCACGCGGCTCCACCGCACACAAACCTGACCAAAAACCCAGCTTTGCACACCAAGCCCTTCTGGGTCGCACGAAGACGGGCCCCCTCAGCCGTCAGTCGCTGCCAGGAAGCTTCTCCCCACTTCTCAGTTTCCCTCACATTTTCCTCCTGGCGTCGCCTGCGACCTCAGGAAACCCAGCTCCTGTCAGCTGAGCGGCTGGGCCCGTGAGCCATGGCCGCTGAGCCTGCGTCTCCGGAGCTTGTGCTCCGCAACGGGAGAGGCCACAACAGTGAGAGGCCCGCGTACCGCAAAAAGAAAAAAGAAAAAAAAATTTCTACTCTTTAAAAGACCTTATTCAGAAAACCAAAAGACAAGCCACAAACTTGGAGAAAATTATTTTGCAAAACACAGGTCTGATAAAAGATTTTTACTCAAAATATGTAAAGAACTTTCTGGG
>NW_006793424.1:16564-25162 GCF_000442215.2 Lipotes vexillifer
GTGGGCCTTGTAGCTTGCGGGATCTTAGTTCCCCAACCAGGGATCACAGCAGTGAAAGCACGGAGTCCTAATCACTGTACCACCAGGGAATTCCCTAAAGAACTCTCAAAAAATAACCCATTTAAAAAGGGTAAACATCTGAACAGACACTTAGCCAAAGAAGATATACTGATAGTAAATAAGCATACAAAAATATGCTCAACTTTATAGATCATTAGGAAATCACAAATTCAAACAACAATGAGATAGCACTGCACACCTATTAGAATGGCTAAACTCCAAAACATGACAATACTGGTAGCTGGAGGGCAAGGAACAACAGGAACTCTTGCTCATGGCTGGTGGGATGCGTGTGCAGCAACCTTGGAAGACAGTTTGGCAGTTCTTTTCCAAAACTAAGTAAGTCTCATCTTAAGATCCAACATCTGCACCTCTGGTATTTATATAAGTGCTTTGAGAAATCAGAACTAGGGTGCAATTATGTACAACAGCTCTGCTCACAATGGCTAACCCTGAAAGAAATCAGAATGTACATCAGTAGACACATGTGTAAGCAAATTGGAGTACAACCATGTTAAGGGGAGCATAATGACACCCCAAAATATGCCTTCTTGGCATAAGGATTATTTTGGACTAATTAATTTCTTAAAACAGCAGACACAGGAGACTTTCTGAAAACTGATAAAAGTTACCCTTTTGCAAGGGAAATCTACATCTGTAAGGGAAATCGCCATTTGAAAGGGTGCCTCCCTGTCTGTACCAGGAACAGAAGGATGACTAAATCTCAAGAAACTCTTATCAATGGAGAAGGCCTGGACTTAAATGTGCATAAAAACCATACCCTTGTTTTCTTTTGTTTTTAGATGAAGATGGTATTTAAGTCGATGGCTTGGGCCATTTCAGGATGTTACTCAGTTTTCCTGGGTGTCTCCCATACATACATGGTACACACGTTGTTAAACTTCTGTTTGTTTTTCTCCTGGGAATCTTTTATTACAGGGGTGTCCCAACCAAGAGCCTAGAAGGGTAGTGAAAATTATTTTTCTCCCATACCCATACAATGGAATACTATTCAGAAGTAGAAAGAAATAAACCATCCACCCATGCAAAAAACATGGATGAATTTTACATGTATATTGCTAAGTTACAGTATACAGTCTGAACAGGTTATACACTGCATGACCCCATTTATGACATTCTGGAAAAGGCAAAACAGAGATGGTAAACAGGTTATGGGGTTGGGGGAGTTGAAATATTCCATATGATAATTTTTAATATAAATTTATTTGTTTGTTTTTGGCTGCATTGGGTCTCTGCTGCTGCAGGTGGGCTTTCTCTAGTTGCAGAGAGCGGGGGCTACTCTTCGTTGCGGCACACGGGCTCTAAGCACGTGGGCTTCAGTAGCTGTGGCACGCGAGCTCAGTAGTTGTGGCTCGCGGGCTCTAGAGCGCAGGCTCAGTAGTTGTGGCGCACGGGCTTAGTTGCTCCGCAGCATGTGGGATCTTCCCGGACCAGGGATCAAACCCACGTCCCCTGCATTTGCAGGCGGATTCTTAACCACTGCGCCACCAGGGAAGTCCTCCATATGATAATTTAATGATGGATATCTGCCACTATGCATTAGTCTAAACACATAGATTTTTACAACTGAGCAAGTAAATCATAGTAGATTCCAATTTAGTTATTTAAGATACGGGAGCGTCACAGGATAGAATACAGAATGTGACAAAGAATCTAACTGATTTAGAAATGTATGAAAAAACTGTTGGTGGTGGGGAAAAGGTACTGACCCTAGTAACTATGGAAATGAACAAAGGCATCTGTAGAGCGAAGGCAAAATGTGTCATATGTAAATACTGGAGTCCATAAAGTTCTTTCCCATGGTGATAGTAGCTAACAGTACTGAAGCTACTATATCTGTAATCTGGAATGGAGCAAGCAATGAATTAAATAAATGACAGATGGTAGAAGCCAGGGTTTTTTTTTTTACCATCTGGAATGGGGAGTTCCATATAAGCAAAGCGAGAAGGTCACAATATCCACGTAATAATGGATCAGGTTGGAGACATCCGTAAAAACTCATCTTTTCTGATGGGAAACCAGGTTTTGTTTTCTTGCTCTTTCGAGGCCTTTCCCTTGGGTGAGCCACCCCCCCCAACCCCGCACACGCACCTGCCTCCAGGTATTCACACCTTGGCCATAGGCAGATGTGACTGACAAGCTTGACCTCCAGCCTCCCTTTACACTGTGCTGATTGAGTTTTAACTGAACTCTTACCTGTAATTAAAGGAGGTGATCACACAAGTTCCCAGGAATTCTTTGCCAAGTAGACAGAGATGGATGCACTTACGTTATTTTTGGCAAAGTCAACTCGGCACACAAGACCATGCTGGTGATGGGGTCAGAGACAGGGCCTTCCGGGGGCCCACAGAACAGTCAGTGTCACTCTTGCGGCTTTCGCCTGCACCCAAGTTGCCTTTTGCAGTGAATTTCAAAGAGAAAGCTGGGGCTGGGGCTTACCTCAGGCTTCTGCCCGAGAACTGGAGACCAGAGCAGCTGTGGGTACAGCTGGCCCAAAGGTGGCCCCAGACCAGATAGCTGGTCAAAGACCAATGTGGGCAGCATCCATCTGGGTTTGTGATAAGACAGTAGAAACAGCCTCGGGCCCATTCAGGGGACCCAACTCTCCCCCAGGCCTGCCTCTCACTGTGTGAGTTTGGCATCTCACCTCTCCTGTCGGTTCTTGTGTCCATCCTCCAGAAAATGAGGAAGTTGGACCAGATTAGTAGTTCTTAAACTGTGCTCTGTGAACAGGGGTTTTCAGGGGCTGCCTGTGGGGCAAGCCGGGAAAAGCAGGTGCCCCCGGGACCCCTAATTCCCTTCAGCAGCCAGAGCTGCTCCTCTCTGATCTGCTTTGTTTGCTGGGCATTATGAAACATAAACTCTGCAGCTAACAGACATGCTGTACTGGGGCTCCTCTCACGCATTCAACCCTTTCCCGAGAGCTTACTGGGTACCCACTACCTGCCGGGCACTGTGCAGGGGGCCACAAAGGAAGACAGACTGACCAGGCCCCTGCTCTCATGAGCTTAGAACCCAGTGAGAAGAGAAGAGCAGCCTGTGGACAAACAAATAAGATAAATATCAACGACACTGAGTGCGAGTCAGAATTAAAACAGGGCAGTGTGGGGAGAGTAACTGGAGAGACAGGGAGGAGGTGGCATTTAAGAAGAAATCCCAAATGGTCCTTAAGTGTGTGAGGGACAGAACGGTAGCATTGTGACTGGGCCAGGGGTGAGGGAGTGTCGTAGGATGGAGGTGGGATGGGCGGGCAAGTCCAGGACGTGGAGAGCTCTGAGGTCCTCTGAGCCCCTCGCCAATGTGAATCTGATGGCTTTTACAAGCAGCAGTTACAGTTGTCCTCACACCCACCCAGATCACTGCTGAGGGGGGACCCTCGTAACAATACTTTAGACCTGAGGAGCATCCCCCTCGAGCCAAACCAACACTGCAGAGCCCCTGACCCAGCACCTGGCCACTAGGGTCCCAGTGTCTCAGAGAGGCCAGCTCTGGGTAAATAAAGGGGCATCTACATGGCTATCTGCAGGGTCCTCTGGGGCCATCTGAGCCACACTTCACCTTGGGAAGTGTGCTGAGTCAGCTCGGCCTTCAGGCCACACAGACCAGCTTCTGCCATTTACTCAGGATCCATTAAGAGTACACCTCTTGGCAGGGCTCCTGAGAAAAGTAAATGAAGCCTAGCCCCACAGTAGGGCCACATAATGCTAACTGGTTTATGATTGTGTTCTCTAGTCTCATAGCCTTTTAGTTAAGCCCTGGGGACATGGGTCAAGACTTCCCCTTCTCTGCCCCACGTATGCTGCCGGGCAAACACTGAATGCTCAATACAGGCTCAGTGAGTTGAAAGGGAATTAGGACTGATGCTGAGCATGGGTGTGCAGACACTGCTCTGAGGATGCCCCAAGACTCCTTTAGCCCTCCCACAATCCTAGGGGGTGGGCACTCTTGTCACCTCAGTCTTACAGATGAGGGAATTGAGATAGGAAAAGAACAAGTTATTTCCAGGATCCTACAGCTGGTAGGTCTCACAGTGACGCCAGAGCCTGGAAGTCTGACTCTTCTTGGCTGCAGCCTAGGAGGAGGGGGAGAGCTGGAGATGGAGCGCGTCCCACCTGTCTCAGGAGGCCGCCGTTGCCAGGGGACTTTTGTGGCGGTGGACTGGGTCTGGTCCAAGGCAGCTCCAGAGGGTCAGGTTTCAGCATGGGTCACATGCTCCAGGGTGGACAGGCCAAGGATCCAGCACATTCTCTGCTTCAGCCTTTCCGGTCACTGCTCCATCATGCCACAGCATGGGCTCTGGTTGGCCCTGGCCCCTCTGCTAGCTGCCCTCACTGCAGGTGAGTCAATGACAAGTTCAGTGAAAGCATGACAACGGGGTGCATGCTGTGTGCTGGGCGGGTAAGGCCTCTACCCGCATTCTCTATTAGGCCTCTCAACTCTGTGCATACATATGACTAAAACCCACTTTTCAGATGACACTTGGTCAGGGCTGTGCAATCAGTGAGTGTCAGGTCCAACCCATGGCCCCGAGAGGAAGCGTGGGAGGGGGCACACACCACTGGCCTCTGGCCTCTGCAGGCCTCCACTCTCTCTCCAACCCAAGTGACAGCGCCCCCGACCCAAGTTCTCAGGGGTCCCTGTCTCTGGTTCCCCTCATCCTCCTACTCTGCATCTCCTCTCGGGCTCTGGAATCACAAGCAGCCCTGAGTGGCTCCATAGGTCCTAATGGGTATTAATTTTTCTCTGTGACTTGTCTGCCTCTCTGGGTGTCATGTGAAATAAGTTCTTGTGGTGGCTTCGTCAAGGGAAAGTTTGATGTATATGTATATGTATATAACCTTATATCTTGTGTATATTTACTTAAAATGTAAATCTTATAAATAACTATGTGTTACACATAGCATATGTAAAGATACAAATTTATATATACTTATTTGTTTAATACATATTACATATATATAATATATAAATGATCTATATATAACATCTTTTTCATTTTTTGTCCACAATTCTGTGAGGTAGGTATTGTGTCCCAGTAAAACTGAGCTGGAAAGAAGTCGCTACCTGGCAGTGGGTGGAGAAGCTGGGATCTGAAGCAGATCCCACTAGAGCCTGGAGCCTCTTGGGGTCTCCCACAAAGATTTGTTGAGCAGTTTTGAGGTGGAGCCCAGGCAGCCCTTCCTCGGGTCTCAGCCCAGCAGATACTTTGTGGAGGTGTGTAAGGACTGGAGCACAGGGAACGGCAGTAGCTCATGCCCTCTAAACCGCAGGGGCACAGACAGGCGCCCCGCCGCACGCCCACCATGGCAGCCCCTCCAGCAGGGCCTCGGGGTGGCTCTGGCCAGTCACGCCAGCTTCCCCAGGGGTAAGATGAGGGGGCCGAGCAGATGAAATGTCAGCTCGGCTAGTCTCTGCTGCTGAGTGCAGGTGCTCTGAGAGCCTGGAAACTCTAGCAGGTAAAGGGGACGACAAAGCCATAAGGCTTCCTCAGAGTGTCAGGTTTCTGGGGTCTCAGGAGGCCTCTCAGCCAACCTGTTGCCCCGGTTACGTGATCTCTGGGCCTTTCTCTTCCCATGTCTCTTGCTGGCTGTACCCAGAAGAGCCACCGTCCTCAGCCCCAGCCCCTGTGCCCGACGTTCTCAGCACAGGCCCGTCCGTTATGGTGACTGGTCAGCAGTTGCCAGCGTTTGCTGAAGGAGTGTCATCACAGGAGTCAGCCCCACTCAGAGGGGCTGTCCCACCGGCCCGGCCCTGCTCTCCTGTGCTCTCCGCAGGGACGGCTGCCCTCTCTCCCCACTGCCACATCCTATGCCTCTTGCCTGCCTGCCAGGGTGGCCCGCTGTGGCTGGGAGCTGCCTGAAGTGCCCCGCGGGTTTTTAGTAAGAAGCAGACACCCCAGGAAAGAGGAGGGAGAAGGCAGAAAGGGCAAGCTGCAGGGCGATGGGTTGGAAGCAGCCTGGGGAGAGGGGTCTCGTGGAGGGAGGCCTGTGCATGTCCTTTCCGTGGTGGCCCCAAGCGTGAGCAGCTCCCAGGGGCTGAGCACTGCCTGGGGCCCAGCCCAGTGAGCACAGGAGTCTGGGGCGGGTCCCCCGGAGCCTGCTCAGGACACCATCTTCTGAGCTAGATGGATGCAAGGTGGAGAGTGGGGGCCTGGCAGGCCTCTGCTTCTCTGTCCTGTGAGCTGGCAAACCCTCAGCTGGGAGCGGGGCTGGCCCTCAGACCACCTGCTCTCTGCACACTCACCACTAGTCATTCCCGCAGCTCTGGTCCCTCCTCAGCCCAGGCGAAGGAGATCGCACCTCAGCCCTTGACTCCACAGCTTCAACTCCCTCTCCCTGTGCCCCCAGGACAAGCGGTCAGACTGGTGTGGGGATGCCGCACAGACACCCTGTGGCAGTCCTCCCAGGGCCTGTGTGGGGCTGACCCTGTCCCCAGGCCCCTCGGCCTTGACCATCAGCTCTGAGTCGTCCAGCCGGGGACGCTTTCCCTTCTCCACCCAGCCAGTCCCAGTCGGGGCAGGCAGAAAGTGGGCCAGACTGTGGCCCAGGCTTGTGGCAGACCTGAATGTACCCAGGCCCGGTGCGAAGGGCCTCCGTGCCATCTCTGCTGCTATTAAGGCCCAGCTGCCCCCTGGCTGGCACCTCCCTGGCCTGCAGGGTCTCCCCTCAGCTGCCCAACTTCCTTTGGTATTTGCAGCTGCCTTGGGGCCAGGACAGCTCCGCGGCCGTGCCCCACCAGAACCTGCGGTGGGCTCCCAGGACTCCCAGAAAGCGGGGACTGACAGGTGGTCCCCAGGGGAGGGCAGCCCCCTGTCTCAGCCATTCCTGGGCGTAGGGGAAATTCCTGAAGTCCCCAGAAGAAGTGGAGTTGCTCGGATCAGGGTCAAGCCCCAATCTCCCTGAGACACGTCAGAATAAGGTGGCGACACTGTGCTTGCAGAGGCACCCAACGGCGCCTGGGGACCCGCCCAGCCAGTGTAGCCTGGAAGCAGGTGTGCTCACCTGTAGCGCTGCGGCAGGGACCAGATGAGACGACACATGTGAAGTGCTGAGAGGTTCAGAGCCACCGTTCCGCTGTGACATGCAACTGAGATAGAGGCTATGGGGCTGGGGCCCAAACATCTGCAGCAGCCACCTTGTGACTCAGTTGCTCACCACCTGTCACCAGGCACCCACTGTGTGCAGCACTGGGTACAGAGGGCGCGGGGCAGGCAGGCCTGTCCCCTGGGAGCTTGCTGCCCGGCAGAGCTGTGCCACAGCTGCACTCAAGATGTAAGTGCTGAGCTGCAGACTCCACCCAGAGATAGAAGGGAAGGGGAAGGCGAGGGCCGTCCCTCTGTGGGTCACGGGGATTAGTTCCTCCTCGCCACGATGTGTGGAAGCTGTGCTGTGGTGATTTTCTTTCAGGTTAGGGAGTCTCTGCAAAGACACCTGCTAAAGTAAGAACCTGAGCTGAAATGCCAACTCTCGGCACCCTCCAGGTACAGGGGGGTGTTAGTCACAACCTACCTGCTCTCTCACCTCGTGTTTCCCTGTTGTCCTGCCAGGGCAGAAGCCACGCCCGCAGCGTGCTGGCTCTGTTGTCTGCCCTCAGGGCTCCTTCCTCTCAGACAGAGGCCTTGGCTGCCAGCTCTGCCCTACAGGTAGGTGAGAGCTGGCTGGAGACCCTAACTGCATTTGGAAAGGACTGGCGCGTGGTGGGCCAGAAGGGTGCTGGGTCCACAGTGCTCACCTCCCGGGAGCCCAGGCAGTCTCTGAGGGGCAGAATCCAGCTACCCCTGGGCCCCAGGCCCACACCCACAGGGCTGTGGGGAGAATGAAATGGGACAGTGCGGAAGGAAGATGCAGGGTGGGGAGAAGGGTGAGCATCAGAAGACGTTCATACCGGTTCAGCCCCTTCCCAGACGTGCTATCTTGGCAGGGTGTTACAGTTCTTAGTGTACAGGCCTGCACATATTTTGTTAACTTTATTCCCAAGTATTTAAAATTGTTGGGGGCTATTGTAAATGGAATTGTAATTTTTATTTTAATTTCCAAGTGTTTGTAGCTATTATTGCCAGGATCTGGGTTCCAAGGCACCCCTGCTGCCCATCAGTAGCACTTACGGGGCCACAGGACAGGTGGGGTTCTGAAGATCAGGAAGGGGGCATCTCAAAGCATTCATTATTTTTATTATTAACTTCTGGATTGTACAAGGTTTTTTCAGCAGCCAAAAATGTATCCCCTTAATTTTGTTCAGGTTGAAAATGAAGTGTGTCTGCATTCTCAGTGCACTGGCCAAAGGGCAGCAGGGAGAGGGGCACGGAGGGGGCAGCCCCACTCTCACCAGCAGGGAGGGAACCAGGGCTGGCACAGCAGATACTGACATCCATGTGGGCAGGAGTGGCTTCTCATCCCTTGCCCTCCCCTTCTGCAGGGATACTGCTTCCACTGCAGGGTCACCTAGCCTCTCCTTTTCCACCTGCTCTTTGGTGTGTATCCTGGGGCAGGTGCCAGGCATGTGGGGGGGGGGGGGCCC
>NW_006793424.1:25322-27468 GCF_000442215.2 Lipotes vexillifer
GGCCAGGGAGGGGGGGGGGGGGGAGCCCACTGTATGAATGCTGGGCAGCAGAGAGAGGGGAGACTTAGGCTGCAGAGGCACTCCCAGCAGGACAAATAGGGCTCTGCCGTCAGTGAGGAGTGCCCTGGGGGTCACATATGGCAGGACTGGAGGCAGGAAGGGCCTCGGCTAGGTGCTGGGCTGCCGCGGAGGGGGCCCAAGGTGGCACTGCAGTGACAGCCGGGCCAGAGGGGCGGCGGTGGGCCCACCAGCCCTCCATCCGCCCACGCTTCTGTCCCACACACTCTCATCCAGCCCCTGCTCGTGCTGGGCACTGGGCCAGTGCCGAGGCCCCAGTAGCTCCCCATCAGGGCAGAGCTGACCTGCAGAGCGGAGCGTGATGAATCTAGGCAGGGACAGGGCCGTGGAAGCTCAGACCGAGGCACTGCTGAGCATCTGCTTGCCAGGAGGCCGGGAGGCTTCTGGGAGGAGCGGGCATGGGAGGCAGGCCCAGGAGGTGCGGGGATTCAGCGAGCCAGTGGGCGACAGCAGCAAGGACCCTCCAAGCAGGGGAAGCAGCTTGTGGAGAAGCAAAGAGCAGAGACTTTGCTGCCCCGAGCTTCTCCCTGGCAGGATGCCCCCCAGGGCCCTGGGCAGGGCCCGGCCGCATCCTGGGTGATGTCGATCCTGTCAGAGGCCGGCCCGGTCCCAGCCTCCCAGCACACCCTCCCTCAGCCGGGGGGCTCCTCCAAGACGAAGCCCGCACCCTAGGAAGACACAACGTGAGACGTCCCCTCACAGGACACTTCTTTCCAGGTGGTGCTGCTGAGCCGTACCCGGGCAGAAGCTTCAAGAGCAAGAAGGAGACGCCTCACCCCAAAACCAGCTTCCGCTCAGCAGATCAGGTCTGAATTCCGTCTGCCATCTGCACAATGGGAAGAGTGACTTTGCTAGTTAGGCGCCTCTCCAGAGGCGCACAGAGGCTGACCTTTCAGTGCTGACTGTAGCCAGCAGTCCAGGCACTGGTGAGGGGTGACACCAGGAAAGCCACACTCAGGGCTCAGCAGGCCCTATCAGGCCCCCAGCTCTGGGAGCCCCATGTTCTCTGTGCTCAGCTGGCAAAATCAGGACCTACTCAGGAAGTTTAAAGGCAGCCTGGATAATTCAACACAGATCATAAAAGACAGAGGGGTGATATGGCTGGGAGCCACCAGCAGAGAGGACATGGAGAAAAGGAAATGGCGTTTTAAAGTGAAGAATGAGGGTGCTGACAGGCAAAGGGACCGCTCCTGTGGGTGTGGTCAGGAGCAGAGGCTTAGACAGCGCAGGCTGTGTGCCATCGGCAAGTTCCTTGACTTCTCTGAGCTTCATCTTTAAAAGAAAGGGAGCCACATTGGCCTCATAAGGCTGCCGTGGACATGGGATGAGACAGCCTGTGTGAAGGGTCTTGCACACAGACTGAGCCTTCAGTAGGGAGCTGCCGTGGCCTCACAGTCACCACCATCAACGCCTCCTCCTCCCACTGTGGAAGAACGTGTCTGGGGGCAGAGAAGCTGTGTCCCTTCGGTCAGACAATCGGGCGTCCCGAGGGAATACTCCGCCTCCCTCCCCAGCACTAGCAGACACACCACGGCAGGCTGCCGAGCACTGTCACGTAAGTGCTTGTGGCGGCCCAGCCGTGATGGAGACGAGCTCGCGACCATCCTGTAGATGTAAAGGGAGCAGAAGCTTGGGAAGCGCACTGCCTGCTCGGATCACTGATCACACACCTGGTGCGTGGCAAAGCCGGGGCAAGAACCCAGGTGTCAGCGCAAGGCGGGCAGGGTTGACCTCCTCTGCCTCACCTGGGCACGGAACCGGGCTGCAGGAGGGCCCTCTCTGCCCGCTGAGCCGATGGCTGGGCTCCAGGCAGGCATGTGGCATTGGGGAGCTCTGCCCACTTCTGAGGCTGTTACCCCGAGCAGGGCCTAGCCCTGGGGAAATGGTTCAAAGAAACAGACTTCTGGGATGGGGTCTCTCAGCTACTTTTCCAGGAGGTTCTGAACCACCAAGCCCCTGGGCCCCTCCTCCAAGCCACACAGAGAGCACCCTCCTCGCTCAGCACAGCCGTTCCGTTGCAGGCCAAGGCCAAGGCCAGCCCTGGAGGATGGGGCCAGTCCTCAGCAGG
>NW_006793424.1:27515-33447 GCF_000442215.2 Lipotes vexillifer
GCAAGTCCGCAGCAGGAAGGAGCTGGAGAGCGAGGGCCCCAGTGGTCCAGCAGATCCACCTGCAGGCAGACACCATCTCCCCACCAGAAGCCCCTTCCCACTTGAGCGCGGAGCGAGGGCAGCAGTTTTCCCAGCCTGGGCCAGAGCAACAGGTACAGCAAGAGCTGGGGGAGTGAGCCGGCCTCCAAGGACAGTGAGTACAGGTCCAGCGTGAGCTGGGACAGCCTGAAGCTATCACTTCTCCCAGGGGTGAGGCAGCTGCGACAGCGAAGCCAGCATTCACCAAGGCTTGCCGTGTGCCCAGCGCCATGTGGACGTTTGCCCCTTTGAGCAATGTCACATTCAGTCCTCACAGCAAGCCTGGGAGGATGTGCGGCTCTGATCCCCATTTGATAGAAAGGAAAATGGAGGCTTGGGAAGTTGGGAGTCTCCCTGTCACAGCCGTCCGTGGGCAGTGCTGCTGGGGCAGTGGGAGCTCCCTGAAGGCTGAGCAGAAAGCAAGGATGCCCAGCAGCCCTGGCTACTTGCCTCTGCATGGTGGGGACTGGGCCCCCCGCTCTGTATCTCTAAGGGCACCCCTTCCCAGTAAGTTGGGAGGCAGCCCTGCTCACTGCACCCCGAGGTCCACGAGAGGATCAGGGGCCCCAGGGCCTGGGAAAGGTTCACTGCTTTTCTTTTGAAGACAGCAGCCCGTGCTCTTCAGAGAGAGCTAGCGTGACGTGGGCTGTTCTCTCCCCAGTTCTCAGCCAGTGTCTGCAGTGCCCAGCAGGACACTTCTGTCCCAACAGCGCCACCCACCCTATCCCATGCCGGCCGGGCACATTCAGCCCCCACCCAGGCCAGGACGAAGCCGCAGACTGCACTCCGTGCCCACCAGGCAGGGCCTGTACCCGGGCTGGGCTCACGCAGCCAGATGCAGAGTGCACACCGGGGTAAGGGGCTTTGATTTCTCAACGATGGGGCCCCAGAGTCCTCCCCCTTCCACCGTGAGAGAGTCGGGGCCTCGGGTTCAGGTGAGGCTTCTCCAAGAATTCACCCCCTCGGTGTCTTGGGAGGGCCCCTGCAGGACTCAGGGTCACACCAGCCCGAGGTTCCAGGACCTCCTCCTCCGGGACCACTGGGGCCTGAGCATGTTCCGGAGGCAGCTGGGGGACTCCAGGCTCTGGCACAGGAAAAAGGAAGCTCAGAGAGGCCAGGTTACCATGCCAAAGCCACACAGCAGGCCGGTGGGCAGAGTGGGATTTTACTGTGACTGCCCAGGATGGTGGGCTCTGCCTGGTGGGTACCAGGATCCCACTCCTTGGTTGTCATAGGTACGTGTGCCCTGAGGGCTCCTCAAGTCCCCACGCTCCCACTCTCGCCTGCCCAGCTGGGACCTTCAGCAACCGCAGGGATCTCTCCGACCCGTCCCAGTGTGAGATCTGCCCCTCGGGGCTGGCCTGTCCTAGGGGTGAGTGAGGGGCAGGAAGGCAACCTTGCTACCTGCCGGACCCTGTCTCTGGGTGAAGAACCAGCTCCGTGCCCAGGCAGAGCCCAGGACAGACCCTGGCCCTCAGCGCCTTCTTTCACCACGAAGAGCCTGGTCCGCCTCACAAGGGTGGGACCATGAAGAACGTTCTCAGTTCCCAGGCCGCCGCCTCGGGCAGGGGAGCCTCTGCGCCCCCTTCCCCGGTGCTGGGCCCCAGCCCATGTCCCTGCCACTTGCCAGAGGGCTGGAGGGGTGCTGCTCCAGGCTAGTTCAGGACTGTGTCTGCAGGAACTGGGGGTCCAGGCTGGCCCCCCACCCCCTGCCCAGCTGGTCATTATTGCCCTCGGGGCACCAAACAGCCAACCCAGTTCCAGTGTCCCCCGGGCACCTGGAGTAACTGGACCGGACTGACTGCGGGCGAGGAATGTGCGCCCTGTCCCACGGGCTGGTTCTGTGTCGGTGGAGCCCCGGTGCCCTCAGGGACATGCAGGGCTGGACATTACTGCCCAGAAGGTGAGTGGGGTAGGGTCTGCCCTGGCAGGGTCGTGGGTGAGTGCTGGGAGCGTAAGCCGTGGGCCAGCCTGCACGCCTCCCAGGTTAAGGTAGGATTTCCGGAAGACCTTCCTGAGAGGGTGGCTGGGTGGGACTGGTCAGCCAATGAGCATGCTGACTGGGGATTCATGGGGTGTCTCAGCCCAGACGAAGGCTGGTCCTGGGTGAGTGGCACCCCCTGATCCCTGCGCCATCCCCAGGGGCCTCCCTCAAGGACCCATCCCCGGGGAGGAGGGGAGAGACAGCTGTGCCTGGACGATGCAGGTCTGACCCCCCTCTTCCCTCCTCAGGTACAAAGTGGGGCACCCAGTTCCCCTGCCCAGCGGGCACCTACAGCTCTCAGTCAGGCAACAGGCAGGCGAAGACTGTCTGCCCTGCCCACCAGGGGCCTTCTGCTCCCGTGGGGCCCCCAAACCTGTGCTCTGCCCAAGGTAAGGGAGGCCGAGGGGTGTGGCTATTCTTGAAGCTAAGTGACCACGTGTTACATGCTAGAGGCCAGCACTATTCTGGGCACCGAGGGATCTGTAAAGAGAGATGAGCACCCAGCCTGCCCTCAGGACCTGGCAGCCTTTTTGAGATAAGACACAGGAATAGGATGGGCAGGGGTCAGGGCTCGGGGCCTCAAGGTGACGGGATAATATGGGCGCTACACACGCATGGGCCCAGAGGTGGAAAGAGGGTCGGCACTTTGGGCTGGAGCCGATGGGGAAGGTGCCCACACGCCAGCCGAGAAGCTGCTCCAGAACAGCTCAGCCCAAAGGCCGAGCGCCTAGGAGCTGGTTCCAGCTAGGGTTTCAGCAGAGATTTGGCCCAGGTTCTGGGGTTCTCTGTTGATAGACTGTTTTATCAAAATGTGCCTTTTACCCCTGTGGTCAAAAAGTAATACTTAGAATTTTTCTTACTAAAGAAAAGCAATACGTGTTCTTGTGAAAAGTGAAAACAGCATTATCCCAAATAAATTTCAGAACAAACATACTTTCAATGTAAAAAACAAAATCATAAAATTACAAAACAAAATATAAATGGATATTTATAAAATCTGAGAGAAGGTGGAAAATCTAAGCACAGCACGAAAGGCAGAAATATTTGAGGAAAAGACTGCAAGATTTAAATGCAATGTTTCAAGGTTCTATACTTCAAAGTTGTTCTAGACAAAGTTAAAAGGCAAACAACAAAGCAGGGAGACATTTTCAACATGAGTGATAGGCTAACATCCATCTACTTACTACCTTATTATATAAAGAGCCATTACAAACCAGTAAAATAAGACAGAAAGAGAGGTAGAACCAACAGGAAAACATAAGCAAAGTGGAGGAACAGAGGCACCTTTAAAAAGAAGCACGATTAGCTCATAGACAGGTTTCAAAATCTCTTGCACCTCACTACCAGGTGGGCTGTTTGAGGTCACACCAGCCCCATCCTCAGCCTGACCCAGGGGCCTGACTCTGCTCTTGAACCCCATGGGTGAGCCTGGGGGCAATGGTGACCCTATGTGGCTGTCACGGCTCCTCCCCCAGGAAGGCTCTGGGTCCCACACCCGCACCTCTGCTTCTCGCCTAGGGGAACCACCTGCCAGAGTCCTGGTGCAAGGCTGGCTGTGGCCTGCGTGCTGTGCCCAGCTGGTCACCACTGCCCTGAGCTGGGCACCGCTACTCCACGGCCATGCAGCGCAGGCAGCTTCTCGGTAAGTGTTCCCTCAGAGGCCCTGGAAGCAGGAGAGCCCTAGGGTCAGGGAGGTGGGGTGGAGGCTAGCAGAGCAGAACCTTCATCCCAGCCCCTCCCTCCAAACACTGACAATCTGCAGACCAAGCAGATGCTCAGTTTTGCCGGCATCTGTCCTGCTCTTAGGCCCGCCCAGGCCCTGCCCTCCTCAGAAAGGGAGGCGCACACACAGAGCCTGGGGGCCCAGGCCAGAAGCATTCCCAGTTCAGTTCAGCACATCTCCTGAGTACCTGCTATGCGCCAGGCCTGGCCCAACTGCTGGAGGTGTGGAAAGAAAACAACCTTCTTGCCAATCCCTCTTTCCAGGGTCCGGGTCATCTCTGGTGCCAGGAGTGCCCAGGAGGAAAACTCTGCAACCAGACAAAGCTGGCTAGCCCCCCTGCATGTCCACCCGGGCACTACTGCCCAGCCCGGGGCCTGTTGTCCATCCCCTGTCCCCGGGTGAGAAGTTCCCCTCCACCCATCTTCCGGCCTCTCTTTGCTTTTGCGTGGGAAAGTTCTGCAGCCATCAGCCAGTCCTGGCGGCTGGGACGGACGGACAACATCCCTTTGCCACAGCATATGCTGCACCCCGGCCCTCTGCCTCCTCTCCCCACTCAGAGGAGGGCTGGACCACTCCCTTTCCTGCAGCTGGCTTCTGATCGTGGTGCTAGACCAGAAATCACAAGGGACAAAGTGAGCCAGGCTTGTGGGGGGTGGGGGGTGGGCAGAAACAGGGAAGAGGAGGGCGGCCCAGGAGGAGCTCCCAGCCTCCAGAAACCCCTCTCTCTCACGCCCCCCACCAAACCATGGCTTCCTCTCCCCAAGAAACACACGCGTCTTGGATGACATGGTGGCTTCTATTCACTTTTCCTGCCCAATATCAAAACGTGCTGTGAGTGAGTTCCAGTTACAACATTCCCTACTGGGTGGGAGCTTTGCAGTCAAAACACTTTTGATCTGTTGAAAAGTAAATCCCACCCTTTCTTGCAAGTGTCTCGGAGGCTCAGCTCTTGATCAGGCATCTCCTGCTCCCCTGCCCCGTCTGTCCCAGGTGAGGCCGGAGGGGCCCTGCTCTGCTCCCTTCCTGGCAGAGTGGCCAACCTGTCCAGACCTGGAGGCCCCACGCGGGTCTCCAGGACCTTGACCGCAGTGACATCCTCCTCTCTGCCCAGGGCACTTTCCGAGAGGCCCCTGGGGCCGCCCGCAAGGAGGACTGCCAGCCGTGCCACCCTGGGACCTTTTGTGGCAGAGCCGGCTTGGTTGAGCCCCAGGGGCTGTGCCGTCCAGGGCATCACTGTGGGCCTGGTTCCAACACCTCTTCCCCGGTGAGTGCAGGCCCCACTGGGCCTCCTGGAAGCAAGGCTGGCCTAAGCACAGAGGCCTGGGCCAGGGTCGGGGGACACCTCAGTGGGCAAGACCTAGCACCTGCCCTCTAGGGTTCACTGCGTAGTGGGGTGACAGAGTGCCCCCAGCAAAGATGGGATGAAACTACTGCAGAGACAGAGCATTAAGCATGGCCAATAAAAATGTGAAAAAATAAAGAAAGGGCCAAAGGATCTGATGTCAATTTCCAGCTTCCACCTGAAAAGGGGCCAAATACAAATATGTCATAAGCTAGAAAAATGCACAGCTGGACTGACAATTAAGGACCCATGAAGCAAAGTCATTTTTGTACTCTATGCACCTACTAATCATCAAAAGTAAACACAATGGCCAAGGCCCTAAGAAGGCGCTGCTGGGGAGTAGAGTCCATTTCCACCCCCTACAGCCGGGCCCCAGGCTGCTGGAGAACAACCGCGCAGTATATAGCAAGAGCCTCCAGGCAGTTCCTATCTTCTGATTCAATAATTCCAATGTGGGGAAAAGCCTGAAAGGGGAAAGAAGTGATTTATGAAAAGATGGTCAAATCACAAATTTTAATAGCAAAAACAAAACAAAACAAAAAAATACAAAACACTGCCAAGGCCCAGTAATAAAAAAATATCTAGTCAGAGATATGGCATATCAACCCAGTGTGACACTGGGTAACTCTTATTAATGACGAATAGGTATACTATGTTGATACATAAATGATTGGTAGATGATTGACAGAAACAGATATACCTTACCACAATTAAAGCTGTGTATCAATACTTTTAGCAAATTGTTCAGGCTATTTAATACTAAAATTCGCTTTATTTTTCTGCAAAGTTAAACTCCCAGAGCGGT
>NW_006793424.1:34296-46097 GCF_000442215.2 Lipotes vexillifer
AGCGGTTCCCAGGGGGAGGTGTAAGTGCAGATCAACGCACGTGCATGAACAGGAGTGGCCGGGTTGAGCCAGGCAGGCTTCCTCAGAGAGGGAGTCAGACAGGACTAGAAGGGAACCTGGTATAGACAACCGTCTTGCTCTTGACTTTTGAGCCTTGAAAGGCCCCTCTTCCTTCAGGAGGGACTCCCCTTCGGTGACCTCTGTCCCCCCGGCCATTTTTGCCCAGCTGGCACCAAGAACCCCAGACAGAGGCCCTGCCCCGTCGGCACCTGGAATGCGGAGAGAGGGGCACCGGATGTGAGCTGGTGCCTGCCCTGCCCACCTGGGCTTTTCTGCCCTAAGGCGGGCCAGGCTGCCCCCAGGGGCCCGTGTGCACCAGGTGAGGGCGCCCAGGTCTCCCCTGACGGCTGGCAGGCTAAACACCAAGCAGAGGGTGGCCAGCCAGCCACCTCAGCACTGGCCCTGGGACCCTCAGCGCCTGAGGCAGAGGCGCAGTAGACAGAACCCAGGGGAAATTTGCCCAAGTCCGTGTGGCTGGGCTTGGGCAAAATAGGAGCGATATGGGAGTGGCAGGACCCTCGGGAACAGGAATGCAAGGGGCAGGGCTCCAGCCCCCAAAAGTAGACCAGCCTGAGTGCTTTCTCTGCTTCCAGGATTTTACTGTCCAGGAGGGGCACAGACCCCAAGACCTCTCGGTGGGCCACGGGGAAACCTCGGCACTGAGGGCCACGTCTGCCCTGAAGGCTCACTGGTGGCCGTGCCCTGGGTGGATGGACAGCGCAGCAATGGCTCAGGTACTTGGGCTGGCTCAGAAAGCAGAGCAGAGTTGCTATGGAAACTAGCTACAGCACGGAATGGGCAGGGCCACAGGATGACCAAAGCCACTTTGCTTTCCAGGTCAAGAGCGCCACCAAGAGAGAACCTGTGCCCCTGGTCATTACTGCCCCCAGGGCACTCACCACCTCCCCCTGACCTGCCGTCCAGACATGTCCAGTGCACGGCAGGGCCAAAGCCAGGCCCAAGGCTGCTGGCCACGTCGTGCAGGTGAGGAGACAGAAGGGGGCACATGGGATCTCTCCTGGGGAGAGAGTCAAGGCTGTGTCTTGGGGCCTGAGGAGCAACAGCTCCCTGGAAAGTTCTTCCCGCTGCTGGCCCAGGGTCTGGGAGTCCCTGTGAATGGTGGCTAAGGACAGGGCCTTAGGCCTTGGGCAGAAGCCCAGCGAAACCCCTCTGTCCTGTGGGAAATCGCATAACCCAGGCGAGTGTCTCCGTCTGGGTGAGCGAAGGACATGTGCTGAGTGACACATCACCAGCCCGGCAGGGAGAGGGTGGCCCTGGCCTCCTGCAGAGCAGGCCGAGCATCGGCTCCACCCAGCTGCCCTCGTCAGAGGCGGGAGCCCTCCAGGTGCACCCCCAGCCGTGCTCTCTCCCAGGTCAGCGTCAGCTGAGCAAGGGGGGCCACAAGGTCATGAATCGTAGGACCCCAGGCTGGAGAAGCTTTGGGGAACGGGACCTCGGTGCCAGCTGTGAAGGTTCTCTGCGGCCAGGGTTGGCACTGAGCCCACGTACGCTTGTAAGACAAAAGGCAGCCCAAAAGTCCCTGCCAGGCGGCACTACTGCAGTACAGGCAGGTCCACCAGGGTAAGGTCGTGGAGCCCAGCGCTGGCGGAACCACCCCCTGACCTCGGGCCTCCCTTGTTCCAAGATGGCTCACGACGTGGGGCAGCTTCTCTTCCCCCCCTTGTCACCTCGGTGCCCTTAGTGCTGTGGAGGAGGCGCTCACGAAGCTGTGGGACCACTCGCTCTTACGGACACGTCACTCAGGCCTCCTCCTGCATCCTCGGCCGCCTGTTTTAGGGTGTGACATGCAGTGGTGCAGTGCCTCACAGGTCTCCTGCGCGCAGACGTGTGCACGCTCAGGCTTCCATGGACAAGTCCCCCAGCTTTGGGGGCAGTCACAAAAGGGGAATCACACACTGCTCTCTTTTCTCTTCCTGTAACAAGACAAAGGCCCTCTTTGCCTCAGAGTTGATTCTCAGTAGAATTATGTGCCCCATCTCATCCCAGAAAAGCTTGATCAAACCGTAAGGGGCATAAAGGTGCAAATGAAAACGAAACACTTGGCCAGGATGGGAACAGATTTCTAGAATGGAGGCAGGAGGCCTGCGTTTGGCCACCCGGATCTCCTGCCCAAGCTGGGCCTGGAGCCTCCCAGCCCTCTTCTGTCCTGTGCCCCCATTTCTCCTGGATGGGGCAAATGCTGGCCTCCTGACCTTTTCCCCACCTTTGGCTCCGAAGCAGGGTCCCTCCCAGGTAGCCCGTAATTCAGAAGGGGGCACATCGCAGAACCCCACCCTACCTGGGGCACCACCCGCATCCCCACCGAAATCAGCATTGGGCAGGACCTGGGCTCGAGAGCTGCCTTGGCAGTCAAGGTGCTGTGACTGCATCTTTCCAGCTCAGCTCCCTCTTCCAGAAAATGTCCTGCTGCAGAGTGTGCCCACGTGGGGGCCGCTGAGTGACTGGCTCGGGGCTGGGGAGAGGCTGCTCTGTGATCTCACCCACTCCTGGCTTTGGGCAGGAGCTGAGGCCACCCATTCCATCAGAGGAACCTGTGCCACGGCAGGGGGACCCTGCCCTCCAGGCCACTTCTGTCCGGTGGGAACGGGGGTGCCCCTCCCCTGCCCTCTGGGCACCTTCTCGGATCGGTGAGTGCCACTGCCCCCAGCCCCGTGGCAGACAGCCCGGAACTGTCTTCCCCCTGGTTCTCCTTCCCTCACTGACCCTCTTACCAACAACATCCCTCTGCCACAGAGGATCATAGGCCCTAGAGAGTAGGACTCCCACCTAGCCTGTGAGGGCAGACGTCCCCTGACTGGCAGTAGAAAGCGGGGAGAGGGCTGGCCAGAATATCAGGGGCTGGGACCTTGAGAACACGTCATGCCCGAGAAAGAAAAGCATCAGGAACCCTGCACGTCTGCCTGCGTCTCACCTGAGAGCAGAGCCCCATCTCCCCACCTTCAGGAAACTCCCAGGCTCCAGGGGAGGGTACCCCAGAGCAAGGGGACAGCAGTGGAGCCAGAGGCTGAAGGGCTGTTGTGTGTTCTGACCATAGCTGCCAGACGCAGGGGTCTGTGGCCCTAGACAACCTGAGTCTGAGTCGGGGATTAAGGTAGAAAAGGACAGCTATACCCAGGTGCCTATCTTGAGAGACAGAGAGGCCATACCTTCCTTCAGGCACCTGCCAGAACCCTGCCCTGGGTACCCTGAAAGCGGGAGGAATCCCAGGGAGCCTACAAGAGGGAAACAAAAAGGCAGCCCCAGAGAGGCAGGTGCCTGCCACCCTAAGAGCCCCCAGTCCCCTGAGCCACCTTCTCACGGCCCTGGGACACGCCCCCAGCCCGGCTCCCCAGCTGTCTCTCTATCTCCCCAGGATGTTTCTCTCCATGGCCTCGGAGTGCCTGTCCTGCCCCTGTGGCCACTTCTGCGGTGCATCTGGCCTCACTGCCCCATCTGGACCCTGCTCCCCTGGCTACTTCTGTCTGGCAGGAGTCACCTCCCCAAACCCAACAGGTAAGGGGCCTCTCAGGACAGGAGTGGGCCCTGCACTGACCAGACACCCCAGAGGTAGATGGGCGTTCTAAGGATGGGAGGTGACTAGGTATGGGCAGTTTGTGGACAGAGGCCCAGTGTGCGAGCAGGGCGGGCCTAGAGATGAACCCTGGCCTGAGTACTTAGTGGTCTGACCACTACTCCTGGACCCTCGGGCCTCCCGTCCCCCTGCCTCTGTCCAGCAGTGTCTTACAGTGTGACTCACTGCGCTCCTGCACTGCAGTCACAGGGCTCTTGTCACGCCTGCATCCCCAAGCCCACCCCAGGCACACCCCTCCTCCTGAATCAAAGCCCCACTGGCCTAAAGACGGGAATGTTGCAGGTTTGCAGGCATGTGGGCGGGGAGGACCGGGGCGGGGGGGGCTTCCAGAGACCAGTCAGCAGGTGCCAGAATTTGCCCTGTGGGCCACGCAGAGGTAAGATGAGTGTGGCTCTCCTCTCCGTCCCATGGGGGCCAGAGAGAGCACCTTGGGGGCTGGGGTATAAGACCCTCTGCGCCCCAGCGGGACGCAGGTGAGATGCAGGAGGGCCCAGGATGTCTGGCTCCCTCTAGTGGCCCTGCCTTTGGCCTCGGAGGAAGCTTATCCTCCAGGACATCTAAGGGGTACACAGAGCAGAGCTGCTGCTTTGGTGAGGGCCCTGAAGCTGGGCCAGAGCCCTTAAAATTCTCAAACATTGCCAGTAGTCCAGCAAACGTCTGAGGCAAAAGTCCAGTTCCCAGGTGGAAGGTTAAGTTCTGGGGGTTGGGTGGGGAGTGAGAGAGTGGGAGCCATGTCCCCAGGGCAGGGGCTGGGGGATGGAGGGGGCCCCGGGCGGCTCAGCCAAGACAATCCACCGAAACCAGAACCAGCTCTCCTGGTGCATTACAACTAAATGTGAAAGCGATGTTCTCTAAATCTGTTTTACTAAACACATAAACAATCACAGAGCCTCTCCTGGAAAGGGCACTGTAGGGAATGTGAGGAAACCGGGCTTTGAGTCTGGGCAGCCAGTTACCATCTCAGGACGTCATCCCCAGTAAAACTGCATCATTATTCCTGCTGCCCACCTACCAAAGAGGGATTTCCCGAGGCTCTAATAATATAACACTTATGTAAAGCACATGCTTTCTGATCTGTAAGGGCTGTGAGAACGTTAGCTATGGGCATTGTTTCTTTATAAAACCAATGAGCCTCTGACCCAAACCCAGGTCCACATTTCATCCCGGTGGCACCACACGAGTCACCCCAGGCTCCAGCTCTGCTGTGACTGCCCCCTAAGTCAACTTCCATCTCCTCCTCAGGCCACCCGGAGCAGGGGGGACCCTGTCCCCAAGGCCACTTCTGCCCCAGGGGGACCAGCCTCCCCCAGCCTTGCCCGGCTGGCTTCTACAGCAACCTGGCTGGCCAAGCCTCCTGCCTTCCCTGCCCCGCCGGCTTCTACTGCCCCAGAGGTGAGTGCCTGAGCCGGGCTCAGCCTGAGGGTTTGGTTCTTGCTGCTCTGGAAGCTGCAGCATCTGAGGAGCACAGATGTCCTCTGCATCCGAGACTTCCCCGCCACCCATCTCAAAGGCCCAGGGGAGGAGGGGCCCCTCGCAGAGGCCAAGCCCAAAGGGGCAGGCTTTGAACACTGAATTTCATCCAAGTCTTCTGATTTATCTTTAACATTCATGAGAGTCTTATCTTCCAATCCATAATATATCCACATTGGCTGAAAAATAAAGATTTTAAATTACAGTACGTTACAAATCCGGGGGGCCCACGCCCTTCAGTGTGGTTGACCACCGGGAAGACGAGTCCTGCATAGTCTGTGGCTTTGTGGACCCCAGGCCCCGAGCCACACAGCCTGGGAAGCCCGGTGGGTGCAGTGGGCGAGGAGGGAGCTCCCGCGACTGAGGGCAGGACTTTGCGGGACAGGCCGTGCGGGAGGGCGCCGGCTGCAGCCCGCGGCGCAGTCTCCCACCCCAGCCTGAGCCCCCTAGGGGTCCGGCAGGCTGGGCCCCTCCTCTGCACTTTGCTTCTCAGGCATCAGGTGCGCCGCCCAGTTCCCCTGCCCTCGGGGCTACTAGAACCCAGACCCACTGGCCCAGAGCCCAGACGGCTGCCTCCCCTGCCTCCCAGGCCAGTGCTGTGGGCAGGAGAATCTGACGCAGGCCTCCGGGCCCTGTGACACAGAGGCGTTTCCCAGAGCACACTGACGCGTCCCCACCGATCCCTGTGCTTCTCACTTCTGTGCCGGACCTGGGGTGACCCAGGCTATCCCCTGGCACGAAGCCAGGGGCGGGGGGGAGCCTGGCCTTTGACCCCCAGATCCCTGCCTGCCCTCCTGTCTCAGTGCTCAGCCCTCTCCACTGGTCCCCGCCTCAGGCCGGTTCTGCGCGTCAGCAGCGTGGACGGCCCGCCCCTTCGACCTGGACAGCTGCCTCTGCCCGGCCACGGCTGCGGTGGGGAGGTGCCCAGTTGGCTCCTTCTGTCCCAAGGGCAGCCCCCAGCCCATGCTCTGCCCCCCAGGATCTTTCTGCAGCACCTCTGGTGAGGACCGAGCCCCCTCCGGTCGCCGGGCCGAGACCCGGGCTGGGCAGCGAGCGGAGAGAGCTGGCGGGACCTCAAGCAGTCTCCTTAGCTGTGTGCCACACGCACCCCATGCACCCCACCACCCTTTTCCTCCGAAGACTGCAAACTGCTGTCTGCACCTGCCTCGAGGCAGGGCGTGCTTGGCGCACTTAGGGCCGGGGCTGTGTTGCCGTCACCGACGGTCCAGTGAGCTCAGCTGGGTCACACGGGAGAGCATGGAGGAGGGCAGGTCTCTCTGAAGACTGAGGGCCTGGAGGCACACTTCCCGAGCACCTGCTGCGGCTGGACACCCTGCTCCTGGGGACCCAGACGTGAACTAGACTCTGCCTGCCCGGCTCCCAGTGCCCCTGGGGCTGGGGAGTGCAGTGAGGCCAAGACCCCCGGCCCCAGTCCCCTGAACCTGGACGCCTGCTGAAGGCGGCCTCAGGCCCCGGGGACATAGGAGTGGTACCCGCATCTCAGGGTTGGGCGCAGGGGAGGATGGGACCGAGTGCTCAGCACAGGCTCAGCCGCTAACGCAACCCTCAGCCCAGAGGCCCCAAGTCCACAGAGGCCGGACTCTGCACAAGGCTCCCAGCTGCCCAGCGGGACCAGCCGCCTCTCGGGATGAGTCTACTCTCGCCCCCAGGCCTCTCCACACCCAGTGGGTCCTGCAAGGCCAGGTGCTTCTGTGCAGAAGCAGCAGCATCCCCGGCTCCAGAGGATGGCCTAACGGGGGGCCCCTGCCCCACAGGAACCTGCTACCGTGAGTGTCTGCTTGGACCCCGCTCTTAGCCCCACTCGCCCTCCTCCCAAGGGCTGCTGGCAGACCTTACTCCTCAGTCTGCGTGGGGACCTTGGGGCAGCTGGGGAAAAGCCAGAGGGAAAAGCCAGAGGGAAAAGAGGTGCCACAGGCTCTCCAGCCTGAGACCGAGAGGTGCTGCAGCGGGGCATGGTTAAAACATAGCTGGGGCATTTGCTGTGGTTTGAGTTGTTTGCTGTGGACGGCTGAGGATCTCCGGCTACGGCCTTGTCGCACCGGAAGCCTCGTTAGCTCTCCGTGGTGTCTGTCCTGGTCCTGTTCCTTCAGCTACAGGTAAAGGGTCTTGGGGGTCTCTCCACATGCTATGCTGAGGGGCCAGGGGACCCGGCCGCAGGGAGGTGGCCACAGGTGGGTCCTAGAGGGACCCGTGAGGGTCCAGAGAGCTGCGTTCCTGGCCTCACCCCCTCTGCCTGCACCCCCAGGTCCTCCCTGCCTCTCACCTGCTGGGCACTGCCCGCTGGGGGCCTGGAGACCAGCCTCCTTGCAGTAGAAGCCGCGTGGGCAGGCCTGGCACACAGAGAGCGTGGTCTGCTCTGGGAGGCTGGAGAAGGTGCCCGCGGGGCATGGCGTGGGCCTGCATGATGCTGCGGCTAAGGGCACAGGGAGGTGCCAGTCCCGAGGCCAGGCTCCACGCTGCGCAGCCGTGGGCCCAGTCTCAGAGCTTAGGCAGTGGGTGGGCTAGAGTGGCGGGTCCCAGACCAGTCTGAGGAGGAGATGCTTCCGGGGAATCTCCATGGACCTGGATCACTGGTCAACACGGGGCCAGAGCAGCATGGGCTTGTTGGGCTAGAAGGTCTTCCTTTCCTCTGCCTTCCCAAGACCCCTTAGGTCAGAAACACATGGCCCCACACCCCGCCTCAGGAAGTCAGGAGGTGTGCGCTTGGGCCTAGGTGTCCAGCTCTGGAAGGTTCTCCAGCGATCCTGGGAGCCTCTCATCCCTGTGCACTGCCTCAGAGTGGAAGTCTACCTCAGCCACCGTTCCCAGCACCACCCTCCCGGGCACTGGGCTGGGGTTCCTTCCAGAGGATCTCTAGTGTTTCTACCCTTCCCCACACCCCTGCCCCCGTTAGCTGGTTTGGAGAAGGGGAGGAAGGAAGGTGTCACTTTCTTGGGGTGTTTGGGAAGCTCCCGTACAAAATGGCTAGAAATGACCTGCTACGTAAGGAAAGTCCAGGCCAGGCAGTTGACAGTCTCTGGGGAGGGCAAACCTCAAACTGGCCCAGACCCCGCACCTGCTTTGACCCACGGGCTTGGTACTGAACGGAGCAGGGGCCGCTCAGGCCGTGCTCAGCCAGGGCCCGGGGCCGGCTTTGGGCCGGGGACTCCTGCGGGCTGCAGCTCCCACCGTGGCGGCCGGTGGGTGTGGGGAAAGCGTGAGGGGCCCTGGTGCCTCGTGCTAGGAGCGGCAGGCACGGCTGACAAGGCGTCCTCTCTCCTAAGGGACTGCGCCGCGGGGCACTGGTGCAAGGGAGGAGCCACGAGCAAGGGCCCCACCAACGGGCCACGGGGCCTCCTCTGTCCCGCTGGGCACTACTGCCTCGAGGGTACCTAGCACGTCCAGGGCCACGCCAGCCACAGCCGAGCAGAAGGCGCCTCCCTCCCAGCCCTCGCCTGGTGGAAGGAGGGTCTCCACGTGCTTTGAGCCTGCTTCCAGCCAGGCTGCAGGGGCCCTAAATGAAGGGCAGTGCTGAGCTGTGCAGGGCAGAGCACAGTACCCTTGTCCCCCAGATGCCCTCCCCACTCGGCTCAGCAGCCCTCACCAAGCGCCTCCCCAAGAATCCTCCTCCAGCCTGGCCCTCAGGAAACCTCACTTGTGTGATGGACCTTCCTCCTTTGCCCCTTGTGCCTTGGTTACTCCCCACCAAGGATGCTTTTTCAGGCCCGGGTATTCCTCCCCACTTTGGTCCTCGCTTGCAGGATGTCAAGCATCTTTCCTTTACTCAGTGAAGCTGACCCAGGGACTCCAAAGCTGAACTGGTCCCTGCCCTCTGAAAGCTGAGACAGGGAGGCATTTCCACCCTGGTCTGACTGCCCAGAGGGAGAGGTTCCAGGTTCAGAAGCCCGACCAGTGCAAGGTCCCCCCTCAGGCCAGAGGGAGCTGGCCAGACTGCCTCTTCTCTTTCCTCTGTCGTTCTGACCTGCAGGAGCTCCTGTCCCAGCCCGATGCCCACCTGGCACCTGGTCTGAGGAAGGGAACAAAACCCCAGGAGGATGTCAAGATTGCTCAGGAGGGCGACTCTGCCCTGGTGGCCACCCACCAATCTGGCCAGCCCCCTGCCACCCAGGGTGGGCAAACAGTTTATCTCCTCTGACAGACAGGGAACATGTCCACAGAATGGGGAGTGGGCTCCATTCCAGGGTATCTTGTCAGAGAACAAGAGGAAGAAATCCCTGCCGGTAGGAGTCTGTGGGACCTGCAGGCCACATGTAGACATGCAAAGGTCAGGCCACACTGGGTACAATGTGCTAGGACCCAACTGCTCTGCAGACAAGGTCACTGGAAGGACATCGGTGTGCAGACTTGTGGCAGCCCGCCTCATCTCTGCCACCACCCATCGCACCCCTGGGCACAGCTGGGCTGCCCATCCTGGGGGAAGTCTGGAGGGAAGGGGCCCACGAGGTAGAAGGCGCCAGGAGCGAACAGGGCAGGAAGGGGCCCAGGCCCACGCTCGAAGTGCATCTGCCGCCCAGGGGTGCAAGCCCTTCGGCAGCTCTCCTCTGCTAAGGCTCTTTTGCTTGGCCCTTGTTTTTCCAGCATCTCCTGCACTGGAGGAACTGTCCCCATCACCCCCATGGAGGGGCTTTCTGGGAGATCATTCTCCCCCGGGCACGTCTGCCCTGTAGGAATGGGTGACCCCATTCCGTGTCCTCCTGGCTCCTACGCTTCTGGCACCCACAGAGCAAAATGTCACATCTGTCCCAGTGGCCACTACTGTGTTCCAGGGCTGAGGCCACAGCTGTGTCCGAGAGGTTAGTGTCCTGCCAGCAGCCCACCTGACTGAGCAAAGCGTCCAAAGCAAAAGGGAGGAGGGGGGGAAGTCACCCATAGGAGACTCTATCTCTCCCCAGTTCCCTCAGACAAAGGCCTGGGCTGTATAGTCTGATAATAAGGCGACAAGCATTTCCCGGGCAGGAGCCCTGTGGCAGAAAGGCCCAGCCCAGCACTCAGAGCTTCCCCTCGTCCAGCCTCCTTCAGACTCCCTCCTTCCCCTCCTGCTCAGGTCCTAGCCTCGGCCCTGCCCCTTCACAGGTTTCTACTGCCCTGAAGGGACAGAGCTCAACTGGCAGCCCTGCCCGGCGGGCACCTACGGCCCTGTGGCTGGACTGAGCAGCCTGCAGCCGTGTCAAGCCTGTGATGGAGGCAGGTTCTGCCCCAGGGCCAACGCCACGGAAGCTGGCGGCAGTGCTGGGAGGGCTGCTTCTGCTCCAGAGGGTCCACCCGGCCCAACCCGCAGGCCGGCACTGAAGGTAATGGGCCCTTCCCCAATGGACGTTGAGCCGCTGCCCCATTTCCTGGGGCCCTCGACTGGGAGGTAAGGGAGAGATTCAAGGCCCTCCATTCACTCACTGGTCAACCCATACAGACTGATAAGTCTGTTCTCTGCAGGGACCTGGTCCCTGACCTCGGCCACCCGTGTCCCCAGGCTCTTGCTTGTGGTGAGCGGAACATCGTGGTAGCAATGAAGAGTGCCATGGCATTTGCGTCCTCCACCCACTGTCCATCCTGGGTGGGACCCCCCCAGGGGCCCGCATATCCCGCACTCGCCAGGCTGAGGGTGAACACCAGGGCAGGCCTGAGGAAGCTTGCCTTAAGGGTCATGGTGACGTGCCCCTCAGCCAGGCCATGCCTTCCCGTCACTTGGTACACACTGGTGGGTGGGGGAAGGCCCAGGCCACCAAATCAGAGTACCTGGGGCCCTGGTGGCAGGCCTCTCAGAGCACGACCCATGTGAGGCCAGGGGGAGGAAGAGAGAAGACACAGCCAGGCAGCTCCAGAAACCGGGGGAAATGTGGCAACACTCGCCGGTGCAGGGAGGTCTGCAAAGGCTGCTGCAGCAAGAGTTGAAGTGGGTGGTGACCTGGGGGGCTGCTGCCTCAGTCTCAGACACTGTCCACCCCCTAGACTTGAGCCTTCCAAGGAGGCCCCGCCTCCCTCCGGAGCCCCTTACAGACGCCACCAGCCATGTCAACAAGCGTCCCCTGACGTCTTCCCGCTAGTATCAGTGACGTGGGCTGTGGTGGAGTAGCCAGGTGCAGGGGGTGTGGCCACAGGAGGGACCACTTCACAGCTGTGCCTTGGGAGTCAGCTGCCCAATTCCGCCTGGGCCCAGAGCCCGTCCCAGGGAGGGTGGAGCTGCTCGAGGACCCACGTCTCGCCCTGTCCTTCCCAGTGACCAGGCTGACTTGTCTCTTGGTTCCAGAGGGGGCTGGCCCATGTCCTCAGGGACACTACTGCCCCAGGGGCTCAGCCGTGCCCCAGCGCTGCCCACCTGGCACCTTTAGCCCACACGTCAAGCTCTGCTCAGAGGTAGGGAAAAGTCTGGGTATGAGGAGGGCCTGTTTGGATCTGGCCAAACCACACTGCCTCCGAGGTCCAAGGCTGTCACACAGCCTAACGGGGGCATCTCCTGCAGGCCGCCTGCTCCCCGTGCCTGCCCGGCTACTGCTGCGGTGCTCCTGGCCTCGCCAGCCCTTCCGGGCCCTGCAGCTCGGGCTTCCTCTGCCTCAGTGGGGCCCTCGTCCCCAACGGCTGCCTGGGAGACCAGACCAGTGGCCCCTGCCCTGCAGGTAGCCCCCAGGGCTGGGCTGAGGAGGAGACTGGGGAGGTAGGGAAA
>NW_006793424.1:46242-63748 GCF_000442215.2 Lipotes vexillifer
GAAAGAGCAGGCTCCAAGGCTGCTTCCCAGATGCGGCCAAGGGGCCCCCGGGCCCTCCAGGAGCTGGGTTTAGGATGGAGCTGCTCGGAGCACCAGGCAGTGGTCTTTCCTTGGCCCTGACCTGTCGGGTCGTCTGCTTCCCTTTCAGGACACTTTTGCCCCCCAGGCACTGCTGCCCCCAGGCCCTGCCCAGCAGGCACCCACAATGGCCTGGCTGCTCAGGACCACTGCGAGCCTTGTCCAGAGGGGTGAGTGCCAAGAGGCATCTCAGGGGTGCACGTGTGCAGCTGGCACACAGTTTGCATTGCTGCTACGGGACGTGGCCGGACCAAATGCTCCCTAAGACCCCTTTCAACCTCAGTTCTCTGTGACTTTAAGAAGAATTCCACAACTTCTTGCTGTCTTTATGTCTCTCGATCTCTTTGCTGGGTATCACTGAGTCATTCCTAATTTCAAACCTGGGTGTCTCTTACTGCAGTTTAAGCCATTTAAACTCCGCACGAACCCTCCCACCAGCCCTGCGTCCTCAGCCAGTGGCGATGCCTGAGGCCACGGAAGGAAGGCGATCCCAGGCGGCCATCTCCTCCCCACTCTACGTTGCAGGCCCCGCGGCCCCTGAGCCCGTCCCACTTGTCTCCTCTGTAGCTCCTTCTGCCCGGCAAACACCTCCTCTGTAGCGGGAAACGAGTGTCCTGCTGGCCATTCCTGTCCTGCTTCCACCTCCTTTGCTTCTCAGTTCCCCTGCCCAAGGGGCACCTATCAGCCACAGAGAGGGGGTGTCCGGCGGTCAGACTGCACCCCCTGTGAGCCAGGTAAGGGGCAGGGACGTACCCTCTCTAGCCACATTAGGCCACCTCCTCCCTGGCCAGTGAGGGAAGGACTCAGGCCTGGCTCAGATAGGGACGCTCTGGCCACAGCCCACAGTGCACATTAGATGGGCCCGCGTTTGCTGGTCGGGTGTGGGGTACCCCAAACTCTCTGCCCCCCAGGCCCAGGGGTCCTGTCTTTCCCTCTCCCCTCAGGCTCCTACTGTCTCCTGCCTGGCCTGGTGGCCATGTCTGGGCCTTGCAGTGCAGGATTCCACTGTGCTCAGAGGGCATCTGTTCCAAATCCCACCGATAGGATCGCAGGAGATCTCTGTCCCCCGGGCCACTTCTGTCCTCAGGGCAGCCCCAGGCCCACTCCGTGCCCCCCCGGTGAGTCACTGGTGGATGAGCACCGGCTGTGCAGGGGTCTGCTCTGGGCCCGAGAGGGGAAAGGAGTGAAGACCCAGCCTCAGCAAGGCTCCTGGGGAAGGATACAGAAGAACCCCCCAGACTGCTCTCGAAGAGCATCGTCCCTTCTGATTCCACATAGCATGGGGCTTGTGGGTGGAGTGATGAGTGGGGTGATTTAGAGGCTGGGGCCAGGCACCCTGTGGGAAGCCTGAACAGGGAGGGGTGGATGACAGAGGCACAGTGAGAGTGAGAGGTGCCTGGCAGCGGAGATGGGGGGTGAGACACACCTCAGCTGTGCAGCACACACGAGGTGGCCAGGAGGCCAGGGAGCCTCCCAGTCACTGGTCTGGGAGGCTGAGTGGACGGAGCAGGATCTGGCTCTGGAATCTGAGACTGACCACCACAAGTCTCCATCCGCGAGGCCTGCTGCTGGTGGCCACAGTGTGTGGACCTGCACACAGGCTCTCTCCTGGCCCTCCCTGGGGCCACGTCACTGGAGGACTGCCAGCCATGCCCAGCCGGCTGGTTCTGCTCCCGGGCTGGCCTGAGCTCCCCGGAGGCCCCGTGTGAAGGAGGCTGGTTCTGCCCCGAGGCCTCTGTCTCTGGGCGCAGTCCAGGTAAGGGCGGACATTGCTCACAGTCTGGGAAGGGGTAGGGTCCTGCAGGGCCTGCAGAGGGCCGGCCTGGAAGGGAGACACGGCCTGTGGGCTCTCCCTCTGCCCCAAGGCTCCTGTAGCCCAGCAGCAGCGAGGTGGGCCCTTGTGACCTGCAGCCTGCTGCGGAAGGGCCTGGGAGCACTGTGCCTTAGAGAGGCTCCCTGTGCACCCAGAGCTCAGGAAGGGCGATGGGACCCAGCCTCCACACGACTCGGTGGCCACCTCCATTTTCAGGCAGTCTCTCAACCAGCGCTCGTGAGAATGGCCCGTGTGCCAGGCACGGCCTGCAGAGAACTGACAGCTTCGAGTCCCCTGCTCTCACTAAGCTTATGACCCGACAGCCCCAGCATGGAAGGGGCTCCTCTGACACTGCAGCTCTCAGGAGGGTCCTCCCACTGTCCCCATCCTCAGCCCCGACCCTGGAGTACGGCCAAGCTAAGACAGCACCTCCAAAGGAAGTCATCACATATTCCAGGAAATGAACGAAGTGAATATATGAAAGCAAAAAACAGTTTCATCCTCCCGAACGCGGACACAGAGTACAGCTTTCTGATCCTGCCCCATCCCTTCCCATGGTCTGGCTCCCAAATCGGCTCCACTGCAACCTGGCATCTCATGCCGTTGTCAATCAAGGGCCCTCAGGAAACCAAGTCTGTGAGCAGAGGGTGGGCTTCCTCCTTCTCACCAGTGCCCTGTAGCATGAGAGCACAGGGGGCTCCCGGGGGCTTAGTCCACACAGCAGTTCCCAAAAGAAGCTACTTTTTATGGAACATGTCACAGGACTAGGAACGCCCTGGGAGCACCTTTTGTAGGAGGTGCTCTGACCGGAAGCCTGAGTCTGCCTTGCGTACCCGGTGAGGCTCCAGCTCCACCGCCCGGCCCGTGGAGCACACCGCCCCGCGCCGCCCCAGCGTGCTCACTGCAGACCCAACTCCTGCCCACCACGTGGGCTTTCCACACAGGGAAGCTGCCTCCCCGCCAGGTGCTCCTAGGACTGAGCTGTGAGGGCCCGGGGGTGTCCCAGGCCCCACGAGTCACACACCCCATCCCCGCCTCACTGACATGGGGGAAGTCAGAAGGGCCTCTGGGCTCTGGCTGGAGGGAGATGGGGAGTCTCCCGAGAGGAAATAAGTGTCTCCCTCGGTTTTTCCAGGCACTCTCTGCCCCTCTGGGCACTCGTGCCCCCCAGGCAGCTGGAGCCCCAGCTCTGCCCCGCGGGACAGTATCAGGATGAACCTGGACAGAGTCTCTGCAAGACCTGCCCTGCTGGGAAGTGAGGAGCTGGGGCTGGGCTGGGGCTCCTTCTCTATCCCGGTGGCATCTGACTTCTCCTGCCTCCCCCGCCCCCCCGGGAGCCAAAGGGGCTCCAACCTGTTGCAGAGACTGGCGACCACGGGAACTCCGGGCCCCCATTGCCCTATGAAGCCCAGAGTAATAAACACTAATGCCAGTGCAGGGGCCTCCAGGGCTGCAGGCTTCACGCACAAGACTCTGAGACAGGAGGACATTGTTGGCCTTAATGTCCATTTCCTCTGACCTCAGATTTTCTTCTGCCCAAACCCTCCATGTCCTGGGAGCTCTGGAGGGGCCTCCTTTCCTAGAAAGCCTTGGGATAAAGAAGTCATTGACCCTTCATTCCTGACCACCCACTGACTGTGTCCACAGGTTCTGTCCCTATGGGATCCAGGGGCCAGGAGCCACGCCTCCTTGGCCAGTGGACTGTCCTGCTGGCTACTACTGCCCTTTGGGTACCCAGACCCCCACTCAGCACCCGTGTCCCAGGGGCACCTTCCGCGAGAGGCCCGGCGCACGTGGCACTAAGGATTGCAGGCCCTGCCCTGCAGGACAGTTCTGCTCAGATTCAGGTGACGAAAGCCAGCTCTCTGGGACTTTGCGGGGTCCTTAACTGATCCATTTGTCCCAGAGACACTTCACCTGCCTGAGGGCAGATGTCCTAGGTCCCCTCACATCACTTATGACCCGCAGCCCCCACATAAGAGACACTGCTTGAGGACTGGGCACGGGATTGGAGGGGAAGGCAAAGGTGACCTGGCCCCAAGTTCACAGAGGGGAAGGGGTCGCATTAAGACAGACCAACGCCCCAGCCCAGCCTACCCTGATTCCCGGAGTGTCCTAGGGAGGGACTGTGGAGTGCTTGCCACAGGCTATGAAGGTTACCAGCCTTGTTCAGGGAGCAGCCAGGGGCAGGACTTCAGGGGGACGCCCCAGGATTGAGCCCCAGGATGAGACGGTGGACACAGCTGTAACCAAGTTGGAGAGAGGAAGAGACAGGGTGATGTGCATTTGTCAGTGTTAGTGGTCTCTACTCCACTTATGCATAAACCACCTAGAAGATAGAGTTGGGCAGTAAGTAGAGGGGTGTGTGGGGCTGGGGGCAGAGGAAGCATGGCGTGTATTCCCCCAAATGGTCCCCAGGCCCCCAGGATCCCCACGAGAGCACATGAGGAAAAGGCTGGGGTATGAGGCATTGGCCCATCACCTGTGGGCGAGGCGCAGGGCTCTGCACACCTCCACCCACCTCAGCCTGGCCTGTGTTCCTGGTTCCCAAGTCAGCTCTCTCACTTTGACTCCACGTGAGCCCATGGGATGTGACCAGACGGGCCTTTTAACTGATGTATCCTCACAACAGGGCTACTCTTTCTTTCTTTCTTTTTCTTTTTCTTTCTTTCTTTCTTTCTTTCTTTCTCTCTTTCTTTCTTTCTTTTTCTTTCTTTCTTTGGTTGCGGCGGCTCCTCAGTTGCAGCACGTGGGCTCCTCAGTTGTGGCAGGCGGTCTCCTTAGTTGTGGCATGCAAACTCTTCGCTGCAGCACGTATGTGGGATTTAGTTCCCTGGCCAGGGATTGAACCCGGGCCCCCTGCATTGGGAGCGTGAAGTCCTAGCCACTGCACCACCAGGGAAGTCCCCAGGGCTATTCTTTTACAGACGAAAAGCCCAAGTTCAGAGAGGCCTCCTGCACCTCTGCGTCGGTAGTGGCAGCAGAGCCAGGAGGGGTGCAGAGTCTGGCTCCAAAGCCTGGCGCCTTGAGCTCCACAGCCTCCCTCTGACAGTTCCGTCTCCTCCTCTCCCTTCTCATCTGAATCGAGGTCCACTGTCTCCACCCTGTCGCCACAGGGCCTGGGAAGCGCTTCCCGGACGGGCCATGCTCAGCAGGTTACTACTGTCCCCCTGGCCAGACCTCAGCCACCCCTTCATCTTTCCAGTGCCCACCCGGCTTCTACTGTCCCGAGGGATCTCGCCAGCCAAAGGCCTGTGAGAATGGAACATTCCAGCCCCAGGAGGCCAAGGGGTCCTGTGAGCCCTGCCCCGCGGGATTCTACTGCAAAGCCCTGGGCACAGGTGGGCTCGCTGGGGCTGAGCACGAGGCTCCCACAGGGTGCTGGGCCCCAGGGCCAGGTGCCAGTGGCAGGAGCATCAAGCTCTCACGGGCCCCTCAAAGACCAGGATCCGCCTCCTTTGTTAGAGAGAGGGGAGGGACTTGTGAAAGGAGGCGCAGTGGGTAGCCTGAGGGAGACCCTGGTGTCCTCCCTGTATGTGCGCTTTTAGATTTGCCTTTAGAACGTGTCTAGGGAATTCTTATGCCAGGAGCTTGTTGTCACAGTCGTAGAATTATGATTCACATGCAGCCCTTGACAACCGACAGCAGAGTGAAGGAAGGGGTCCCTGACACAAGCAGGTATGAGGGAAGGGCTTGTCGGGGACTTGAACCAGGACGGGCCGTTGCATGGAGACTCCCGGGACGCCCAGGGCCCAGCCCAGGATGGTGGGCACGAGGTGCAGGACAGGACAGTCTGAGGTCGAGGGCTCTAGGATCTGTGTTGGCTGTGGCTCCACTCAGTTGCCCCAAGATACATCTGCACACCTGAGGTCAGGATGTGGCCTTGGCCGTCTCTAAATGCAGGTGGCTACTGGCCCAGCAGAGAGGCCTGAGCAGTGGGGTCTGCAGGCCACTGAGGGACGGTGGCCCTGGTGTGACCAGTGTGGGCAAGTGCCATGTCCTAGAGAAAGGGAGCTTTATGCTCAACAGCCAGGGTCCCTGGAGGCTGGAGATATCAGGGGCCACAGAGGTTTCCTGGGCAATGCACCTTCTGCTGCCACGGCAGACAGTCAGACACCGAGGGGCCCCTGCCAGCCAACATACCCAGAAATCAGACAAAGAATAAAGCACTGAGGGCCTGGGCCAAGGCAGGTTCAGAGCCTGGGGGTCCTGAGTCTCCAACCCAGGACACTCGGAGGGTGGGGATCCCCCCCACAAGCTCAGGCTGACTCTTCCATTGCCCCCAGGTCCCACTTCCGATGGCCCCAGACTATGCCTCCAGGGCTTCTGTCCCCCCGGCTCCCACTCAGCCACTGCCCACCCGTGCCCTCGGGGGACGTTCGGGCCCAGGCGAGGGGCCACTGCGGAGCTGCACTGTGAGCTGTGCCCAGCAGGTTCGTGGCTTCTGGACGTGCGCCCTGCAGAAGGCCTAGGCTGGAAGGCTGGGGAGTGCGTGAGGGGCAGTAGGAGGGCGGCCGGAAGTCCCTGAGGGTGAGCGCCTCGGCCCCGGGCCCCTGTTGTCACGGCACCACCTCCCAAGTCCAGTGGCTGCATCAAGGAAAGCAAGGTCAGGTCCACACGTGGGCCAGGCCCCTCCAACCCCTAGGGGCCATGGCCCTCACCATCCTCGTATTCCCAGGGCTTCCTCTTGCCCTGTGCTCCAGCCCACGTGCACCTCTAGCGCTCAGGACAGGACGCATCCCGAGTTCACTTCAGAGGCCTGAGGCTGCTGGAGAGAGAGGACAGCCTCTCCCTCCCCCAGGGCCTGTGGGTCTGAGAGCCTGCTGGGGGGTGTGTGCAGGAGAGGCACAGCCCAGGAGGGCCGGGGCTGGTGCTGGAGCATGAGGGAGGTGAGGGAAGGCCCTCTGTCACCCGCCCTTGGGTCTGCTTCTTCTAGGGATGTTCTGCTCCTCAGAAGGACTGTCTCAGCCGTCGGGGCTCTGCCACCCCGCCCACTACTGCTCAGGGGGAGCACTGTCTCCCACCCCCATTCAACACAAGGTACCTAATGGGGGCACGGCACCCCAGACAGATGTCTGAGTCCACCCTGCAGTGCCCGCGTGCGTACCAGACCACACAGCTCCTGCTGAGCTGACTGTTCTCCCACCAGGACTGAAGCACACTGAGGGCCAGACCCTCCTCATCTAAGTGTCCCCAGGGCCTGGCATGGGGCCTGGTGGCTTAGTTCAGTGATTCTAAGACAGGTGTCTTTTTCACATTCACCATCTCTAGAACCAGCATCATCTTATAATCCTTGGCATCTGGCAATCAAAATGGCAGTGAAATTTTTTCTTTTAAATTGCTCACCTTCCAGCAGATGGCATCTTGGGTTTGAGACAGGTGGCAATAATGCAGAGCCTTTACACATGCTGGCAGCATCCATGTGTTGTACACACGTTGACACAGCAGGCCTCACGACGGCCCTGTGGGAGGCCCCAGGGTGACCCCATTTCGACAGGAAGGACCTGAGGAACACGTGGGGTAATGGACTCCTCAAGGCCGCGTGGTGGGAAAGCAACTGGATTATTCTGCAGAGCAGGGCAGTGGAGGGTCAGTTGGTGGGTGGACGCACGGACCCATGTTGGACAGACAGATGGGCACTGGTGTGCTGGTCGATTGGCTTTGGTTCTCATTTTGTTATTGACTGGCTGCATGACCGTGGACATGCGCACCCCTTGCCCTCTCTGGGCTCTGGCATCCCCTTTAGAACAGAGACGTCCCCTACTCTGGAAGTCACCGAGTCCACATCAACACCAGAGAAGAGAACAGGCTGGGGGATGCAGGGAGGGAGGGGAGGTCACCGAGCGGATGCTATGATTTAGGAAGAGGCTGCCCCCAGACATCCGAGATCCTCCCCCAGAGGCTGTAGCTGGCACTTAAAAGCACGTGGTAACAGGGCGATTTTGCGGGTAAGTAGCCTCACTTAAGTCCTCCCCCAGGAGCCAGCAGCGGTGTTTGCGGCCCGAGACCACAGTCTTATCTTGACATCCTTCCTTCCTTCTCTCTGGATCCACAGGTGGAGGCCCCTGGACTCTCTGGGAAATGACATCTGTCCCCCTGGCTTCTTTTGCCCTAGGGGAGCAGGCTCGCCAGTTCCATGCTCGCCTGGGTTTTACTCCTCTGCCCCAGGCCTGGCCAGTGAGCATCAGTGCCAGCCGTGCCCCCCGGGGCACTACTGCAGCCATCCTGGGCTATCCCACATCCTGGAGGCCGAGATCTGTGATGCAGGGTGAGTGGCAGCCTGAGGAGGGCCGAGGCTCCCTAGCTTAGGCTTTCCAGGGCCCCCAGTTCACATACGAACGCTAAATTCCCGGGTCTCTCCCTGGCACCCTCTGAGGAGCCCAGGTCAGGGTGACTGTCTGCCCCAGGAGCGCGGTCCTCCGATGCCCCATCCCTCGGATACAGGGCTGAACTGAACACACCTCACAGGCCCGCACAGCACTGACCTCCCAAGGTCCAAGGAGCTCTGGGTTGTGCTTGGCCTGCACAGCCTCTGTGGCCCCTGCCAGACCTTGGTGTTTATCCCGTCAGCCCACAGCCTCTGTCAACAGGTGCCCGAGATTCCTGGCAGGTGCATCCCCTTCATTGTCCAAACGGCTGGAGACTGGCCATGGCCACCAGTAAGCTCCGGCCAGGTCCTGTGCGAAGGAAGACCTGTGCCATCGGCTCAGGGGTCCCGAGGACAGAACATTTGGAGAGGGGAGTCATGCTGACTCTGGAAAATGTCAGACCCTGCCCAGAAGTGGCTTCCTGAGCCCCTGCTACTTAGTTTCCTGCCAAAAGGGAACTCCTCTCATCCCAGGGATGGACTCTGGCTGTGGCCACACTGGCCTCCCTCAGCATAACTCTGATGACCGGGGCCTCCAAAGGCTACCCCTGCTCTCGCCTTCAGCCTGGCCGGGACCCCAAGGTCGTGCTGAAGGAGGTTCAGCCATGGTTCTCCATTTTCTCAGGTACATCTGCCTGGGAGGCAGTGTTGTCCCCTCACCCTCCGATGGCACCCACGGATACAGATGTCCCCCTGGCTTCCGCTGCCCCCCAGGGGCCCGCAGTGAGCTGCCCTGTGAGCCTGGCACCTTCAGCCCGTTGCCTGGAGCTGACACCTGCCTGCCCTGCCCAGGGGGCACCTACTGCCAAACAGCTGCCACTGTGGAGGCCACCACCTGCCCCAGAGGTAATGATGCCCTCAGGCCCGTCTCTTGGGGGCAGAGGGACCTTGCGCGTGACCCCAATGGACAGTGACCCTGAGGGTTCAGTGCAGACGGGACTGCCATCTTCCCAAACTTGGCTCTGTCCTGGAGCTCCATGCTCGATGGCAAGACCTCAGCCCTTCCCAGGAGCCAGAGGCCCGCATGTGAAGTGGGGCCACCCGTGCTGCAGAGGAGGACGCGGGGTGAAGGTTGCCACCCTGGGCTGCCAGCTCCCCCTCCCACGGCCATGCCTTCCTGCTCACCACAAGTTCCCAACGAGTGCCATGGAGGTGACAGAGGGCAGAGCCCTGGCCTGCGGGCAGGACATCTGGTCAGTCCCTGCTCTGACCTAAGTGCTGCTGTCCTGGGGCAGCTGCCACTCTGCAAAGCGAGCCCACGGCGCCCCGGGGAATCTCCACCCTGGGGTGAGGGCTAACTCCCTCTCAGCAGATGCCCCCCAGAGAAGACTCTGCAGTGTGTCTAGGTAGCCAGGCTGCCTGTCGTGGGTGCAGCCATTTCTCCGGAGGAGGCGGTACATGACCCCACTTTCTTCAAGACAAGAAACTCTCTCTCAGCCCTACAGAGCCAGACCGTGCACGTCACCTACGTCTCACTAAGTAATGAGCCCAGAAACAGTGCTGCTGTCCCTGTGTGCACACCCATGCACACTCTGACACACGTAAGGGCACACACGTGTGCGCAGGCACATCCCGGCTGCTCGCACTGGCCTCCAGCAGGGCCCCCGCACACTGCCTGGATTCCAAGCCCTCCCGGCCTCTTCCCACCACCGCACCAGCACCCCTGGCGTGCCCTCTGGCTGTGCTCTCTGCCACGAATGGCAGGAGGTGGTGGGGTCTGGATGCTGAGAGCTGCCTCGCTCCGGCCTTCCCCACAGGTCACTATTGCCCAGCAGGGACGTCCTCTCCTCGTCCCTGCCCAGAGGGAAGCCTGAACCCGCGAGAAGGCGCTCTCTCCTCCAGGGCCTGCCAGCCTTGCCCTGCAGGGAGGTATTGCCCTGGGGAGGGCAACGGGCAGCCCGAGGGTAGGTACCAGCAACCCAGCAGAGCTGCGTGCGGGCGTGCACAGCACAGGTCTGGGGCTGGCCCGCGCCTCAGTGCGGCCGCCTGCACCTCCTCCCTTGAGCCCTCCCCTGAGGGGCCTCAGCCTAGTGGCCGAGAGCAGGGCTTCAGGAGGTGCCGCTGGGGCTCTCATGCCAGCCATGCGCTCAGTGCGTACCCCACGCTCCTCCCCTGTAGAAAGGGGCTGAGAGCATCCCATGTCCCGCAGTGGCTGTGGAGCGTGTGGTCTTAACAAATCAGGAGCTTAGAGCAGCGTGGCTGCACAGTGAGTGCCCTCAGCCAGCATCCCTGTGGTTTACCCCTCACCCCGGGCCCCACGCAGAAGGCATTCCTTGTTTTCCTGACCTCCTTCCTCCCACTTTAATTTCTGTGATGCTCCGGCACTGGGGACAGCAGGCAGCGATCAGGGAGAGGCAAGATATGGGCTCGTAGCACAGACAGCTGCCCTAAAATCTACATCTCTCTACGTTCAAGGACCCTGCTCAGCTGGTCACTACTGCGAGGGGGGTGCCACCAGCCCCACTCCCTGTAGCAGCTCTGCCTTCCCCCTCAATGGACCCTGCCCTCGAGGCCACTACTGCCCTCAGGGGACCCTGTACCCCGTGCCCTGCCCCACGGGGAGGACGAGAAGCAGCCCAGGTGAGCATCTGGCCTGTGCCTTCCCCACCCCTGCCGGCCGCGGGCCCCTCCTCCTTCAAAAGCCCCACTCCAGCCCCACGGAGCAGATGCGCACAGTGCAACAGGAGTGTCTGCTGGTCTGGGTCTCTGGGGCTCCCTGGAGTGGACACGAGTCCAGGCAACACCCCCGGGGTAGGCTGTGCCCAAAGCGGGGCTCTGCCCGCAAAATGCCAGAGGTGCCCCGAGGGAGGCCCTGGCCGAAGCTACTCTGAGACCTGGCGCCCATGGCACCAACTCCGTTCCGGCCCTGGTAGACGGCCGTGAGCCCAGCAGTGGAAGGTCTCTGTTTTCAGGGGCTGATCTTCCAGTGTGGGGATCTCTCTCTCCAGGTGGCATCTCTGAGGAGAGCTGCAGGCCCTGCCCAGCTGGCTCGTTCTGCCCGAGCCTGGGCCTCAGCTCTCCGCCTGGCTCCTGTGTGGCCGGCTCTGAATGCCCCTCGGACCCCAGGGCCTCTAGTCCCATGGCTGTCCTCTGCCCACAGGTACCTGCCCGGGAGCGGCGGGAGAGGGCCCGGGAACCAAGGCCAGGGGAAGCCAGGGATCCCCGCCTGGGATTCAGGCTGGAGCGCTCAGTGCCTCACAGGAGGGGCCTCACCTCCCCATCTCCTAGACCCCGATCCTCTCCGCAGCTGCCCCATCCAGCCCCCTGGCCTCCTGCGCTCCAGTCACCAGGGCCTTGAACCAGCCAGAAGGAATGACAAGGCACTGACCCACCCGAGCCCCTGGGCACCCTGACCATACCCAGCCTGGCCCTCAGAGGCGCTGCTTTTCGTCCACTGCCCAGGGTCACTTCTGCCACCCAGGGGCTGCTTGGCCTGCCCTGTGCCACCCAGGAGAGTATCAGCCCTCCCCGGGCTCAGACACCTGCCTCCAGTGTCCACCTGGATTCTACTGCCCACAGCCTGGAACCAGATCGCCCAAGCCCTGCCCAGCACACACCTACTGCCCAGCCGGTACGCCCAGGAGCCCTCAGCTCCCCACGCCTCCCGGGCTCTCTTCTTTCTCAACAGCTCCCCTATCTTCCCCCTTCCCCTCCTTCCTTTCATGCATTCATTCATCCATCTATTCACTCTTTCATTCAAAATCCATGGAGGGCCAACGCGTGTCGGCACCAAGCTCGCACTAGGAAGGCCAGCGCGACGAGCTACCCTCAGCCTCCGTCCTCCCCTCGCCCCGATCCCATCCCTCACTCTCCCGCCCACCCTCTTGCCTCTCTTCTCTCCATCAGTTGACTCACCCATGCTCAGTGCCCTGCCTCTTCCCCGCACTCAGCCTGGGGGCCCCAGAGAGCACCTGGGCCACAGATGATGGCAAACAGGGGTCATTGCCTGTGCCCGTCTGGGCCAAAGATCTGCGGCGGCTTCCTGAGCTCTGCCTGGAGAGGGGCCCTGCGGTGGTGTCAGGGTTCTGGGGAAGTGGCAGATGAGACAGCAGCGCCACAGCCACTGCAAGTCTGCTATCCCAGAACACACTGTGCATGCCACTCTCACACCAGCTCGCACACGCATCTGCAAGTACATGCACACACGGACACAAGCGTTCTCACACACTCTCACGGTACACATGCTCACAAACACAGATGCACACACACCTACAGATGCACACACAGCAGATGTACACACGTGCCCACACACGCACATGCACATGCTGTCCGCAGGCAGCCCAGCAGACAGATAGGCGTCCACAAAAGTTCATAAGCTTTGTCACGTCTTAGGTGAACTTGGGAGAAGACCCTCCTGCCAATTTTAGGAGCGCTGAGCGCATTACATTCACAAGTGCGTGAGCCACAAGCGATGCAGACACTTGCTCTTCCTGTGCCTGTGGCGTGAAAGTTATGCCCCTTTGAAATGCGTGATCTTGTCCCCCAGAATATCTAGGACATGACAAGTTCTAACAACCTGGCCTGTTGTCCTGGTGACTACATGTTGTACTAGTCATGCACACGCGCGCGTGCGCACACACACACACACACACACACACACACGAGGACAGCTCTCCTGGACTCACAGGCTCGCCCCCAGACCTTCAGCCCACGCTTGCTGAGGTGCTGACTGTCTTACTCTCATCCTCCCCTAACTAAACCCACACCTTCCGGCTTCTTACCCCCACTCCGGCTGCCCCTCTAAACCTTTTTTCCCCATCAGGAAATTTCTCATTTCCATTCAAGGTGTGTGCACTGGTAGCTGCCAGCACAGCCCACGTGCACAAGGAAACACTGAGGCCAGCAAAGCCAGACGGCAGCCCCCAGGACGAGGGCTGAGGATGTGATGGGGCTGTGGGTGCTGAGTCGAGGAGGGTGGGACTGGCCCAGGAGCGTCCCACCCACCCAGCCAGGCGGGGCAGCAGGGCCCCGTGGAGGGAGGGCGGGGAGGAGGGGGTGCAGCTCCCCATGAGACGCACTCAGACCCAGGGATCCCACACGCCTGACCAACAGCACGCACCTCACTGAGCCGCTCTCCCCGAAACAGCTTCACTGCTCTCTGAAAACCCTCCGCTAGGGAGTTCCTCTTGGAAAGAGACAGTGACCCTAGGGAGAGATATCGAGGTCACCACCCCGCCATCACTCCGTCGCTCTGAGAAAGCAGCATGAGAAACTCAGCGCCCTCAGGGGCAGCAGGATGCGATGCCCTCTGAATTCGTCCGTCTGGGCAGGTCCAGAGGCACAGATGTGACCCGAGCCTTCGGCTGCCCGTCTTCACTAGCTGTTCCCCCTCTTCCAGGGACAGGGTCCCCACCTCCATGTCCGCCAGGGACCTTCACTCCCAGGGACACGCTGGGCCTCCGGGAAGATCGTGTCTGTTCCGTCTGTCCCCCGGTCACTACTGCAGGTCAGTAACAGCCCAGAGTCATTCACCTCCTGCCTCTGCCATCAAAGTGCACCCTCTGGCTAAAGAGGCCCGGTGGGTCCCCTAGTCTGTCCCAAGGGCCCCAACCCGTAGGTGTGGGAGCTAATGTGTAAGAGGCCAAAAGGCTGCCGGTGAGATCACAGCCCCACGTGGCTGCATGGGCCTGAACAGGGAGGGAAAGCCTGACAATTAGGCAAAGACAGCTGGAAAGCCAGGACACTTAGCACAGACTTGGATTTTAAGATAAATAAAATACATTCAAACTGAGCGAGGGTGGATATGAAATGAAAATAGCTCTGCTCAGTTCCTGCCTAAAAACAGGGGCAGTTCCTTACGGGTGGAATTCTTTGCACCTCTAGGTGATACCAGTGTCCTGCACGTACGCTCAGGGCAAAGCTGGGCAATCCTTCCTTGTGCCTCTACCTCTGAATTGTCTATAGTGTGAATAGCTTTTGTAACCCCTTGGGCTGGACAGACAATACATGGTTTCTTTAAACAGAATGATCAGAAAGCAGGCCTTAAGGTCCAAATTCCTCCTGAATTTCCTATAGCCCCTCTATGTGTAAGACACATGCGTGGTGGCACCTGGCTGCCCCGTCCGTGGAATGTCACAGCAAGGACTCTGCGCTTGGGGTTCAGAGACGCACAGCCTCGGGGGTGGAGGCTCCCCAGCTTCCAGCCTTTCCCGAGACCTTAGGGACAGGCTCAGCCGCTCAGAGTAGCCAGTCAAAACAGAAGAGACCACACTGGTGGTCTCTCATCCAGGGGAAGCTCCCGGCATTTGCTAAAGGCAGTTTCTGGAGACTGGGGACAGGGGTCATCGAAAGAGGAGTTGCTGGACATTTCATGCAGAGGTGAACCTGCTTCAAAGAGGGTCCTTCTCTACTTACCAGGTGACAGCAGAGGACTCCTCGGCCTCTCCCTCTGCAGGTCCCTCTCCCAGCGCAGGAGGTTCATCGTTAGGTCTAGTCTGCTTTCTCCAGCTGCAGAGCAGGAGGTCAGACTGGTGGCTCCAAGCCCAGGCCCCGGCGGGCCCTGAGCACACCTGGGGACAGTACCTGCTGTCTGTCCTCTCCCTCCTCAGCCCATAGCGAGTGCAGCAGGGCCTCCGAGCTTCTCCTGGGGGACTCGTCCTGCTGATGGCAGCCGGGGTCCTGCGCTTTATCCACTGGGCTCCACAAGCGCCGTAGAGAAAAGATATCCAGCTTTTCCTGGAGGCAGTGCAGGGATGGGGCTCTGGCTGCTGCGATGGCCCCTGGGTGTGAGTCTCACACCCTGCTCCACTGCTGGGTGAAGAGTCTCATCTTTTTCTCTCGGATACTTGGATATATTCACACATGCCTCTGCAGCAGAGGTCAAAGGTCTTTTACACTATGGGTCACAGTGAAACTGCCCGAAACCAGGGCAAGCTTCCCCCTGGCACTGGGGCACTGGGCTCAGATGGGCCCCTCCATCCTGGTCTCACTCTCTTCCCTCTCCCTGGCTGTTAGGGGCGGACAGGTATGGGGGAAATGTCCTGCTGGTTACTTCTGCCCACCTGGGACCTCTGAAGTGACGGCATCAGGTCCAAGGGAGTCCCAGACCCCGTGCTCCCAGGGACAGCGATGTGCCGAGCAGTGCCCACCAGGTAACAGTCCCCATTTCTTGCCCTTGGGGTGTGAAAGAGGCAGGGCGCAAGGCTGTCCAGCTGTCACCACAGAAGCCACGCTAGCAAAGAACCTTTTCTGTGTGTCACAAACAGACTCTAAAAATGACCCCAGTTGTTGTTCGTCTAGTATGTATGTGCATATACATGTGTATGTGATTACACATACCACATGTATGTAATATCCGATATGAATATGCACCCGATGCAGTTCAGATGGTTACTGATTGGACAAATGCAGAAGCAAGGGGAGCCAGGACTGGCACCCAGACCTCTCAACTCCTGGGCTGGCAGAATCCCCCGGGCGCCCCCAGACACATCTCCCCCAGAGTCCTGGTGCAGTTCCCCACCTGCCCCGGAGGAGCAGCTTCCCTGCCTTCCAAGGACTCCAGCACGACCCCGTGTGCTGCAGGTTTCTACTGCCCCGAGGGCAGTGGAGAGCCCAGCCCGTGCCCACGTCACACTGTCGCAGCAGCCCCAGGAGCCAAGCAGCAAGAGGACTGCGGGCCTTGCCCCGCCAGGCGCTGGCGCAAAGCCGGTGAGGCGCCTGTGCCACAGCCTGGGGTGTGCTGGTCCTGAGAGGGGCCCAGGGAGGCCCTTTGGGCAGGAGGGGAGGATGGAGCCCGAGCCCTGCCCTGCTTTCCAGGGGCCCCGGCCATCTACCCCTGCCCCACCGGCCATTACTGCCCTGGAGGTAGTGAGACCCACCCAGGAACCCCTCAGACCTGCCCCGCGCACACCCACCTGGCAGCAGAAGGGGCCGAGAGCCTGACAGAGTGCCTCCCCTGCCCCGCCGGGCACCACTGCGCGTCCCCAGGTGAGAGGCCGTCTCCAGGCCCGAAGCTGAGACCTTTGGGGAGGGGCGTCGAGAGGCCGGCGGGAGGCGCCTTCCTTGCCTTCTGCCTCTGCCCCAGGTCTCTCCTCCTTCGAAGACCACCCATGTCCTCCAGGCTACTGTGCCCAGGTGGTCAGGGTGCCTTTCTCTGCCCATCTGGAACCTTTCGGACAGAGCCAGGGGCCTCATCATGGGAAGACTGTGAGCTCTGTCCCGCTGGCTACTACTGCCCAGAGGCTGAGCAGAGCGGCCGAGCAAATGTGTTTCCGATCCCCTGCAGAGCTGGGTCTGAGTGCTCTGCAGGTGAGACTGTGACCCTTCGCTCCCTCCCAGCCCCTCCCCCCTGAGGTTTGGCCAGGAGCTCACGCAGGAGGCCCAGAGAACATCACGCAGGCATTGCATGGCCACCTGCTCTCTCACCACCCTCCTCCTCTGGCTACCCGTCCACTTCATCAGGCCGTTCTACCTTCCCGTTTGAGGACCCCACTGCTCAACAGGGGAAAAGCCAACAGGCTGAGGCGTGCTGCTTTATCCCCACCAGGCGGAAACAGGCAGCAGCCCCTGGCACTGGCCCCGGCCCCAGCCTGGCTGGCTTCCAGCATGCCCGGAGCCCTAAGCCACGCGGTCCTCAGTTTCCAGCGGTCCCTCCCTGTCGGAGCCCCTCTCCCCTGCGTACAAAAGGCTCTGCATCCTGCCCTATCCTAGACCGGTGGTTCAAAGTGTGATCTTCGCACTGACAGAATCAGCATCACCTGGAAATTTGTTAGAAATGCAAACCCTGAGCCCTACCCCAGACCCACTGGACCAGAAACCCCAGGGGTGGAACCCAGCAAACTGGGTTTCCACAAGCCCTCCAAGTGGTTCTGACATTCGCTGAAGTTTGAAAAACCACTGGCTAACCTAGCTCCCAGGCCTTGCTCAAATCTCAGCTCAGCTGAGGGCCCTCAGCTTGGATGAGAAGCTGTTCCCTCAGACAGTCGGGGCATCTGTCCTTCAGGTCACCAACTGGCCCAGCTCCCTGCGTGCTTACTCAGGTCTGTAAGGAGCTGGGCACCCTCCCACCCGCCCGTCCTCCGCACCTCTCTGACTTCCCTGCAGGCCCACGCCCTCCCTCCTTCAGGGGCACCCTCCTTCACGCTCAGAGCTGCTTACCAGCCCGAGGCCTTCAGATGCCTCACACTGGCCTGCGTGGGGACTGACACACTGTCTGGCCCACCTCCTGGCCCCGAAGGTCAAGCCTGCCTCCTAGTTGGAGGCCTAGTGGAGACATGGAAGACATGTCTCCACTCTTGACACGTCTTCCG
>NW_006793424.1:64631-68805 GCF_000442215.2 Lipotes vexillifer
ATCACATACAGATCAGATCCCCAATCAGAGGCACGGCTTATTTCATGGGAATCAGCTAAAGCCCATCCCTGACGCTAATAGGCAAATTCCCTCACCTGTCACCCCTCTTCAGGGAACAGGGAAGGCTCTGGGCCTCACCTAGCCCGTCTCAACATGGGTGTGCTCAAGATAAGCCACTGGGGTACAAGAAGAAAGTATCAGAACTGTTCATGTTCATTTTTTCTCCTCGTTAGTTTTTCAGTTGTGTTTACATGTGTGCGTATATATTATACTCAGTCTAGTGTATATTATCACAATATTTTTTGCAGTACTTTTTTACTCTTGGGAAGCAGGATGAAAAGTCTGGCTACCACTGGCCTAAGTAACTGAGGTTTTCAGGTGTCTTCCCCGACATGACCTCCGGGGAGGGGGCTGTGGCCGCCCAGCCCCCTTCCTTCCTGGACCCCCACTCTCAGGAGGCAGGCAGATGGTGAGGGCCCAGGGTAACAGGCAGGTGGCCTCCCGGCCAGCTCACCAGCCTCACTTGTTGCTATGCCCTCCTGCAGACCCCTCCACCCCAGCCCTGCTGATTGGGCCGGCCCCCCGCCCCGACACCCTCTGGTCATTCTGACCTCTGAACCGCCCTCCCTCTGCGAGTCTTGCCCTCACAATCCTGCTTCAAAACCAGTTTCACCACCACCTCCTCCAGGAAGCCTTCTCTGATGAGCCCCCACCTTCCGTCCTGCTGATCCTTACTCATCTCCAAGGAGGTCATCTTGGCTGCTGTGTGGGAACCTGGGTCTGGCCTCCCCAGAGCTAGGCCTCCCAAATACCTCCCAAGGCAGCCCACTTGTCTCCTATTACTTTTGTGGGTTCCCCTCTACCCTCAAGCCTAGCCTTAGTCTTAACACGCTGGCTGCATGACCTCTCAGCGGGGCCCGGTTCCCCCTGAGACCCGGCCCCTGCCCCTGCAGCAGCCCCTGGTGCACCCAGGCCTGCGGCTGCTGGGCCAGGACTCTCCTGCCATGCCCTCCCACAGGTCGTGGGGCGCTGCTCTCCCGGAGACATCCGCCTGGCCGCCACCGCACGTGTGTGTCCCCCAAGCAGTACGACTGCTCCTCCTTCCGTCGCCCAGTGGGCGGGGAGCTCAGCGCTGGACTGGGCATGTGAGTGACGAAAAGCCGCTGAGAGCATAACGACGCCACCATCTCCAGGCAGGTCCCGACCGTCCCCCGAGGGCCCGTCCAGGAGGCTGACCCAGACTGAGCCGACTGCTGCAAGCTCCTTCCAGAAGCTGCCTGTGTGCGCATCCCGAGATGGGCGCCCAGCCAGCACAGCCAGGGGCAAGCGGCCCGGCCTGAGGGGGCGCTGGCAGCAGGGAAGAGTGAGGCCCAGACCCCAGGCCCCCGCAACTGCCAGGAGCTGACCCTGACTGGACCCCAAGCCAGGGGGGGCCCTGATGCAGTCCTGAGTTCTAGACCTCCAGCTGACCTTTGCACTGGGTGGAACAGGCCGTGGAGGGCAGCCGCTGCGCTGGCAGCATTCCAGGCTGAGCAGCTCACCCTCACCACACTCCACCCTGGCAGGAGGCTGAGCAAAAGTGCCGAGCCCCCCAACCAGGACAAGGCCTTTGTCCCAGGCATTTCTCTTGTCCCGGGACGTGCCCAGGCTGGCGCAGGGCCAGGGGCGAGAGCGTGTTGTCCAGTCACCTCAGGACCTCCCCCGCAAGTGCAGCCGCTGCTCAGTAAGCATAGGCAGCTCACTTTCCTCCAGAGGAGCCCGAGCTGGCTGAGGGGCACATGGAGCCCGCTGAGACAGACCTCTCCCCACCCCACCCTCTCCCACAGCTGCCAGTGCCAGCAGTACGTCTCTGCAGAAGAGCTCTGTGACGCCCAGTGTCTGGCCAGGGGCCCCCAGCTCTCCCTGGCCTGGGGCCCCAGCAGAGAGCTGATCCTCAGCATGAAGGACGAGGCTGGGGACAGCGTCCAGAGGGTGAGCCCAGTTCAAGGAAAGGCTGGAAGGGAAGGGCAGCCTCTGCCTACTCGAGACAGGAGAGATGGGCCCCCGGCACCCGTGGCTACAGAACCCCCAGCACCAGTCTAAAGAACCCGGGAGGCAGGAGGGAAAGCCCATCTTTTAAAGAGCCTTCCTACCTGGTCTTTTGCTATCTGCATGAATGTCTGATCTGCGGGCTGGAAGGAAGGGTGGGAAGGACACAATAGTGGTGTTTCTAATGTCAACGTCGACCATCTAGTTTGAACGCCAGAAGGGACCTTGGAAATCATCAGCTTCACTTTACAGAACTGTGAAGCAAGGTCCAGAGGTGTGAAACTGCTCCCCACCATCATAGAAATGGTGTGGACCCTGCGAGAGCCCAGCCAGAGACTTGTCCCAGCCCAGACCGCTGGCCACAGGGCAGAGCCATCTCCTGGCCACCATGGTGTGGCCCTGGCTGTCTTCAGGGCCTCGATGCTTTGTCAAGGTCGGGGGCAGAAGCCCAGGGCCTGGACACATGAACGGCTCACCCTGGATGTCTGTCCACCAGAGGATCTAGGGGGCTGTGTCTGCTTGCCACTGAAAGGGTAGGAAGGGTCCCCTGGCCTGGGACTGGACAGCAGATTTGGGATACAGGGTGATGTTTCTAAGTTGCTCTATAAGTAGGACGTTTGCAGGTAGAGAGAAAAGAGAGGAAAACAATGATTCAGTACAGGGGCCTGAGTTGAGTCAGGGGTGTTTCCTGAAGAGAGGAAGGGCCCAGGGATCAGGACACCACCAGGGCAAGTTTAGTGAGGAAGGAAACACATCCTGGGAGAGGGTGGGTGGCACCGCTGAGCCTAGCCTCACCAGGACCTGTGCCAGATGGGTGGTTGGGCTTCCGTCCGGCCATCTCTGCAAGTCCCGCTGCCCCTCCCTGGTGTTCAAAGCTGTGCTTTGTTCTTAGAGACTAACAAGCACAGTGGGCCCAGACCCGTCCTTCCAAGGGAGCGCCAGGGTCCACCTAGTCCAGTGTGGCCCCCACGGCATCCTTGGCTTTGTCATCTCCACACGGAACGTGCTGGGCTCCTTCCTCCTCGGTGAGCACAGAGGGGTACCGAGCCAGGCTTTCCCAGAGAGGGTGGAAGGAGTGGGGGGATCCCTCAGTCTGGCAGGGATCAAAGGTCATGTGGGAAGACAGCCTTTTGGGAGGTGAGGCCCCCTGAGGCCTGGGACTGCTCCTCAAGGGGAAGCAAGACAGATGGGGCCCAGAGGTAGGTGTGTGGCTCCCCAGGCAGGCCCAGGTCCTCCAGCTTTCCTCCCCCAAACTGTCCCAGATCCGCCTGTGTCCAGCCCACGGCAGCAAGGGCGTCACTGGACTGCAGGCCCGGAGCACCCTGCCCCCCAAGATCCCAGCATGGATCCCCATATTCCAAACCCAGTGGTCTGCCTGGCGCAGGGGGACGCGATACTTTTCCAGCTCCATATTCCTCGCCACAGTGCGTCCCACCCTGACTCTGTCGTCCTTCCCCCGCCCAGCTGTCCAGGGACTGGACTCCACAGCAGTGAGTCACAGGTCTGCGCTGTCCCCTGGCTCTTGGCCTGATTGGTCGTTTCACTGGGGGCCTCGATTCCGTATCTTGGAGCTGATGTTCCAGCTCCGGGTGGGGTTGTCGGACCTCTTCGCCTTGGGACGGGGCGGGGCTCACCAAGGTGACCTCTGACTGGGCTCCAGCCCCTCTGCAGGGCTGCTGTGTGCCAGGGCCACACCCTAGCCCTGCCCACAGCCCCTCCACCTTGGACACCTTGGTTTATAAAGATCGGCTTCCCCACCGTGAGCCCCAGCCTCCCCGTGAGCCCCAGCCTCCCCGTGAGCCCCAGCCCCGGAACCGCACAGGGCAAGCCCGAGTTCTCCACGAAACTCTTTCCTGGTGGGAGAGGCCCTCGTCCCCTCCAAGCTCACACTCCCCCTCCACGCACTGAGTGGTGGTCCAGGCCCTCAGGAGACTTTAACTCCCTCCCGTTCTCCCACCTGGTGTTTCCCCCGGCGCTGCTGCAGGGATGGGCGTCCCCCAACCTGCTCACACGCACGGACGTCACAGGACGCCAGGCGGGCAGCCAGCCGAGACGGAGGCAGGAGGCAGCTAACCCCCCAGCTGGCTTTTTTGTTTTTTCTCCAATAGATTGTTTTTAAAGAATGGATTTTTTTTTTTTTTTTTTT
>NW_006793424.1:68892-86425 GCF_000442215.2 Lipotes vexillifer
CGACCCCGTGTCCCCTGCATCGGCAGGCGGACTCTCAACCACTGCGCCACCAGGGAAGCCCCTAAAGAATGGATTTTGAGAGAGAAAACAGGGGGCAGAGAGCTTACAAATGTAAGCTAGCTTGCTAATTGCTTTAAAACCACAACAAATCAGTACAGAGGATAGCTGCACAAAGCAAGGCAGTGAAGGTTCAGAGACCGAGGTGTTCCCTTAGGCAAGGCTGAAGACCCCAGAGCCTCAATCAGATTTGAACAGAGCAGCCACCTGGCCCGGGTAGAGGTAGACCAAGCGTTTGGTTTCACGTGTCACGTAGCTGCCCAAGTTCCTCCCCCACAAAGCAGTGCCAGGGCAGTGAGCTCGAAGACGGAAAGGACTCATGCAGACCGGGCATTTCCAGGCCCAGCTCTCCCGTAAACCCGTAAACCCACTGGGCCCGGGGCAGCGTCACCCTCTCAGCCTTGGTATTTGCACCTGTGACGCCTTGGCGGGCAGGAGGCAGGTCTCAGAAGAGCCGGCACTGGTGCGTGAGAGAGGCCTCGTCAGAGGGAACGGCCCGGCCCAGGCCGCCTGTGCTTCTGCCCCAGCTACCCCTCAGCATGAACTGAGTGCCTGCTGCACACCTGCACTGTGTTGCCTGCCAGGGGTAGAGTTGAGCAGACCCCACCACCGAGAGCACCGGGGCCTCCGCTTGTACTCGCCCCTAAGGGGCATCTCTCTTCGTAGGCCGAGGCGAGGAGGGTCTCGCCCTGGCACCAAGATTACGCACACGAAAGGCGGAAAATGGTCTCCTGGGGACAGGGCGTGGGCTGCCCAGGGCTGGGGCTGGGAGAGCCTCTGGAACCCAGGCCAACTGGTTCACTCGCCAGATCGCTCGGCCAGTCACTACCCCGTGTACCAGGAGCAGCACCTGCTCAACAGCAACCCTCACTGGGACTTCGGGGCTTTCAGGCACCTCGGCCACCTGGTGCGGGAGACTCACTTCAGCTTCTCCAGGTGACCGTAGCTGGGCTGACTGGCGCCTCGAGTGTAGGTCACAGCCTCTTCAGGGATGGGTGACAGGAGGGACGGGTGAGGGCAGGAGGCTGCAGACCACGTGGGACGGGGGTCACTGGACCTCGTTATTCCTGTGCATGGTGGGAGGCCCTGCCACGGCTCGTGGCCCCCAGACCTGCTCACATTCTGGCCCTTCGCCCCCCAGGTTTGCTCACCAGTTTCTAGATCCGGGCACGTACGTGTTTCAGGACACCGAGCTGCCTGAGAGCATCGCCGTGGTGCTGGTGAAGGAGAAGGGGGTGGCCTGCGACCCGGGCCTGTCCCCCGTGCAGCCCTCGTCACCCTATCAGCTCGCCAGGCACGGCATCCTCAGGCACCGGGTGCCAAACCTGGGCCCCAACTGGGCGGCCATCTCAGGTGCTGACCGCAGAGCAGGCAGAGGAGCCGGGACACGGAGGGGCCGTGGGAGGGCCGGGCTCCAGCCCGTGACGCTGGGCATAGCCCCACAGAGACGAGGACAAGCTTGTCCTTGAACCGGGGCTGCCTTTGCCGGGCAAAGGACACTGAATTTCCGTCCCTGGGGTTGTCTGTCTCACCCCCCCTGCTCCCTTCGGTTCTGGGCCCGCCCTGGTGAGCGGGGCCCCTGAGAGGAGGATCCAGACACAGCTGCTCTAGCCTCCTCTGTGGGTCTTCCGCCTTCTTGCCTCCACCTTCGTGAGCTGGCCGTCTGCGCCGAGCTCCAGGCTGGGCCTGCCCAGGTGGGTGGAGGGGAGGCAGCCCGCCTGGCACGGGGCCCAGGCCTGGCCCTGGGTGGCCAGAGGAGGGCAGAGCAGCAGCGTCCCAGGAAGGTCCCCCGGAGGGTGCAGGGTGGAGGAAAACCTCCCGTCGGAGCCCTGACAGGGTTAAGTGCCCAGGCAGGAACGAGGACTGTTTTGCAGGGGGCTGTGAGGCGCTAGAGCCCAGAGGCAGCGGGAAGGGGAAGCGGGGAACTGTGCGGTCTCACGGGCCCCCCCCAGCCCCCCCCTTTCAGGGGTGCTGCTGGCTGTTGGCTTGGCAACCATGCTGCTGACGGGCCTGGGCCTTGTGCTAAGACCCTCCTCGGTGGCCCCGGCCTGCCCCGCAAGGGCTTGGGGGCCACACATGCCTGCGGAACATGTGCCCCTCGGGGACTGGTGAGTCCCCTTCCGCCCCGGCTCTGGCCCCATGTCTCCTGTGGCGTGTGTGCCTTGCACTGAGGCTGGTGCTTCTTTGCAGCCTTCCGTTCACTAAAGACCTTGGTCCCTGGAGCTCTGAGGAAGGAGCGGATTCCATGGGGAAAACCACTGCCCAGGGTGCAGGTACCAGCCCCACCTGTCCTCTCCCCCAACCTGCACCGCAGGTACACGCTCTGGGGAGCAGCTGGTATTTCCACTGATGGTTTATGACAGTTCATGCCAGCCGTCTCAGCCTCACAACAAAACCTAGAAGTGGGTGTTTTCGGGAGTTGTTCTGTCCGCCTTTTACAGACAGAGACCAAGGCTCTAGGAGATGTGAGTGGCTTGCCCAGCGCCCCCAGGCGGTGAGGCCAGAGAGCAGCCAGAGGTCTCCCATCCCGACCATGTGGTCAGGGCTGGGGCCAGGGCAGGGACGAGCACTGTCCAGTAGGATCCCTTTACGGGACGACTCACCTGCCCCATCAGCTCCTCTTTGCACCTGGAGAGCTGGGGGCTGCCTCGGAGCTCAGGAGGACCTGGGGGACCTGCACCTCCCCCATCCCCACCTGGCCCCCAGCTCCAGTAAGCGTGTGCAGAGGGGCATGGAGCGGGGCTCGGCAGAGGAAAGACCCTTCACTGCCCGGGCTGCCTCACCTCCGACGTCGGCGGAGCGGGGGAGAGCCCTGGTCGTGCTCCCTGACCTGGATTCACGCAGCTCACGTCACCTCTGCTGGTTCCTAACTGCGGAGTTGCAGGGGCCCCAGGAAGTGGGTTGGATGTTCAGGGGCCTGGAAGGCAGTGACATGGGGGTTCCACGCACCGTCGTCGTGGGATGAGAGCAGCCCTGGGGTCTTGCTGGTCATGTGAAGCTGAGCACAGGCCTCCTCCCGTGTGCTCACCCACCCAAACCGCAGGCGGGCCTGGCCCTGCAGTCCCTGAGCCCCTCGCTTACAGGCCAGTTGCCGCTTCCCTGCTGAGGGCTCTGAACAGTGACGACAGCGCCCTCCTGGTGTGGGCAGAGGACTGGCCGGGCCCAGAACCAGTCACCCTCCCCCAGGTCGCCCTCACGGGTGACCAGCCGGTGGGCTGTGCTGAGTGTGAACCATGGACACAGGGAGGGGCTGCACAGACCGGGACTGAGGCCAGCGCTCTACCCCCAGGGCAGCCTCCATTCACCCCCGGGGCTGGGCCGGGGCTCACTGCCGGGTTCTCCCGCAGAGGGGTGGTACAGGGCTCTTGTGGATGGAGGATCGGTCCCTTGGGTTGGGGCGGGGGGGCAGTGACGGGGCAGATGGGGAGGAAGACCTTGACACAGTGGGAGGTCACGGTCTGGCCTTCCGGAAAGCTGCCCTCCCACCCCCCTTCCCACCTGACGGCTGGTACGCTCGGGGGACAGACTCCACCCTGGACGCGGAGAGAGGAAAGAGGCAACGCTGGCCCTGCTTGGCCGGGCCCATGTTTGTTGCTCAGAACAAGAATGCCCCCATCACTGTTCCAGCGTGAACGGGCTCGCCTTCCCCCCGTACACACCCCCCGGCCTGGGAAAGGGCGGTGGGCGGTCATTCGGCGTCACACTCACGCTCGTCCTGCAGGTGCCGCCCTGGCTGAGCCCGGCCAGCAGGGGGGCCTCACACCACTTTCTGTCCTCCTTGCTTCAAGACGGCTCCACAGGGGAAGGCGTGTTCTTCTAGCAGAGCAGAGTGGGTGTGAGGGGGACAAGTCGAGGGGTTAAGGCCCTCCCTCGGCCAAGGGGTGTTCCTGCCGGATGTGAGGGAACCCGCTCAGGCCCAGCAGCTTCGTGGGGTCACCCAAATTCAGTCCGCTGGGGTCAGCCTGAGCCACAGCCCTCGGCCTGAAGGAGGGGACCCCACCTCGCCCCAACGAGTGCTTTGTCAGCTCGGCCGTCTGCCCAGCGCGGCATGGGCCACGGGTCACTGGAAACAGCTGTCAGCCCGGCCGGCCAGGAGTCCCCGGAGCAGCAGGCAGACAGGGCAAGAGCTGCGCCGGGGAGCTCGGGCCCGTTGTGGGAACTTGGGACAGGAGATGAGCTCATGGAGGAAAGGGGCAGGGGTACACGCACAGCCTGGAGCCTCCTCAGGCGGCTGGCAGGGCGTCCGGGACGCGGAGACCCACCCTCAGCAGAGCGAGGGGGCAGCGCCCGTCGCCCAGATCTGGTGTGACGTCAAGCCTGGGACAGGCAGAGGCCGCAGGCCCCTGTCCGTCACGCCCACGCTGAGGAGGGTCTCCCTGCAGCCACCTCCTGTGTCTCGAGGTCTCCCCCTTCCCCTGCTCCAACCAGGCTGAGCCCAGCCTTTCCTCCCTCCCCCTGAGCCGGCCTCTTCCTGCAGGCAGGCCTCCGCCCTCCTCTGCCCCTGCATCCTGCTGGCAAAGCCACCCCAGGGAGGAGGGGAGCTGCTGTGCTCAGGGCCCCGTTCATCCCACAGTCTTGTCCCGAGGCCTCTTCCTGCAGGGAAGCCACTCCCGGCCAAGACCCTGGAGGACTTCAGCATCCGGATGCTCTACGACAAGCTTGAGGACCAGAGCCTGCACATGGCAGCCCAGCTGAGCAAGCACCGGAGCGACGCACTGGCCTTCTACAGGGGTGCCTGCCAGCAGCTCCGGGGGCTCCAGGTCAGCCCCAACCCCAGACAACCAGGCCCATCATCTCTCCCACTCAGGAAACAACCACCCACCCCTTCTGGAAATTGCCTGAGCCGCGGAGGACGTTCACACCCGAGAGGGTGACGCAACCCTGGTTCTTCCAGGACCTCCTACAGGGCCTCAACGAAGCCAAGTGGCCAGGCCTGGGCAGGGCTGGAGACCCGGAGATGGGGGCCAGAGCCGCTGCCAGAACGTACGCTAGGCAGAGCGAGGACTCGTGGGGTAGCCACGCTGCAGCTTCTCCCAGGGAGCCCCGGCAGCGTCCTCCAGGTGAGAGGCAGGTGCCTGGGGCGGGGCCACGGCAGCAGGTGAAAAGCCGTGATAGCAACGCTAGCACTGGGTACTGCCTAACTGCATCTCACTTGTGTCATCCCACTGGGGACGGTGACCAGGCGGCGTCCACCCTGATCGCAGAGGACGGTCCTGGGCACAGGGCCAGGGTAGAGGTGCTCCCAGGGGGAGACCAGCACACATGGTGGTCTGACGGAGGACGGGAGCCTGCCCCAGCCCTCCTGTGCCAGGTCCCTGGGGCCACAGGGGCCCTGGGACCCTACCTTCTCCAGGCGCTGTCCTCCACAGCCCTCGGTGCTGTATAATCACCAGACAAGCATTGCCTCCGTTAACTAACCAACTCAATTGTCACAGGAAACCTGTGAGTGGTATTATCATATCCCCATTTTATGGATAAGTTAACTGAGGCCTAAAGAGGCTAAAGGACCCTCCCAGCTTCACACAGAGAATGAAGAGCTAGCCCAGAAGCCCGATCCCGGCTGCACGTGCCTCACACGCCTCCTCCACCTCTAGCTAACGGCACAAAGGAACGTGCCCCACCAGAGCCCACAGGCCCACCAGTCAGCGCCAGGCTTCTGCTCTGAGCCCAGCCCCCGTCCCCCACGGAGCTGCCTGGCCCTTTGGGGGAGGTAGGCTGTTCCTCAGTCAAGGTCACTCCCTGGAAAGCGTGAGGGGGCTGAGGCCCAGGCAGTTGTGCTACTTTTTCCATAAACAGTCCTCACGGTCCCAGCCCTGGGGACAGGACTCAGGGGGCAGGTCAGAGGCGCCAGAAACCCTCCCTGGCAGCTGCATGTGTATGTGCACGTGTGCATGAGCGTGTGGTGTGTGTGAGAGAGTGTGAAGGTGTGTGCGTGCGTGCATGTTCATGTATGAGTGGTGTGGGGGATGCGTGCGCGTGTGCGTGTGCGGGTATGAGTGGTGTGGTGGATGTGTGCGCGTGTGTCCGTGCGTGTGTGTGTGTGTGCGTGTATGAGTGGTGTGGTGGACGTGTGCGTGTGTGTGCGTGCGAGTGCGAGTATGAGTGGTGGGGGGTGTGCATGAGTGTGTATGTGTGAGCGTGTGGCCTGGGGAACCCTGGGGACTGAGCAATGATGTCGAGAGCCTTCCTTGACCTTCCCTCCAAACCACTGCTTCTCATTTGTACATTTCTGGTCTGGGACATCTGGCCAAGTGATCCTGAGGAGGACAGAGAACGCGCTTTCCTCTGAAGCTTGCCTGAGGGGCCGTCTTCATCCCGGGCACTGACGGGAGCTGGGTTAGAAGCCTAGATGCTTCTGCCAACTGAAGGGAGGGGGTTCCATTTTTCCTTGGTGGGGGACAATTTTTCAAAAATAATATGTGAGGAAGCTTTAGCAAATCAAAAAGAAAAAAGCAGTTAATCAACGCTTTAGCAAAATCCCCCTATTACCCAGGAAGCCTCACTCACTGCCTGGCCTGGGGAGGTGCACGGCCACAGCGTGTGCCTGGCGGCCTGGGGAACGCAAAACACAGCCCGGCTCGCAGAGGGGACAGATGAGATGTATGACTAAAAGATGGGCGCATCTTTAAACATTTCTGAGTTTAGAAACAGTAAGAAACAGAATGAGATGTACAGAAAGGAGGAAGCCATCCAGACTCGAGGCAGCAGGCCACACGCCTCAAAGGCCCCGTCCCTGTGTGTGTGTCCAGCCTGGTGTGTATCCAGCCCGGCGCGGTGTGTCCCTGTGTGTCCAGCCCGGCGCGGTGTGTCCCTGTGTGTCCAGCCCGGCGCGGTGTGTCCCTGTGTGTCCAGCCCGGCGCGGTGTGTCCCTGTGTGTCCAGCCCGGCGCGGTGTGTCCCTGTGTGTCCAGCCCGGCGCGGTGTGTCCCTGTGTGTCCAGCCCGGCGCGGTGTGTCCCTGTGTGTCCAGCCCGGCGCGGTGTGTCCCTGTGTGTCCAGCCCGGCGCGGTGACGGCCTAAAGGGAGAGAGGGTGGGGCGGATGCTGAGAGGAGAGGGAAACAGCACGAAGGCGAGTGGCGCACACACCAGCCTCCCGAAAGTGGAGTGAAGTGTCTGGCAGGGCAGCTGTGGTGGGTGAGGGGATGTCTGAAGCGGTTCTCTGTGTTCTTCCCCCCAGGCTGCCCCCACAGCGTCCCCCGCCCAGGCTGTGAGGAGCTCGACCGAGCCATCAAGGCCCTGGCGGCCGCACTTTCTCAGGCGCATGGGCAACCAGCTGGGGCCCGGAGAAAGGTGAACACTGCGGGGCAAGTGGTCAGCCTGACCCTGTGGAGACTCATTTGGTGCGTGGGCACACACACACGCACACGCACTCACGTGCATGTACACACAGGCCACAGTCACGCACACCTGCACATTTACACGCACACATCCAATTCACCACACACTCGTGCCACATACACATACACATGCCCACAGATACACTCACGTGTGCACATACATCACACGTACCACACACACACGCGCGCACACACTACACTGCGCTGATGTCCACACGCTCACACACACCCGGGCCTCATGCTCAGCAGGTGCCCCACACTCGGGTCAGAAACCCAAGACGCGTGGCCTGTGCTCGAGGTGAGCCCCTGCTCCACCGGGGGCCTCTGTACCTCCTCCAAGAAGTGTGTCTGAGACAATCTCCCCAGTCCACTAACTGACCTGGCCCCTCACAGGGAGCTCAGGAGGGGACACAGTTCCCAAGTCCTGCCTGAGGGCAGCGTGTCTGAGAAAAGGAGGACTCAGAAGGCCTCTGCTCAGGAGTCCCCACCTGGGCACCCCCAGCGCAGCCAGCCCGGCGCGGTGTGTCCCTGTGTGTCCAGCCCGGCGCGGTGTGTCCCTGTGTGTCCAGCCCGGCGCGGTGTGTCCCTGTGTGTCCAGCCCGGCGCGGTGTGTCCCTGTGTGTCCAGCCCGGCGCGGTGACGGCCTAAAGGGAGAGAGGGTGGGGCGGATGCTGAGAGGAGAGGGAAACAGCACGAAGGCGAGTGGCGCACACACCAGCCTCCCGAAAGTGGAGTGAAGTGTCTGGCAGGGCAGCTGTGGTGGGTGAGGGGATGTCTGAAGCGGTTCTCTGTGTTCTTCCCCCCAGGCTGCCCCCACAGCGTCCCCCGCCCAGGCTGTGAGGAGCTCGACCGAGCCATCAAGGCCCTGGCGGCCGCACTTTCTCAGGCGCATGGGCAACCAGCTGGGGCCCGGAGAAAGGTGAACACTGCGGGGCAAGTGGTCAGCCTGACCCTGTGGAGACTCATTTGGTGCGTGGGCACACACACACGCACACGCACTCACGTGCATGTACACACAGGCCACAGTCACGCACACCTGCACATTTACACGCACACATCCAATTCACCACACACTCGTGCCACATACACATACACATGCCCACAGATACACTCACGTGTGCACATACATCACACGTACCACACACACACGCGCGCACACACTACACTGCGCTGATGTCCACACGCTCACACACACCCGGGCCTCATGCTCAGCAGGTGCCCCACACTCGGGTCAGAAACCCAAGACGCGTGGCCTGTGCTCGAGGTGAGCCCCTGCTCCACCGGGGGCCTCTGTACCTCCTCCAAGAAGTGTGTCTGAGACAATCTCCCCAGTCCACTAACTGACCTGGCCCCTCACAGGGAGCTCAGGAGGGGACACAGTTCCCAAGTCCTGCCTGAGGGCAGCGTGTCTGAGAAAAGGAGGACTCAGAAGGCCTCTGCTCAGGAGTCCCCACCTGGGCACCCCCAGCGCAGTAGGGCAGAATCCATCATGGCACACGAGTCCCGAGGAGCCTGGGGGCACAGACGAGGGAGGCCACGATCCTCGTCAGGTCTTCACTGATGCCGGGCAGGTGCTTGGGGCCCCCAAGAGCACCCGGCAGTCAGCGGCCAGGCTCCACGGAGACATAGAGTCCCAAGCTCAGGTCGGCGCACTTGTCCAGGTTGATATAGCAATGATGTCCTGGTCCATCGCTGTTACTTTCTGGGGCCAGAACTCAAGGAATATTACAGGATTGTCTGTTCTTCCAACGCATCTGGTCGGGTTGGTGAATGGCCTCTCTCCGCCTGTCAACAAGACCCTCAGCTGGCGAATGACACACTCCTGAAGCTCCAGCCTCTGCCCTCCCACGAGGAGCACCAAAGCCCAAGGTGGGGCAGGCATCGGCACCCTAAGCTCCCTGGCACCAAGATTCTTGTTTTTACACCCAGCACCTGATTTAGAGCCTCAACCCACTCTAATCCAGCTACAAGTCTTCAGGGCTCCCTGCCCATGGTAACCCCCATTGTCGTGGCCACCCTCGTTTGCCAAGCGGTTGCTGGTTTGAGTACCTCATCAGAGCTCGTGTCATTCACTGGGGCTGTTCCCACCCATGGGAACGAGGCCACGTTCACTCAGCTGACCCCAGACTTCATATCCCACCCCTCCTTCTGATTTGCCTTCGTACGGCCCGCACCGCTCTCTGGGTTTAGACCCACAGTCTCTGTCCTTCCTCCAAGTCGAGGAGAGGCTGAGGTAGTTTGTTCGCTTATGTTGACTTGCTTTCTCTTCATCTGTTCAGACCCCAGTGGTCTGCAATTCCCTTCATCCCCACCCCACCCCCGTTTACTACCAATAAGTGGTAACATCATTGATGGCTTGTGTTTACTGATACTGAGATAAGCCCTTTGTCTGCTATCTAATCCTCACAACAACCCTGTGAAGTGGATATGATTGCTTATTTTAAAGGTGAGGAAGCTGGGGCTCAGAGACGTTATGTTACAGGAAGGAGCTGGGATTTCGTCCCAGGGAGTCTGAATCTCAGAGCTCACCCTGCCCCCGGCCCTCCCCTCTGATCCCTCCACCAAAGCCACAATGGTCCTTCCTCCCAGAAATGTCTCTCCTGTTGGTTTCCTGATTTAAGGTGCCTAGAAAGCTTATACAAATAATTGAAGTCTCCTGCAGGACAGGGGGGAAGAATCTAGACACTCCTGCTAAAATCACAAGGCCTGGGGCCCTTGGAGGGTCAGGGACTCCAGAAAGAAGAATCACACAAAAGAAAGGCCAGTTAGGAGCCTGGAGGCCTGGATTCTAGACTGGACTCTGCCCTGGACACTGTAGATCTTGAGAAAACATCTTCCAGCCAGCTCCATGAGCTACAGCCTGGGGATAATGTCACTCCACAGATGTTTATTGCTGCCTTGGACACAGGGCCAAAAGGGTCAGGAAGAACCATGGTTATAATAAAGGATTCTAGAGATTTAAAGAAGTCTGTAAGGATCAGGAAGGATAAGACAGGCTTTAAATAAGGGTGGGTCCCACCAGCTGGTGTTGGCAAAGGGTCTTCCTAGAGAACAGATGGCGCTGAGAGCACTCAGGTTTGACTTGTGAACTGAGACCCACCCTCAAGGCCCGAAGGCTCCCTGGAGATCACCCAGCCGTCCCATTTCAAGGTGTGGAGACCGAGATCTGGAACTGACGGGCCCAAGGGGACCCTGAAGAGTACATCCTATACTGACCAGGGTCACAGCAGGAAGCAGCTGGCTTACTCTAGATGGAAAGTTTGAGAAAAGTGTAATAAGAGAGACATATGAAGGCTGTGCAGGTCCAGGTAGCACAGGCCCCCTCCCAGGCCTGGAAGGTGATGGCAGAGAGCGGTCACTGGGCCACAGGAAGAGAGCACGCAGCTTTGGGCAGAGCACAGCCAGCTGACGTAGGGAAGGAAAAGGCCCTTTTCCCCTACCCATCTTAGGCTCTCCACGTCGGCAACGAGAGAAAAGCAAGCAGAAGCTCATTCACGTGTGCACATGGCCCAAGTGCAGGAGCCCTCAGTGCTGAGGAACTTGAAGGGGTGGTTAGAACTGGGGCCTACACAGCATCTTAGCAAAAGAACAGTACATTTTTAGAGAAGTGACAAGACGAAAGAAAAGGACTTTTTGAGTTTCTAGGATGGCAAATTGTGGGATGGTAAATATATGGGAAAGTCATGGTGGATAGGGCTGGTTTTTATGTTAATTCCTCTGGTGGCATCTCTGGGCTGGTAAGGGTCTAGGGTGCCTCCAGTGATTAACTTGGGAGCTTCCTGGTGGAGAGGGGAGGGACCCCTTCAAAAGACCAGTCCTGTTTTTAGGCAAATATGGGAGGCAGAGAGCTTTTCTTACATCTCAGTTGCCTTCAGCTCAAAATAATCAATATGCCGAGCTGGCTTAGGTCGGGGTGAATTCTGCTCCCGGCACTGAGCAGTCACCCACCTGCTGGACAGGGAAGGCTGCGTGGGCCCAGTCGTCCAGCTTCAGGGGATCTAAGGGTTTGTCAGTTTCTCCATCACGTTAACATCTCACCTTTCTCTAAGCTCAGATGCCCCAGGGAGACGTTAAAAGCAGCCAGTGTCTTTCATTCTGGTTGAGGGGGTATCACCGGGCAGCAGAGGCCTGAAAGGGTGCCTCCCCTCCCTCTCACTCCAGCCCCAGGCAGCACCCAGGACCCGGTGCCACCCCTGGGGTGACACCAGAGGAGGAGCCGCCACAAGCCCAGGCCCTGCACACAGGCACAGAGCCTTTCCTGAGCTGCAGGTAGGAGCCAGGCAGCCTTGGGCAGGGGCACAGCCAGCTGATGTGGGGAAGCTGCCTCACCCCCAGCCTGCTTGTTAGCTGCACCCTCCTGCGACTCTCGGGAACATAACCACACACAGGGTTGAGGGAAGAGTGCCCGGGAGGGATATTTTGTGGAGAAAGAAATTACAATTGGAGAATACTGGTCAAGAAAATCATTCTTTCCGTCAACAAGTGTGCACTGATTTCCACAATATTCACAAGGGCAAGAGGTGGGAGCCTGTGAAGGGTTAAAAGAATTTTCAGAACAATGGGGGAAAGAATCCCAAAGGGAAGCAACAGTAGGTATATGATCACATAATAATATAAAACCTCTAGGTCAAAATTTTCCCATTAGTAGATACTTTTACTCTTTTGAGAAAACATAGGCAAATGGTCCTAAGAGAAAGGAAATACAACCAAGTAAATTATATCAAAACGTTCAAAGAATCAGAAAAATGTTAATTAAACTACATGCCCTTTTTTATCTACCTTAAACATTTAACTAAAGTACTAAGTAATTGTGAGGAATAAAGAAATAAACACTCCCATATTCCACTGGTTGAAGGGTACAAAAATTAAACCCTCCTGGAAAGCTGTCTGACAATTTCTACCAAAAGCTTCTAAAATATTCATTCCATTTGACTCAGTATCTCCAATTCTAAGAATCTCTCTGAAGAAGTCATTTTTACATATAAGTAAACATGAAGAAACATGTTCATTGCAATTTTTAATGATATAAAAATAAATAGAGATGACCTAAATTTCCAATAGTATGATTTATCTGGATTATGGTAGATACCTGTTATGAAATACTAAAGTGTCTACTGAAAATGATGTTATAGAGAATTTTTTGTGTCTTTAAAGTGAAAGATGAGGATAGAGAATTGCATGTACGGCAGGATTTCATATGTGAGTATTTGCCTGTTCTTAAAAAGAGAAAAGGGAACAGCAGAGAAAGAGAGGGAGTGGGACCAGCTTGGGGGAGAGACACTGAGACGAGAAACCCCCAGATGGAAGAACGATGCCGGGTTGCTAGCTTTTGCCGCAGGGAAACCTCAGCAGAAAAGTACGGGAGCGCTTGCTGCTCCCATGTCTGGGGGCTCAGCTGATCTGTTCCGGGAGGCCAGGGTCTCGGGGACCTCGCAGCTCTAGGCGGGGCCTGCCTGGGGCACTGCAGCAGGGCAGCTGTCACCTGGAGTCTCCCCTCCTCCGGGGCCAGCGGGCCAGCCTGGACGCGGCCTTCTCATGGACGTGGCAGAACCACAAAAGGGCTCTGGGGGCGCAATCTCAGGAATGGCACAGGGTGACTTCTGCCCATCCTAGGGGCCAAAGCAAGCGAGGTGGCAGGGCCCAACGTCCAGGGGTGAGAAAAAAGCCCGCTCCCAGAGGGCGGGCACCACCAAAAAACATGGCAAAGGGCACTGGCTCAGAGAGCGGGGCAAAGGACTGGGGCCGTGAGCGGGTTAGGATGACATTAATGTGCTTGTTTATACGCTTAAATGGTATATTTACTAATATTCTACACCAAACAGGGTTACTGTTTACAATTAGAAAAACAGAAGTCGGGAGATTTTTTTGTTCTGGCATATTTTTATTTTTCGTTGTCTTTTTAATTAAAAGATACTAGGGCATATCTGAAGTGAAAGGAATAGGAATGTGAGGTAAACATATGAAATATAATTTCCTGTCAGTAAGGTAGCCTCAGAAATCGTTTTTTCCCCGCTCACAGCAAGTGACACTGCTCCTCGGGGTGTAGCAAATCCTGCAGATTCCAGGAGCACTGTTCCCTCCCGTCCCAGGGTGGGGACAGACTGGGAGACTTTTTCTGTGGAACAAACACTTTTTCCTTTTCCCTCTTCATGAGGGTGAAAGAGCAGCGAGCGTCACAGCTCGTGACCCATGGAGCTACCTGGTATCCAAAATGCATGCTAACTGCTTTATCCATCGTTCCCACGAACAAAGCCGTGGTTAGTTTTCTTTCTGCCAGATGCACAGGGAGTCGCATCAGTGCCCAAGGGGAACTGAAAAGGGGGTTATTTATTGAGCGCCTCCTGTGAGCCAGGCCCTGGGCTGGTCACCGTCCCAGAGCTCACACAGATCCAACGGCATCTTGACACAGACCTTCTGCTCGTCCAGCCTTCGGATGTGGAAGGTGAGCCTCAGAGACGGGCAGTAACTTTGTCCGGGAGTTTCCTGTGCTTTTCCTTCTGTGTCACCCACCCAACCTCACTCAGAAGCGGAAGAGGTGCAGGAAGGAGAGCTCGCCCTCCTGAGCTCCCTGTCGTGCTCAAGCGGCGTTTACAGGACCGGGGCTCCCACCACAGGCCCAGGTGCCTCCTCCAGGGCCTGGCAGGCAGGTCCGCAGGGCTGAGAAGGCAAAACACGCACACAATACAGACGCTCTTGGAAACGTTCACACGACAAAGCGCCGTCTTTTGATGGGCACAGCCTGACAATACTTAAGACATCTACCTGCCTGTTTCTTCCCTTCCCCTTCGTGTTTCCCATCTATTGGCCCCTCAGCGCTACATTCCAGGTGATTTCCTACCAAGTTTCACAGGCTCACTCCGGCCAGGTCAGCAGGTAATCCATCAACCCCGCTGTTGTTGCCTTGGCATTTCTCATTTCTAGATTTCTCTTCTCCACAAGATTCCTGCTCTTGCCTCATGGCTTCTCTTCCTCCTCTGCCCCTCTTCACACGTTGAACACGCTTCCGTGACAGGCACACTCAGCTCGCACACTGTCTGCAGTCTCTTGGGTGCACTGTCGTCTGAGCCGTCTTCCGAGGGACGGTCCTCCGCGCAGGCCTCCGCGTGGGGCAGCTGTGTGTTTCTGCTCACACACTGCGCCATCTCTGCTTCAAGTCCTGCTTGTAGGTCGTTCCCATGTCTCAGCTCTGGGCTCCTGCGGTGCGAGGCGCCCCTCCTGGTTCAACTTTCTCACATCAGCTCTGTTCCAGCCTCAGCCCCGAGCAAGAAACCTGCACAGCTACAGGGCTGTGTGCTCAGGCTGCACGCAGCAGCTTCATTCATGTTCAGAGACGGGTCAGCCACTTACGGCCCAGACTTTACTCAGTTTCCACCATAATGGCCTCGTTCCTCTAAGGAGGAGCACCCTCGCCCATGCCTTCAGCTCCCACCTGCCCCGGCTTGCATCTTCATCTCTGGGGTCGAGAGAGGTCCCATTCAAAGGTGGCTCTGCATTTGTACTGTATTTGCATTTTATCTGGCATCTCAGGTGTGGAGCAAGAGGTGGCCTTTCCTTGACAGCCGAGCTCACTGAACATCAGACATTTTGTTAACTCATGGGAAGCCCCACAGGTAGCTTACATTTACCATGTTCAAAGCAAAGCCATCAACATCCACAGTGGCCTACAAACTCGAGGACTCTGTGACCCTTAACTCCTGAGTTCATCTTCATGGTCGCGTCAGTCACACGACAGCTGCTAGAAAGATAGGAGTGTGAAAGGGTAACGGAGTCAGCTCTCTCTTTAAACAGTTTTACAGAATCTATCCCCTCAACAATATCCTTTTGTATCTCACTGGCCAAATCTTAGCCACACAATTGTTTCTGTCTATAAGAATGTCTGAGATAAGCAGTTTTTTGTCTAAAAACACTCACTCTCCCAAAAAATTAATAAGAAAGTCTTTGCCGTAGTAACCAAGATCGCGCAAGGCCCGTCACAGCCTGCTGTCCCCAGCTCACCACCCCTATATCTCCAGCATCATCTCCTTCCACTTTTCCAAACAAATTCCACGCTGCCACCAAACTGAACCTTGACTGCTTCCCACAGCAATCGGAACATCCCCTCGGGTAACAGTTGTCACTGATAATTCCTTGTTCTATGTCTGCCTTTCCTTATAGACTATAAACCCCATGGAAGTTCACTAATGGAATCAACCATTCGCTTGACACATAATGGGTGCTCAGTAAATCTTTCTTTACCTATGAGTGGATGGACACATGGATGGATGGATGCATGGAGGGATGGATGCACGGATGGATGGATGGATGGATGGATGGACAAATGGATGGATGGATGCTTGGATGGATGGATGCTTGGATGGATGGATGGATGGACAAATGGATGGATGGATGCTTGGAGGGATGGATGCACGGATGGAGGCATGAATGGATGGATAGATGGATGGACGCATGGATGGATGGATGGATGCTTGGATGGATGGATGAACTGAGAGATGGACGAACTTCCCTGCATGCTCTCGTGTCTCTGTGTTTCCCACACATGCTGTTCCCTTGCCTAGCATGCCATTCTCCCATTGTCCACCCAGTTAATTCCTATTTGTTGTTAACATTCAGCTGAGATGTCTCCCCTCTTCCAGAGAGTTCTCCCTGATTGCACCTGCCTGGGTTAGGTGTCCTGCCTTTTGCTCCTGTAGCCCTGCACATCCCTCCCCAGCAGCCTTCACTCTACCGGATTTTAGGCCTGGGTTTGCTTTCCTTTATGCGCTGAGCTCCTCGAGAGCAGACCTGACTTCAACTCTGTACGTCCAGCACTGACGCCCCTGCCTGTCATGGGGCAGGAGCTCAATGGATTTTTAGTAAAATTAGAATAAAAAGGAAAGTAATGAAGACCATGTGTCCCTTGTTTCTAGAGGAAGATATGGCAGGTGGAAGACAATTTGGATGAGCTGAATGAGGAGTTCTTCCAGCTCACTGCTCAAGCCTTAGCGCTCCAGAAAGAAGAGGACAGGACAGGCCAAATGCCACCAAGCAAAGGCAGTACGTTTGTGGTAAGCCTGTGAGACCGCCATCTCAGCTCCTGAAGTGTCCACGGACAGCTGGGTCTCACAAGGTGGGGCCCACAGAGTCACAGCGCCCTCTACAGAAAGGAGTTCAGAACAAAACGAAACAACCAGCTCTGACCAGAAGGCCCACCGGTTTTGCCTGTTGCCTTTGGCAAACGGAAGGCTGACCCTGGAAGACAGGGCTGCATCAGGGGTCAGGAAAGCATGTTGGCCACCTTGGGTTTGCAGGTCTCTAAGTAAATTGACGGCCTGGAAAGACTGGGGAAGGGCATGAAAGGGGGGCAATGGAAATAGCTATTCTAGCTGCAGCCTGACTGATAGCTGTGGTTCTGAAGCAAGTTTTCCGTGAGATGAACTCTGATCCCAGCTCAGGTCTCTGGAGGTGTAGACATGGGGAAGGTTGGAGGGGACACAGGCGTGAGATACAGTGATAACTCAGTTGTGTCTGCCCTGAGCTCAATAAAACGTTCTTTCCTAAAGCAGGCGCCAGCTTGTGGGCCTCAGTTTGCCAGTTTGACTTTTAAAGCTGCGTTAAAATACTATTTCTCCTGAGCTGAGTTTTTGGTGCCCCTTTGACTTTTGCACCCAAGCCCAGGGCCTCCCTCGTGAACCCCTAGTTCCCGCCTTGCTGAGTTGCTGAAGATGGGCAAGCCCTGGTGTTGGGGGGCAAGGTTAGGCACCCCGTCGCCGGGCTTCTGGATCCAGCATCAGCACCGGGATATCCTGTTCACCAAGGCCGCCCTCTTCACCACCAGGTTGGGTCCACCTGCCGGTGACCCCAAGAGCAGGAGACCCGGGGCTGAGATGCTCCCTGAGTAGAGAGAGTTCCTCGAGGACAGAGCGCGTGCCTGAGCCTGGGTGTTAGGGGGTCTGGAAAGTCAGTCCTTTCGGGTCAAACTGCCCTCTCAAGACAAAAGCACAGGAAAGCGTACCTATATGCTCATGAACAAGTGAGGGAAGATTTCTCTGTGTGCACAAGGCACTGTGGGCGTGTGACACCCACAACATGCACAGGCCCCTTCCCAGCAGGAGCTGTGTCTTCCGCTGGCCCCAAAGAGTCCCTGAACCCCCCCCCCCCCCC
>NW_006793424.1:87263-90364 GCF_000442215.2 Lipotes vexillifer
CCCCCCCCCCCGGTGAGTCCTCCCTGTGAAACCCAAACGGAGACGCTGGCCCCACATATCCCCCACCCAGTGTGTCCGTCACTCCTCCCCTGATCTTAGCCAGACCCCTTCCAAGAGGCCACGCTAAGCTGAGGGGCTGGTTGGTCAGGGTGGCCGCGGCACCAGCTCCAGTGTGGAGGGCGACGTGCAGGCACCCAGCGTCGGCTGCATTGAGGGGCTCAGAGGAGAGCAATTTAGTGAGAATAAAGTAACGGGAAATTTTCAGGCTTAAAGAGACATTATATAAATATCCCTGGTATTAAGGACGGAACAAACAGGATGAGCTGAGGGGCTATAAAAAGACTTAATTACTCCACAGTTGTTCCGAATTATTAAAGGCGATGATGGTGTAGTGACATAACCAGGTGCTGCTGTGCACGAATGTGGCAACATAAACTCAGGGGACACTGTGTCCTTCGTGAACGTGAGGCCAGTCCCTGGACGTAAGTTATTGGTGTGTCTTCCCAAGCACTCGGCTGTGTGTTGCCTGGAGACTGGCAGGGTGCCCAGAGTCGCGCGGGGTCTCAGCGTGGGCTCAGCGCTCGCAGGGCCCCGTCGCCTCTTCCACTGGTGTCTTTTCAGGTGGTTCCCAGGATCTGCCCTCCTGCGTGGCAGGAAGACACACCCGGCCCAGCAGAGGCCGGCGGCCCCGGCGGAGAGAACCTGGGATCCTGGGCCCTGCAGAGTGACCAGGCCCTGGCGCTGGAGGTGAGGAGAGCCCGGCTGGCCCGGAGGGCAGAAGAGCTGGCGTGGGAGCTGTGGCTGCTCCTTCAGGCGGCAGACGGCAGCCGGCCCCTCCTGGGGGGACCCTGAGTCACACAGGATGCCGTGGCGCCTCCTGCACGTGGGGCGCGGCCAGGGACCTCTGCTGGCAGGAGGGGTGGGCGCCCGGGGACCGCCGGCCGCGACAGTGCTCGGTGTTAGGACGTGCTCCCGGCAGCACCCAGACTCCTTTCAGAGCCTGCACCTCAGCCTGTGCCGACTTCTGCCTGTGAACCTCGGGGTGAGGGAGAATAAAGTCACTCAGGTGAGAAAACCCGCAGGCGTTCCCATCACTGAGTCTGTCCCTCAAGCCTCTGTGGTCTGGGCCAAATGCCCCCCACATGCCTTCAGGGGGAGAGCTTAGGTGCAGCCACAGCATAGAGCTCCATGACCGCTGAGTCCCCACGGGGAGCACAGGGACCTCATCCCCTCCCTGCGCTGTGACCTCCTGGAAGACAGAGGAGCCAGCACTGCCAGCCCTGAGGGCCTCCAACGCCGGAGGACACTCAGCCGGCCGCAGGGCCCGCACAAACCCTTGGGTGTGTCTCACAGAGCAGCAGGTAAGGGGACAGCTTGTTAGAAGCCCCTCTGCCTAGGACCTGACTTTAGGGGTTAAGGCTACTGCCCCTGTTGTTTATTCCCCTTTTTCTAACTGCATACCCTCCAAGCGTCGCAAAGCCAAGGTAATATACCACCAGGGTGCTTAACCACCCCTGTAGAGAAGGCTTCTGACGTAGGGGTCACTATAGTAATGGGGGCTTAAGTTGTTTCCAGAAACTTGGAGTCGGCTCTGGGCAGTTCAGACAGGCAAAGACTAGCTGGGGCCACCAAGCCTAAAATGGCCTGTGCGGAACACAGATCACCTCACCTTCGCTCTACCCCCGATCCCCTTGCCCCACGCCTAAGACCTCCCGGCTCCTTCACCCCATAAATATCTCACTTCAGGGAGGCAGACCTGAGGTGTGGCCGTCTAGTGAAACTTCTCTGCTGCAAACAAACCTGGTGTGGTCTCGTCACCCCCTAAGACCTACCCCGGAGGCCACTTGCTCCACCAGGCTTTTCCGCACCCCTTGCTCGACCTGTCCCTCCTTTAACCCTCGTTTTGTCTGCCCGCCGTCTGATTCCTACTTTAGTCGGCCTACCATATTCTAGCCTCCTTCCTAGACTGTGAGGTCCTTAAAGGCAGAATGTGGAACACACACACACACACACACACACACACACACACACACACCACTCAGCACACTGCTCCCCACGTACTGGGCGTCAGGTGACCCAGACACGCTTCATGAATGTGACTGGCCTCATGCATACAGACTAAACCTGAGATCACACGGTCACGTCGGGACCACACCAGCACACAGAAACCGCGAAGAACCGTGACTGCCAACCTCCGGGATAAGTGGGGAGGCACTCGGAAGCGAGGGAGGTGGAGGTCCAGGGCTGGACCCCTTGGGACAGCTTCCGGGAGAGCTGGGACTCCACCCAAGCCTTCGAGGGTGTGAAACGTGGATGGTTGGAAAGGGTCAAGGGGAAGAGAGAGCGCTGCAGACTACTTAGGTGGCTGGAAAGAGCGAGGTGAGGCAGAAGAGCGTGCAGGGTCCGGAAGGAATCAGAGCAGAATCACTTCAGGGAGAGGAAACCACAGAGGCAGGCGGGGTGGAGAGTGTCCTGGGCTCCTGGGCCCCTCCCCGCCCCCAGCTACTGCTCTTCAGCCCACTGGCAGGCCAGGCCACAGAACTGTGTCCAGCCTCTTCTGGCAGCCAGTGTTGAGTCGAGGCTCTCAGCCCTCGCAGCCAGATCAAGCCACGCCTGGACTCCAGTATCTCAGAGCTGTGCTCCAGGCCGGGGACCCAGGGGGCCCCAAGCAGATGCTCACACAGGGCCTAGAGGAACGGCCACCCCCTGTCATGCCCCAAACACTTCAGGAGGGCACTGCCTCTGCCACAGGATGTGAGGGTCTCCAAGGTCTCTCACCCGTGAGACCCTACAGTTCAGGGCTCCAGGTCACTGAGGGAGGGACAAGCTGCCTCAGGGCCGAAGTCCCCTGTCGAGTGCTCACTGGTGGGCATGGGCTAAGAGGGGTGGTCTACAGGCTGCCAGCTGGTCTGCTTTTCTGGCTGGTACAACCTTCTCAGAAATGCTTGTCTCCACATGTGAGTGACTCCTGCCCCTTTTAGCAGCTCGAGTCCCTGGGCCAGGACAGAAGGGTAGTCACTCCCCACCTCAGGCGATTGAAAACCCACCAGTGATGCCCGCCCCCCCGCCCCGGCCGTCCACGCCCCGCCCCCACGCCCCAC
>NW_006793424.1:90393-112121 GCF_000442215.2 Lipotes vexillifer
CCCACGCCCCACCCCCACGCCGCTCTGTAGATCCAAACTTCTTCCCACAGCTTCAGGGACTGACGCAGCTGTGACCGCAAGTGTGCGCATGTGTCTGCACTCACACCAGACACGTGGTTCGGAGCGGACCCAGGCCCAGAGGTGAGGTGTGAGCAAGACAGAAGTGACCCCCATGGCGGGGGGGTCCCACTGTGGGTCTGAAAGATCAGCCTGGAGTGAGAGGCACATCCACCCAGACCTGAGCCCAGGGCCACCTCTTGTGGGTCCTAAATCAACCACCCGAGCAGCCAGACATTTAGCAACCTGGACAGCAGCCTTCATTCACAGAAGGGAACCCAGAAAGGGGAGCAGCTGGTCCAGGTTTTCATGGTGCTGGGCCTGGACTGGACCTGGGCCAGTGACAGCGAGGGGCCCAGGTACAAAGGTCCCCATGAGGTGGGGTGGGCTCCAGGGCTGGGGCTCATGTGCCCGGAGGACAGTGACCCCTGAGGGGTCAGAGCAGGAAACGTGCAGGAGAATTGCCAGGGATCTTGTTAAAAGGCAGCTTCTGATTCCAGGGGGCCAGAGCACCTGCGTTTCTAACGAGCTCCAACAGAGACGCCCAGGCTGCTGGTCTGTGGCCCCCCTGGAGTCAAGGTCATGGGAGAATATGGTCTGGGGTTCACAGGGTTGGGAGGGCCCAGGGGTCATGGATTTCATCTGTTCCTGAGTTTGAACAGCTACTCGACGCCCAAGTCCAGTACAAGCCGTGCCTGTAAACCGGGAGCTCGGGTGGCACGGGAGCCAGACTCGGGAGCCCCCAAGAGCCCCTCGTCCCTGAGCCCATGCAGCCCTTGGAGCGCCCAGAAGGTTGTCCCCCCCCCTCCGTAAGTGCTCTCTGGAGGCGGAAGGCTGGGCTGAGAGCCCTAAGGGCACAGTCGCGCTGCTCTCGGAACCACACAGTGGGGTGGCGCCGTTTCCAGTCCACACACGAGAAACAGCGGTCGTGGGCACTGCTAAGCAGCAGGTGGTGTCCAGACCCAGGTCTGTCTGACAACAGAGCCCAGGCTCTTCACCACCACGCTACAGCAGTGCTACCAATGGGTTCACAGATGCCGGAACCTACACACAATCAGTAACGGGCGGCCGGCTCTCATCCAGAGGCCCCACCGAAGGGTCCCCGACTGGCCTGGGCCACTGGGTCCCAGCGCACGTGCCTCAGAAACCTCCTGAGCGCCCTGGGCCGGCGTCAAAGGTTCTACAGGGATTCACCTTCACTTTCCAAGTATGATTTCTGAACTGTTTCTAAAATGAAAATTAAGAAAATGCATTCAAAGGTATAACAGTCAAAATACAAATCATTGGAAATCACCAAAGTTTTAACTTCAGCTACTAGGTGAGTGTGTTTTAATGTAGATTCCAAGATACATCTCCTGCCATCTCTAATTTTAAAATATCCTGAAATTGCAGAGCAAGACATTTTCAGACTTTTGGAACTTGTAATAGTGGATCTGCATGAATCTGGACTTTTCTCAGTACTGTGCCACCAGCTGACAAGCGGGACGCCGGCGGGTGCCTGTGTCCACCCTCCCGTTCAAAACATTCGTGTCCATTAGCAGAGCCTCACTGACCTCACTGAACGCTGTATAACAAGTTAAATAAATTTGAACCCATAAAATAATGCATACCCCTAGAAGGTGGCCTTTTCCCCACTTCCTGAGCTGCATCCTCACAGGATTTTGTTGGCAGGAAGCCTCCCCTTCTCTGCCTGCCTGCATCCTGTCTGAGCCTGAGGCTCTTGGGCCACCTGCCTGCCTCTCGGGGTGAAGCCCTGGGCCTCGGCCACTCTTGTCAAGTCATTTCGCCAGCGTGGGCAGCGTCTCTGGGGGAAACACTGCAGCATTTCCGTGTTGGAGCTGCTCCCAGCCCTGGTCCATCTGTCCCTCCACAGAGGAGGGACGGCCCCCAGAACTCTCGGGCCTCAGGTCACAGCCCTGCCCCAGCCCGCCCTGCATTCCTTCCTTCTGTGTTGTTGACAGTCCAGCCTCCCCACCTGCCCCCAGTTGCCCCACCTCTGCTCTGGCATCAGGAAGCTGAAGGACTGATACAAAGGCATCCTCCTGCACAGCCAAGCAGTCTCCCCTGCGGTCAGCTTTACCCTGAGGGCGATGACCTGCCACTGGGAGAGGCGCAAAGGGCCCTGCTGTGAGAAACTCCTCTGCTCCCACCTGGGCGGGTGAGGGGGGGGACCAAATTAACGCTCCCCGCAGGGCCTGAGGACCACGGCCCCCTGCTCCACAAGGAGAGCTGCCCACTGCTGGCTCTGCTTGAGGCACATGAGGACTGAGGTGCTGCACGTTACTTTCTTGGCACCACGACCTGAGCATGGTAAACACTCAGTAGGAAGCGGCCTCTGTTGGCCCCTTCCTTGTTCTGTCAAATGGGGTTAATAACAATACCTAACTGGGTATTGTGTTGAGGGTTAAGTGAGTAAACATACATAACATCTTTAGAAGAGCTCTGACACGTAGCAAGCACTTTGTGACTGTTCCTTATGAAAATATGATTTTATTATTGCTATTGTGTATTTCAGGCCAAGATGGCATTAGCAGCCCAGAGGCAAGCTTCCTGTCCCTTTTGGGGACAGCTTAAAACATTTTATCCACAGCCACTGAAGACAGAAGAGCCCCTTCACACCCACATGAACAACGTAAAAAGGGGTACCTGATCTTCATTAAATGTGTCGAGTATGTTACTGATTCTCTGGCATAAAGAAGGAAGCGCTTCTCGAAGTCAGGCCTCCAGATTCCCGAGGCCGGGGGCATAGGGGTAGGGGCAGCGATGGTTTGGGGCAGGACCTGCTCTTCAAGCCCAAGCTCTGCGTTGCCTGCCCTCCGGCCTCCACAGGAGTCTTCCCTTGGGCCGTTTAGTGTCAGAGGCTAGGTTTCCCAGAAGCAGACACTGAGGCAGAGTTTGAGGCACAAGGTGTTTCCTAGGGACCCACACGTGTGGAGGGCAGGGGCAGGAGCCAGGATGGGGCAGAGGAAGAAGTGGGGCAGGCCTGATACCCGGGAGCTCTGAGCAGATGCCCCGCGGTGCACCCTGCACCCCAATCCTCGCTGCCCCCCCGGACCCCACAGAGGCACTTCCAAACAAGCTCATGTCGTGTTAACCAAACATGTCCCACGATAGTTCTAATACACGTAAATCCAGAAGAAAATTTTTAGCACTTAGAATCGTACAGTCACAGGAAAAAAATAGTTTCAATTTGTATATATACAGACTGTATACATATATTTATGTGTATATATGTATCTTCCTCAAAGAAATATGATAGGATGATTGATATACCACAACTATTTAAACCTAAAAATGAAAAAGTTTACACGTCATCTGAAATGTGAAAGCCGGTACACAGTTGTTGTTGTTTTTTGTGGCCTCTCCCGTTGCGGAGCACAGGCTCCAGACACACAGGCTCAGCGGCCATGGCTCATGGGCCCAGCCGCTCCGCGGCACGTGGGATCCTCCCGGACCGGAGCACGAACCCGTGTCCCCTGCATCGGCAGGCGGACCCCCAACCACTGCGCCACCAGGGAAGCCCCAAAAGCCGGTACATAGTTTTACAGAATTGTGTCAAGGGGTACGTGAGCTCAAAAGTCTAGAAAATCTTCCCCCTGGGGGAAGGGTCCAGGCATGCGTGTCCTTTCCCTGGTCCTGCCTGTCATTCACTGTGGGACCCTTGGACCGGGAGCTGAACCAACCCAGACAGGCAGCACAAGGAGCAGAAGCCCAGACCAAGACAAAGGGAACAGGGACCACATTCTTCCAAAGGAAGCCCTACAAGTGCTCACACCAAAAGCGTTCTACACACGGTGCATCTACCATGGAAACATCCAGTACTCTTCACATCAAACTTGGGATTTGTCAGTATTTCAGTCATCCTGAGTGTATCTTCCACCAACAAACTGAGCAGAACCCCTCTTGCCTTCTAGTTTGTATCGTAGACAGATTTTCACCAGCCTGGAAATGGCCACTTCTCCAGTTAAGAAGGAGAACAATAAGAAGGATGTTTTTGCTTGCTGAGCTCTGATCCCCCCTGCAAAAGGGCAGGTGGCTAAGGACATGTGTAATTTACGTGCAAAAGCCCAGGAGCAGCTATAAACTCCACAAGAGGGAGACAGGCTCTTCCCTGAATGGAGCAAGGGCGACCTCAGCACCATGTCCTGGCCTTACTTGGCAGACACCTCAGAGCCCAGGGACCAGGCACAAGTCTGGAGAACCAAGAAAAGGCCAGGCCCTGAAGGTGGCATCGGATCGGGCTCCTGCTGGGCTGCCCTTCCCTGTGCTGTTCGTCCTTATTCACACCGGCCCACCTTTGCTTCTATGCGGGTCAGTTGAGCTTGAGGCCTGCTAGAGAAGCAGACCCGCACAGAGCCAACTCCATTCTCCTGGGGGCTGCAAAGGAAGACAGACTTGGACAAAAGCATTTGTTTAGTTGGCAGCAATGCAATAGCACAATTTAGAATAAACACACGCAGACCTGCTGACAGCCAAAAATATGCACAAACGCTGTCAGTCCCTCATTAGCTACATGTGACTTGTCTGTTTTATTAATTTTTACCTAATGTTTTTAACTTAAAATTGTATTGAAATTTTATTGTATAATACGGTCTACCTAAACTTCTTTACACAGAATTAAATTTCATAATTTCAAAGAGCTCACGGGACTTCCCTAGTGGTCCACTGGTTAAGATTCCTCACTTCCAATGCAGGGGACGCAGGTTCAATCCCTGGTCCAGGAGCTAAGATCCTGCGTGCTGCGGCCAAAGAAACAAAGAGGTCACTGTTCGCATCTTGTGTTGTCTCCTCCGGAGCTATGCATAGGTACTAAAACTTGTGATCAGCATTTGCACATCATGAGTTCTGCTTTTTTATACTGATTTTATCTGTAATACTCTTTTCCTATATCTGAACAGGACAATGTCAGGTTTCACTTTGATTTTTTACCTATGTGGTATTGGAGCAATGTACCATAATTTGTTGAGCCATTCTCCTATTACTCTCTGCTTACTTCTCTAGTTTTCTACTTTTGAATAGTGTTATGATGAATATCTTTACAAAGATTAGATTTTTTTTTCTTCTCAGTTATTTATTGTAATGTTTTTTTGAGGTGACATTATTCGGTCAAAGGGTTTGAGTGGTTTTTGAGTTTTAGCTATATTATCAGGTTGCCTTATTATGTCTGATCCTTGAACCTAGATGGGCCCCCAACCCCGAGACAGAACACAGCTGAGATGATGCTCCAAAGAGACCATGGTGCCTGAACACCTCGGCAGCCAGGCCCTCTCCCCTCTGTGAATAACCTCCGCACTGGTCGTCAGACACTCAGCATGAGCGTGTTCTACCCTGTTTCTATGTGTGTATCTCTCAACCTAGCTCTTTGATGAAAGAAGGAAGATAAAATGATTAAGTGTCTATAATGCTCAGGGCGGTGTTTCACACTCACAAAACCCTACAAGGAAGTCATTCTTGGCCCCATTTCTGAAGATGAAAACACTGGGGAATTCCCTGGCAGTCCAGTGGTTAGGACTCCACGCTCCCACTGCCGAGGGCATGGGTTCCTTCCCTGGTCAGGGAACTAAGATCCTGCAAAGCCACAGGGCGCGGCCAAAAAGAAAACAAAAATGAAGGTGAAAACACTGAGCTTCGTGGAGATTTAATAAGTTGCCCCAGCCCCAGAGCAGCAGAGGACTGTGTGGAAACAGGCCTTCCGCACCCATGCCAACACGCTGTCACCCCACAAAGCTCTGAAAAGAACAATGCTGGTGCTGGAGATGATGACAGGAAGGACACGCAGTGGCATTGGTGGTGTCAGGCATCCTTAGCTGCAGGGGCAGCGGGAGATGCGCCTCCCAGTTGTGAATCGCTGGCGGTAGCACTGGCCAGGAAGAAGACGGTGGAGGTCTGGCTTGTCTGGCCTCGTGGCTCCCTGGATGTGGGGATGGCGACACTTGACCGCATTCCCAGCACGGTCTCTTCCCTTTCTTCCACACTGATCGCTCCAAAGAGATCGTCCTCCCTTTACAGACTCCTCTGGGCTGAGGATGGGGTGACTGTCACCCTTCCACAGACTTGCTGCCCGTCTCTGGCCAAAGCAGGACCAGCAAAGGTTTTGCCGCAATTTAGCTGATTCTGGAGCCAAGGCTTCTTTCTTGTGGAAGGAAATAAATATACAGCTCTTAGGGCTCAGGGACCGTCCCCACCTTACAGGCAATGGGGAAAGAGGCTCCAACCCAGCTCCAGCCCTAATTAGCTGTGTGACCCAGGACAAGACACTGGCCCTCCTTGCCTCCAAGACGTGGGCAGCGATGGGACCTACCTCTAGGGCTGGGTTAAGGACTCCTTGAGACATGCAAAGCCTTCAGAACCATGCGTGGCTCGCAGAAATTGCCAGCAGATGTTAAGTGTTACTATTTTACTTGGTCCATAGTAAGAATTCAATTGGGTAAGCATTTTTATTGAGAACCTGCTGTATATAAGGCATTCTTCTAGGCAGTGGTCCTGCCCTCTGTAGACCACGAGGCTGACACTAATGTAGTAATTAGAACATTCAGCAGGTTTTAGCATTTTTTTTTATAATTTACAGGAAAGGGCCGTGGAAACTCAGGGAGGGGGAGTCCAGGAAGGATCTGGAAAACCTCTGTGGACAAGTAGACACTTAAGCTAGCCTTGAAGCTGGGATTCTGCCATCAGAGGTGGTGGAAGGAGATGGAATTTTCTAGGCAGAGGGAGGGCAAGAGCCAAGGCCTAGAAGCTGGGAAGGGAGCACAACCTGGAATCGTGGCTGGTGTAGGTACAACACCATCCCTGGACAGACTTGGCGGGACACACAAAGGTGCACTGACAGAGCCGGACCCGTGTCTGAGGAGCTGGTTTGAGAGTGTGGGTTTTGCTATTTCCTGGGAGACCTTTGGTGAGTTAGTTAACATTGACCTTCTGACTCCTCAGATGTAAGGGGGTGAGGTAACACCCTCACCTCACCGGGTTATTGCAAAGACTGGGTGCTCACTGTGTTTGAGAAAAGCTGTGCACACTGCAGAGCATTATGCGAACACCAGCAGCCTCCCTGTTGTGGGTCCTCCCTGGAGTGCGAGAAGACGGGCCAGGGGGCCTTCCGGGCATCCCTGGTACATGGGGGAGAGGCGTGAGTCCGCCTCCGTGGACGTTTCCTGCCGCTGGGTCGCCCTGCTTCACTGTTCTCCGAGCCGCGGGAGCACATTCATCGAGTTTCCAGGCTGGTTTAGAGTTCTCCAGCTCCAAACCAGCGCACATTCATGTAGAAAAGAGCAAAATCCTGCAAGACACTTGGGTCAAGTGCTTTGCAGACAAATGGATTTTGTTTCTCCTCATCCTTGGAACATATTTATTTATTTCATAATCGTTTGTAGCAAAAGACATTACTCTAGAGAAGCAAAAGCCTTTCTCTTACAACTGCTCTGCATGTCTGATTTGATTTGCACAGCTGGGTTGGCAAAGGGAAGACTGAGGCTCCAAAATAGATTCAGAATTGAAACCTGGCTCTATCAAATGACTTTCTTTCCCAACCCCTTGGCCCCCACTTGCCAGGGTTCCAGTACTAGGGGGTTTTAATAGAAAATCAATAAAGTACATAAAATAATAGGGAAAAAAGCATCGGATTTGAAGTCAGAAGACTTGCATTCAGAGCCTGTTCCTTCCACTCCCTGACCTGTAATTATAACCCTGTAGGAAGCCCCAGTTTGGCACCAAGCATCTGAAAGTATGTTTGAGGTAACATAAGTGAATGCACGATAAATAAAACGTTTGGTCAATGATGGATACTAAACAAACTTTAGCAGCAGCCGTCATATTTTAAATAAGTAACCAGCAAGTCTATCTATCGTTAGGTGCTCTGGGGATACAGAGGGGATACCACGTTCCCCAGCTCTGGCTGAAGTGGAGTCCTGGCATTCCATCAGAAAGACGCCAACGTGGGAAATCCTCCCGATTCTTCCCTGGGTCAGGACCTTCTGCCTTCATCCTGCAGTTACTCGCCTCCACGGCCAGATGGCGGTCGAGGGTGAAGAGGACGCCGCGTTCACCCCGGCTCTTCTCAGAAGGGGAAGGGGAGCACCCTTGGGGCAGAGGGGTCCCCTCGAGCTCCGAGGCAAAGCAGCGACTGATAAAAGTGCATCTGGAGACAACAGTCGAGGCCTGAACCAATATCCTTTAGGCTCCAGCCTGGCTGGGGGTTGAGAGGGGGGAGGGGGATGATGACGATATTGATTCCCCTTCAGCCTGAGCTTTCAGACCAGCTCCTATAGGAGCGGCGCCCGTAGTGCAGCTGTTCGTGCCACAGCAGAAGAGGAAGGGTGGGGACGTGTGCGGGGAGGGGAGGGGTGAGGAGGGATGGCGGGGCCGCGGGAGGCCTCACCGCCGCCCACGCCCACCCTGGAGGCAGCCCCCGCAGGGCCGCGTCCCCTGCAGAATGAAGGGCAGCTGCTGGGAAGCGTCCGCCCAGCCAGGGGCTTCGTTTCCCGGGCCCCTTGCGCAGGGTGAAGCGTGTGCGTCTGCGCAAACTTCACTTGTGCTAAAGCCACTGAAACTTTGGGGTTTATCGCATACAGTAGCAAGGGTTCGAGAAATCTGCTGAACTGATGTGAATTTAACTGTATTTTTTATGCCCAGCAGTTGGACAAGTCCTAGGTCTATAGCTGGAAGGAGGGGCTGAAGCATCACCCCTGAGAGCATCTCAATGAAATGAGCACTTGGAAGGGTCCCAGCTACCACCAGGGCATCACCCCGCATGCGAGGGTTTGGCCCCTTCAAGGAGTTTCTTGTAATTGTATTAAAGTCTGGTCTCTAAGGCTTTTTACAAAACTTTACACGTGGGACGAGATTTTGAACTGCCAATTGCCTGCAAAGCGTTTACAGGCTGAGGGCAAAGTCTTCTCAGATCCTTCTCTACCCAATATTCTTCTAGAGGGAACAGGTCACCCGCAAATCCTAACCCTGAATTCAGCTTTAAAGATCATTGAGCAAGACATTCCCACACAGCACAAGGGTTCCCGGGAAGTCACAGAAAGAAGCAGAAAAGATCTTTTTTATCCCTTTTCACAAAAAGAATCAAGGTTTCATGACCTTGGTCCCCAAGTGGTCCAGATTAATAAGTCAGGGAATCATCTCCAGCCCGTTACAGGAGAATCATCCCTACTCATTCTTCTTAAGCCAGTCTTTCTACCCGGACTTCTTTCTGCAGCTCTTTACCAAAACATCAACATAGCAGGGTATTCTTGTGGGGTGCCACCCAAAGTAAATTATTCTAGCTTGAGTGGCAGGGAGCTGGTGAGAAGAATGCATTCTAGATGCAGAGGAGTAGAAAGACCACGAATCATAGAAATGATAAAGAGTTTGTAAATACCAGGACTCCCTCTAAAGGATGGTAGTGTCACACCTAATGAAAACCAGGAACTTTGGCTAACAGCACCCAACACAGCTCTGGCACAAACTCAGCTCTTAGTAAACGTTAGTCCCTTTCGTTACCTTTCTGTCTTGTTTCATGGGGCTTTCAGGTGAGAGTTTATGGGGTGAAGAGACACAGGAGGTGGCCTGGCAGAAAATCTGAGTTGTCCTAAAATCCGGGTCAGGAGAATCATAGAGGCTGGAGCTGGAAGGAGCCCTAGAGTTCATCCAACCCTTCGTTTTACAGATGAAGAAGCCAAGCCCCCAGGTGGAAGTGACTTCCCTGAGTTTACACAGCTTGTGAGTCAGGAGGACGAGGAGGCCCTGGGCCACGGGTCCCCACTGAGCTCTCCAGGATGATACGGAGCAGGACACAGCGAGCTGGGAGCCATGGGAGACAAGGGACAAAGCCGCCTCTAGAGCCGAGGGCTCCCACATGGTGGTGTCTCCTCCGCCTGGGCAAATCCCTTGGACCCTCTGACCCTCAGCTTCCCATCTGTAAACACATGTACGCTAATATGTGTGGGGCAGAGAAGCTGGGAGGATGAGAGGGGCCGTGGGCTGCCACAGCTCGGTGCACAGAGGCTGTCACGAGGGAGAGGATAGGACAGTGGCCAGCAGACGGAGGCAGACTCTGCGAAGCTGGGGATCTGAGCAACCAACTGATGTGTCTCCAAATCCACATCCAGGTGACTCTGTCCTGACTTAACGTGACTGCTGCCTCTACTGCCCAAGGGAAACTCTTGAGCCCTGGAGAAGGAAGAATTGCTGTAATCTGTAAGAACTCTCCAGTACCTTCCCTCCTATTGAAGTGGAAATGTCAAGTTCAAGATTCTTATGTAAAGTAGAAAGAGAATCAAGTCAGTCTTTCAAGGTCTCCACACCCTTTGCCAGCTCCTCAGACCTTTTCCGTCTTCAGCCCAGAGACTCAGCTTCCCTCTGGGCCTCTCCACCCACCGCGGGGCGGGCCTGAGCCAGGGCTTCAGCGTGACTGACAGGTCCCTGGTGCCGGCTTCTCCTGGGACAGGGGAAAGATAAAGAGATGGAAACAATGTCCCCGTTCCTGTGGCCACGCACAAAATCAGTTCCTGCAGACTTTGCCACTGTCTCCTACTGCCCTGTGTCTCATTTCTCCTTCCTGGTTTCATCCGTGGTTCCATCCATTCAGCCCGGTGTTCACCAAGCTGGGGTGGCACCGGAAGGTGTGAAGGGTCCCAGGCTCTGTTGCCGAGGGCGTGCGGTCCTGTGCTTGGCCCAGACTTGGCAGAGAGCCGTGCGGGCCCCTCCACACGCGTCCTGCAGAGTCACCCCGAAAGCAAGAGGCTCACGTCCCCGGGGTGCAGCGAAGGAAAGCGAGGCCTGGGGAGGCTGTCCCGTACCACAGCCAGCACGCAGCCGAGCAAGGCTCTGAACCCAAAGCCTGTGACCTCCTTATCTCCCACACTTACGTTGGATGACTCGGAAGACAGATAAAGCAGAGGAGTGTCAGAAAGTTGGACTATAAAACTGAGGCATTATTGAGCTTGAGGTGGTTTTATCACCGGCCTTAGTCTCAAGGGAGGGAGGGAATATGGCAAGAATACTTGGCGGCAGTTACTATATCCAGGCACCATATATTCTTTTCTTTTATTGAAGCATAGTTGATTACAGTGTTGTGTTAATCACTGCCGCACAGCAGAGTGACTCAGTTACGCATATAGATACACTCTTTTTCTCATATTCTTTTCCACTTTGGTTTATAGGATATGGAAGGTAGTTCCCTGGGCTATACAGTAGGACCTTGCTGTTTATCCATTCTCTATATAAATGCTCACATCTGCTCACCCCAACCTCCCGTTCCATCCCTCCCCCAGCCCCTCCCCCTCAGCAACCACCAGCCTGTTCTCTATGTCCACGATTCTGTTTCCGTTTCATAGATAGGTTCATGTGTGTCATATTTTAGATTCCACATGTAAGTGATATCCTATTGTAACAGGGAAGAGCTAAATCGGACTCCATGTTCGATCTGTTTCTTTGACTTTAACCTTTGCTTTTCGTTGCTTTTGTTATTATAATCACACAAAATGGCCTGCCTCAGGGAACCCTGGCCACCTGTGAATGGCTGCAAGAAAAAAGAAACTAACACATCCCCTCACAGAGGCTGGTCATTCAGGAGATGTTTTGCGAGACTGATGGCCCTTTTACTTTACTTCCTCATCACCTCTCCCTCTCTGAGTCTATAATAAAGAAACTGGCACGGAGACCCCAATAAGGTGGTTTTTCAGAGACACTAGTCTGCCATCTCCTCGGTCAGCCGGCTTTCCGAATAAAGTCATCTTCCTTGCCTCAGCACCTCGTCTCTGATTCATTGGCCTGTCGTGCCGCGAGCGGAGTGAGCTTGGACTCGATAACAATATGGTATTTGTCTTTCTCTTTCTGACTTCACTTAGTGTGATAATCTCTAGTTCCATCCATGTTGCTGCGAATGGCATCATTTTGTTCTATTCTATGGCTGAGTAGTATTCCATTGACCACATCTTCTTTACCCATTCATCTGTCGATGGACATCTAGGTTATTTCCATGTCTTGGCTCTTGTGAACATAGGGGGTGCAGGTATCTTTTTGAATTATAGTTTTGTCCAGTTATATGCGCAGGAGTGGGATTGCTGGATCATATAGTAATTCTATTTTTAGTTTTCTGGGGAACCTCCATGCTGTTTTTCACAGTGGCTGCACCAGCTTACTGTGACGAAAGAAACGGAAGAACAGCTTCAGGGCTAACAGCACATTTTGGCTTCTGTAAGAAACTTGCTTGCTTGCTTGCTTGGGGCGGGAAGAACCGGGTTCCTGATTGGCTGATTCAAACTTAAACAGCTCCCTCCCGCCTTGGGGACTTCCTGCCCTGTGAAGGGTATAAAGGCCTCGCCCGACTGTTAGTCGGGGTCTCACTCACTTCTCTCCAAGTGGGACCCTGTCCGGACAGTTTGTGTAAGCTTCTATACTTGTACTTGTATAAATCCTTTGCTAATCTTTCTACTTGGTGTTGGTGATTCTCGGGTGTCCTTGGTTGGGACACAGGTCGCATTTACCGGGGAACTCGACTCCAGGCGTGTGGCTCCTGGACCGCAACATTACATTCCCACCAACAGTGCAGGAGGGTTCCTTTCTCTCCACACCCTCTCCAGCGTTTGTTATTTGTAGACTTTTTGATGATGGCCATGCTGACCCGTGTGAAGGCACCATGTAATCTAAGCACTTTATATGCAGCATTTCATCCTCACCATGACCAGGTAAGACAGGTATTATTGTCCCAATTTCATACCTGGGAAGACCAAAGTTGAGAAAAGAGTCAGCCCACAATCTCAAGCGAGATTAGTGACAGACCTGGGGCTGAGACCCGGAGGTGAGGAACCCCAGCGCCTCTGCTCTGAGCTGCTGTGGCATCCTGGCCACCTCCCCAGGGCACGGCAGGAGCACAGAGGAGGGCGTCCTCACACTTCCTGAAAGTTGGCTTGTGTATCAGCATCTCGACCTGAATAGATACAGACATGCAGCATTTATAGCATAGAATGATGCAAAACATGATTTTAAAATACCGGCAGCTCAATCCAATCACCACTGATAAGCAGAAACAACCATAAAACATACACTTTATCCAACTTTATTGGTGAGGTTTCTATATCTGGCAATACAGCTGACTTAAATTGCCTAAAATCCTTAGGACTTCTAAAAATAGAGCAACCTTTAAGCAAGGCTGATCTTGAAACAAGGAAGTGTGGGGCAGCGTGGGGTAGGGTAGTTCCCAGGTGCCATAAACTAGGAAGGAACTGAGAACTGGAGCAGTCAGTGTGTAAGCTGAGCTGTGGCTGCCCTCAGGGCAGGGTGGTCCCAATCCCCTTAGAGCTTAAACAGAAAAGAAGATTTAAATTCTCACAAGGAGGGCTCCTCTGGTGGAGCAGTGGTTTAGAATCCGCCTGCCAATGCAGGAGACACGGGTTCGAGCCCTGGTCTGGGAAGATCCCACATGCCGCGGAGCAACTAAGCCCGTGTGCCACAACTACTGAAGCCCACGTGCCTAGAGCCTGTGCTCCGCAACAAGAGAAGCCACCTCAATGAGAAGCCTGCGCACCCCAACAAAGCGTAGCCCCTGCTCGCCGCAACTAGAGAAAGCCTTCACACAGCAACCCAGACCCAACGCACCAAAAAGTAAATTTAAAAAAAAATTCTCACAAGGAAGGTAACTGGAGCTGAGAACACAGCCTATACAATACCCCTCCTCACATCAGAGGGGTGGACTAGGAAAAGCTCACATGCTTACAAACAGGCTGCTGGAAAGAAGTGTATCTGCTCTAGGCACTGGGTGAAAAAAACGTTTCCCTGAGAATTCAGGACCCCAGGCCTTCTCCTCAAAAAGAGGTGGAACTTGAATGTATGTTACCCTGGATCCCCAAGCCATGATATTATCATAAAACTGGTTGCAAAACTGGTCTGGGAGGACTTTCACAACAAAGCTTCAAGGGATTTTCATGGTGGAAACAAGCCCCACTAAGACAAACTCCATGACCAAAAATGATAAGACACATGAGAAAACAGCCAATGTGAGTGACAGCACACAAAATGAACAGCAAGATTAGAGCAGTAAATATTGGAGGTAATAGAATGGAAGAGAATGTAAAAATGTGTTGAACCATTAAAAATCAAGTTTGTAGAAAAGAGTAAGGTCCTATTTAAAAATAAGGAGGGAGGGGGACTTGAAAAATACCAAACAGAACTTTCAGAAATGAAAAACATAGGGTCAAATTACAGGATATACACAGCTAAAGAGAGATTTGGTAGAACTGAAAGGTACCTTTAGGGAAACTGCAGCAGAGAAAAGCAAAGAGATCAAAAATCTGCAAGTGACGTGACAGACGTGGGAGCCAGAGTGAGAAAGCCCATCACACTCACGGGTACCTCCCTGGAGAACAGGGAAGGGGCCACGTACAAAGAGACGGTGGCAGACAAGTTTCGTAAATCTTCAGATTCGAGAACCTCAAGTCCAAAACAGTATAAATAAGTAGAAATCCTAACTGAGGAAGTGAAGAAAAAAGGAAGCACACTTCAAAACTGCAGTCCTGCTGTTGACCAGGTGTATCTCTGTTCACTGAGGATGAATTTCCATTTTGTCATCAGCAGGACAGACCTCGAGAGCAGAAATAGGAGGGAGAAGGGAATTGGAGTAAAAGGAGCTTCCGGAAGGCAACCAGATGGAAGAAGGGAGGAAGCAAAGGAAGGTGGGAAAGGGGTCAGGAAAGGAAAGGAGGGCAGGAGGGGCTTCTCTGCCGGAGCCGCTGAGTCTGGGTGTCAGGAAAGAATAAAGCAGCGTGCACGGGAGAAGAGGCTGGGGAAAGTAGCACGGCTTGATGAAAATAACATTTTCATTAGCATTTACCAAATCTTTATTCCTGGGAAGGTGGCTCTCCTCTTTGCCATGCTCGCTGGGCTCTCACTGTGATTATTAATGGTCTTTATTCCTGCAAGTCTGGACACATTGCTGCTGACAGGTTTTTAGGGGTTCTTTTGTTTGTTTTTGTTTTTGTTTTTGTCTGTGTCCGGTCTTAGTTGCGGCATGTGGATCTTTGTTGCAGCGGGAGGGCTCTTCATTGCGGCACGTGGACCTCTCTCTAGTTGTGGCGTGCAGAGAAGCCACAACTTCTCCGAACAGGAGAAATTATGTAACGATGACAAATAATTGTGCCTACAAGCCCTTTCTGTGGGAAAATGCACTGGTTACTTTTATTAATAAAAAAGCTTGAGTGAAAACGGCTACACTTTCTCTACTATGAAGTGGGGGTCAGACACGGATTCGAGCCCTGGTCTGGGAAGATCCCACATGCCACAGAGCAACTAGGCCCATGCACCACAACTACTGAGCCCATGCACCACAACTACTGAAGCCCGTGTGCCTAGAGCCCATGCTCTGCAACAAGAGAAGCCACTGCAAGGAGAAGGCCGCGCACCGCAACGAAGACCCAACGCAGCCAAAAATAAATAAATTAAATAAATTGATTTTTAAAAAACTAGACTATAAATATGTAATTGTCCCCAAAATGGCCTCTAAAGAGTGCTTTAGTCATGTTTAAATGACTGCACATAAATGTGTTTCCATGTATATCACTAGGATTTCAGTAAGAGAAAGCATTTCTTTCTGAAGTCAATTAGCAGACTGATAAGATCACTATCATACATAAAGTAACTGCTGCCATTTAACACCCAAATCTTCTGAGATGGACATATTCCCAGTGATGCCTCTTTTGCATCAGATATTGGAGTATGTTTAACAGAGGTTACTGTTCTAGAAAGGACACAATAATAGCTACATTGACGAGCGCTCACTACCTCCCAGACCATGTGCTGACACATTCCAGGGAGGTGAGTATACGTTGGCGCCTGTGCAGGTGAGGACATTAGGTTGTGAAAGAGCCATCTCCACTGGGCACGGCACACGACCATCTGGGGCTAGAAAGAATGTATACACGGCAAGACACAAAGACTCCAGAAAACACTTGATTCCCATCTCACTCAGACTCGGTGAGCATCACCACGTCTGCCTAGTGAGCCATCTCAGCCCACAGCCCCGGGGCCTGTGGGCTTCTCCCTCATCCGCCTGAGTCTTCAAGGGTCAGAGGATTGAGTGGATGGGGTGATGTGCAGCCTCGCAGGACTGTCTGCATCAGGAAGAACGGCCCGCAGGAAAGCAATACTGAAAATAGGAGATCGCTGTGGCTTAAATGAAGCCTGAAAGAGGTGGGCCAGGAAGCACTGCCACTCCTGTGCGATCGTCTGCTGGTTCTACTCTGTTCAGTCAACAGAGGGTCATGACATAGTCACGAAGCCGACCTAGAGGGTGGGCAGCCCAGCACTGTCCGTCTACACAGCTCCCCCCGCCAGGAGCGCAGACTGGACCGACTCAGACAGCAGGACAGGCTGAACCATAAATCAGCTTCTATTCCCTGGCCATTCCTTGGGTTTGAAGCTATTTTTATAAAACTTGAGGGTACAGCAGTTAAATCTGCTGTGAATTTAACTGGGTGAGAACTGGAGAGGAAAAACACCGTCGGTAAATAATTATTTGTGAACATTACGCAAATGTTTAATCTCTTGAGCCCTGAAGTGGGTGGACAGGGAAGCAAAGGGAGGTGAGGTGCCTGGAGGCCCATCCGTGGGACGAGGGAGGGCCCCCCAGACCGGTTTGCACTGACCTGTGTCCCTGGGTGGGTGTGGGTGTTTGTTCGTGTGGACTCTCCCCATGCCTTAACCAGCCAGTTCTCAGAGAATGGCTTTTTTCACTTTGGGGGTCACCACTTAGCAGCTACAGCATGCACCCTCAGTCTCTCTGCAAACCCACAACTTCGGCTGCCAGAGAGCTGGGGAGGGGAGAGTGGAGGCTGGGTCCCAGGGCTGGTGTGGTGCACCGGTGTGCCACGGGGTGGTTGGTTGCCACCCCTTCTGTTCTGCTCCATATCTTACTATCAACCCTGAAGCAGGCGACCCCATCGTCCCACACCAGCGCCAGCCGCCAAGTGACAGAGGCTCGCCACCCCCTGGGGTGCAGGGGCCCTGCCCCTGCCCACTTGGCCCTGTTTCTCTCCACCTCTGCACAGAGCATACCTGGCCGCCCTGCCTGGCCGCTGCTCAGCCCTCGTGTCCTCACGCCCCTTCCTGAGAACCACCCACACCTGCCCGCGCTGCAGGCTCCCCCTCAGCCTGGTCCTGGTGCCCTCAGGCTCCTTTGGGGACAAGCAGTGCGGACGTCCTTCGAGCACCATCACAGCCACAGGTTCAAATCCACCGAGGCTGTCATTGTGCCGGCTTGCCGTCCTTCCCCTGACGTATAACGGGGACTGTTCCAGATTCTCCAACTCAATCAAGGAGAGACCCGGGCTTATTCCGATGCCACTTTCCACTTGCTCTTTGGGCCCACTAGCCTGGTTTCCACATTCTCAAGAAAAAACAAGACACAATTTACAGATAACTTTAATAATGTATTCTAGCACATTCCCTTCTAATGTTTGACATTGGAAGTTTTAAAATCTGTATAGACAAATCTATTGATGTTTCCTTTTGTGGTTTCTTCCATTGCTTATCCCAACCTTCCCTATCCCAAGGTTAGCCCTATTGTCTATTTTTTTGTTTCTTTGTTCGTGTATGGTACGAGGTAGGAATCTAATTCCATTTTTTTACATGTAATATTTTTCCTCTACTTTTTTTTTTTTTTTTTTTTTTTTTTTTTTTTTCCTTGCGTTATGCGGGCCTCTCACTGTTGTGGCCTCTCCCATTTGCGGAGCACAGGCTCCGGCCGCGCAGGCTCAGTGGCCATGGCTCACGGGCCCAGCCGCTCCGCGGCATGTGGGATCTTCCCGAAACGGGGCACGACCCCGCGTCTCCTGCATCGGCAGGCGGACTCTCAAGCACTGCGCCACCAGGGAAGCCCTTTCCTCTACTTTTAACACCTTCCCTGTCTTACATCAAGTTCTTATATAAACACATATGTTTTCTATTCCATTGATCTATCTTTGATCTCTTGTCTTTCATTTGCCTACTTTGATTCAATACCACTGTGTTTTAAATACTATAGCTTAATGATAATTTCTTACATCCAATAATTCAATTCAATTCTTTTTTTTAGAAACACTTTAGCTATTCTTAGATATTTTACTCTTTCATTGGTGACATTCCACCAAAAAAATTGTTGGAATTTTTGTTGGAATTGCATTGGATCTACAGATCAATTTCTGTAGAATCTACATTTCCTGGATATTGATCCCTACATTCATGAAACCTGGCCTATTTCTCTATTTGGATCTTCCATGTCTTTCAATAATATATAATAATTGATTCCATAAAGTTCTTGTACATTTTTGTTTGTTTTCATTTGAAGTAACTTGTAGTTGTTGCTATTGTCTTTTTTTTATTTTACTATATTTTCTATTTGGTTATTGCATTAAGGTGTTATTAATTTTTTAAAACCAACTTCATTAAAGTATAATTTACACAAAATAAAATGCACACATTTTAAGTGTACAGTTAGACGAGTTTTGACAAACATATACACTCATGTAACCAATACCTCAATCACGATACAGAATATTTCCATCACCTCATAATGGTTCCCAATCTTTACCCATAACCTGGAGCACCACAGATTCACTCATCTGCTTTGTAGCACTACAGATCGGATTTGTCTTTCCTAGAATTCTACACAAATGAAATAATACAGCATATACCTTTTGTCTCTGGCTTCCTTTGCTCAGCATAATGGGGTTTTTTTGTTTGTTTTTTGGGGTTTTCTTGGCTGCATTGGATCTTCATTGCTGCGTGTGGGCTCTCTCTACCTGCAGCGAGCGGGAGCTACTCTTTGTTGCAGGGCACGGGCTTCTCACTGAGGTGGCTTTTCTTGTTGCGGAGCACAGGCTCTAGGCACGCGGGCTTCAGTAGTTGAGGCACGCGGGCTTCAGTAGTTGTGGCACATGGGCTTCAGTAGTTGTGGCTCACGGGCTCTAGAGCGCAGGCTCCGAAGTTATGGCGCATGGGTTTAGTTGCTCCGCGGCATGTGGGATCTTCCCCCACCAGGGCTCAAACCCGTTTTCCCCGCATTAGCAGGCGGATTCTTAACTACTGCGCCACCAGGGAAGTCCCAACATAATGTTTTTAAAAGCCATCCAGATTGTGTGTATCAGTAGTTAATTCCTTTACATTGATTCTGCTGTGTAGATGTTCTGTAAATTGTGTATCCACTTACCTATTGAGGGACTTTTGGGTTGTTTCCATTTTGGGGCTATTTTAAATAAAGCTGCCATGAACATTCATGTACAAGTCTTTTTGCATAAGCAAACACGTTCACTTCTCTTGACTAAATAACTAGAAGTGGAATTGCTAGGCAATATGCTTAACTTACAAATGGTTGCCGAACTGTTTTCCAAAACAGTTGTCGTATCTTCATTCCACCTGTAATGCCATTCAGCTGCTCCACATCTTTGCTAACAGTTGGCAATTTGGATCTTTAGTGATTTGATTTGAATCTTTCAGCAAATTTATCCACTGCATTTAAGTTTTCAAAAGTATTAAATTTTAATATCTATGATCCTTTTCTTTTTTCTTAACCAGTCTAGCTAGATTTACCCATTTTTATCAATTAAAAACAGCTTTATGTTTTCTTTTCTGTATTGCTCGTCTGTTTTGTATTTCAGATTTCTGTTCCTGTCTTCACTTCTCCCTTCCTACTTACTTTGGGTTTATCTTATTCTCCTAGAACCTCAAATTGGAAGCTTAGAGAGTGACTTCACACCTTTTTTTCCTCTTCTAATATAAACATTTAAAGCTAAAAATTTTTCTGCTTTTATGCTGCACCCCGTAAATGATACGTTGTGATTTTAATTTTCATTTTTATTCATTTCAAAGTATTTTTCTAATTTCCCTTGTGACTTTATTTACCCATGGGTCATTTAGAAGTTTGTTGCTTGGGGGAGGGGGATGAATTGGGAGATTGGATTGACATATATACACTAATATGTATAAAATAGATATCTAATAAGGACCTGCTGCATAAAAATAAAATAAAATTCAAAAAAGAAGGAAGTATGTTGCTTAATTTCAAAATATTTGGGGGATTTTCCAAATATCTTTCTGTTATTCAATTCATAAAATATCTATCCAACAAATTGTTGAACTCACTTATTAGTAGCCATGGTTCATAACCAGATTTTCTTAGATTTTCTCTATGGGTAATTATTTCATATGACAGTACAAATTTTACACTGGCCAAATCCTCCAGTGTCATGTTGAATTGCAGAGGCGATAAAAGGGGTGTCACGCGTCATTTTTCTGAGACTCTTCTAAGATTTCACCATTCAGTGTGATGTTTGCTGTAGGTTTTGAGGCATTACTGTTTAACAGGTTATTTATATGAGCAAAAATTGGATATTTGAGTGCATTTTCTACATCCTCCGATACAGCACTATGTTTTTTTTCTCTTTTAATTTGCCAAAGTGATGCCTTACACTGAAAATTTTCTGACATTATATCACTTTTGTAACTTTATTGCTCATTTTTAAAAATACAATTCTGAGTTCATTTTTGCTTGCTTTTTCGTTATTGTATTTGGATAGTGATTTTAATATACCTAAAATTTATTTGGACATATAGTGTGAGGTGAAAACCAAAATATAGTTTGTTTATTTATTTATTTTAATTTTAATATAAAGCTTTTATGGTGACTTAAGGAAGCACAGAGTGAGCCTGTGGCCTTCGCTTCACGCGTCCTCAGCTCCCTGGCTCGGGGCCTCTGTCCTCAGGTCCAGCGGTTCCCACGTGGATGCCGGCATCCAGCTGACCGCGGGCTCGCGCGTCCAGCGGGGGCACCCACCCGGGGTCTCTCCGCGACCAGAGCGGGCCGCCGGACCTGCGGCCGGAACCGGACCGGCTCCTCGCCGGGCTGCCCTCCCTGAACCAGCCGCCGCTCAGCGGAGGGATCCCCGCCGCCTCCAGGCACCGCTCCGCGTAGGACGACGGGACGCGCCGGACACGGGGGCTCCTGGGGCACCGGCTCTTGGGCCCCTGCGGCCGTCTGCTCCCGGGGTCCCCGTCCCCCCATCCCCCCGGATCGGCCTCGCCGACCCGCCGCCGCCTCCAAGGCGTCGAGGGCGAGGGCTGTCCCGAGCAGGACCTTCGTCGTGAGGCAGTTCTCAGTGACTTGGACACTTTTCCGTCTTCGTCTTTCACGTGCAAGTGTCCAGAAGGTAGGAAACAATTCCCGCACCCCCGGCGCGGATAGAAGGGCTCGCCCTGCGTGGGCGGAAAAGCTAAATGCATCCCATCTGGGTGGGTAGCAGCCGCCTCGAAACAACGCACCGGAGATGGTGGAACCTTCCGTCCCCCGAGGAGTGGCCCGAATAGCTCTGGGGGCTCTGCTGCTCCGCGGGGCGGTCGGGGGCCCCTGGGCTCCGGCCAGACCGGGCCGCCCCACCCGCTTGGCTACCTGTCAACTCTGGGCCGCAGATGGACCTGGACGTGGCCTCTCGCTGTGAGTAAGCGCGCGCACTAGCAAGTATTCCTCCATGCGAGCAGTAACCCGGGAACGTTTCCAGTCACCCTTGGGTACACGCGGGAGGGAAACCCTTCAAGGCTGCCGTGGCTGGTTTCGAATCATCCTCTTGAAGACTGTCCAGAGAAGCGGGTCATATGCACACCTCATTGGCTCTTTTTTTTTTTTTTTTTTTTAAATTTTTTTTTTTTTTTTTTTTTTTTTTTTT